>NC_029790.2:16067200-16079899 GCF_000816755.2 Arachis ipaensis | reverse complement strand
GTCTTATGACTTAAACATAAGATTAGGCCCAGTTTGGGTAACTAACTTAATTAAGCTCCTTTTGATAAAATAACTTAAATAATAAATGACTCTGTTAAAAGTAACTTATAAATAAGTTATTTTGTGTTTGGATTTTTATCTCTAAAAGTGCTTATTTTAAAGAAATGTAATGAAAAGTAGAAGTATTATGAGAGAAGTCATTTTTTTTAACTTTTCTATAAGCTCCAAAATAGCTTTTTAGAAAGTTGCAATTTGGTTTTGAAAATTGCACCCGACATTAATACTACTACTTTTCATAAGTCAAAAGTTAAAAAAAGCTACTTCTAGAGTTTCCCAAACGGGCCCTAAGTGTGGTAGGGTGTTACAAACCCCAATAAAATAAAACATTAAGTCATTAATTAGTCTGATACTCTAATAGGCTACTTATGATAGAGAGAGACAGTCAGAAATAGAAATTAAAAAATAGTTATTTAAAAATCTAATTACATCTTTGATCAGATATATTACAAAATTTTATTTTCAAAAGATTTATCAAAATATATTTAAACCAACCAATGTAAATATGAATTATATAACCTTTACCTATCAAATATGAATAATTTCTTCTTTCTTGAAATATTTTTTTTATTTTTTTAAAAAAATTTGCCAAAATTAGAGAGTTTTCATGTGAGTATAAAATGATATCCTGAGTAAATTCTATATTCATGTCTAGTTAGTTTGAATCTAATCTTATTTTGACTGGTGCCAACATTGATCATATCATAAACTCTTTCTTAAAATATATTTGTTTTAAAATACAGGTATATTAGGATTTTTAGTTGTGCAGTATATAAGGCACTCTTATAAAATAATATAAAAAAGAATTAACTAAGAATTGTACAAAATATATAATTGGTTTATTATTGATATACAAATTATAATTACATCTTTGTCAAATAGAACCTCTTTAATTAGAGCTTTTTGTGCCCATGCTTTAAATTATTTTATACTCTACAACTGAAGTAATTTAATTTTAAGTTTTCCAATTTTATGCTCGAATGTTATCTTAACATCCTTAATAAGATCATACCTACAAGAAAAATTAAAAATATAAAAAAAATTTTAGATAATACTCTATTTAACAATATATTAAATTAAATGTTACATAGTAACCTAGAAATTATCACAATTATTATATAATAATTTAATTCTTTTGAGTTTTGTCGGTGGGAAGAGTTTTTTCTTCTTACCTCCATTTCTACTGTTATTTGGCATTCTCTCAAATCTCGTAATTCAGTGAATGTGATTGTACAACTTGGACCTCTGCTATGAGCTTTTAAATACCAATAAGGCTTTTGTCTTTTTTTTGTTGCATCAACTCCAATAAAATAAAATATTAAGTCATTAATTCATCTAATATTCTAATAGGCTACTTATGATAGAGAGAGACAGTCATAATCAGAGACAAAAATTATAAAATAGTTATTTAAAAATCTAATTAGATCTTTAATCAGATATATTTTTGACCAAATATATTTTTAAAAAATATTTTAATGATTTTAATTTTTTTTGTGCAAAAATAATTTCATTATAAAATTAATTTAGTATTTGTAAATTGAATTCTTATTATATGTGTTGATTAAAAGCACAAAATTTTATTTTCAAAAGATTTATCAAAATATATTTAAACCAACTAATGTAAATATGAATTATATAATCTTTACCTATCAAATATGAGTAATTTCTTCTTTCTTGGAATATTTTTTTATTTATTTCAAAAAAAAGTGTCAAAATTAGAGAGTCTTTAGGTGAGTATAAAATGATATCTTTTCTGAGTAAATTCTATATTCGTGCCTAGTTGGTTTGAATCTAATCTTATTTTGAGTGACGCCAACATTGATCATATCATAAGCTCTTTCTTAAAATATATTTTTTTAACATAGATATATTTGAATTTTTAGTTGTGCAGTTTATAAGGCACTCTTATAAAATAGTACAAAAAAATTAACTAAGAATTGTAAAAAATATATAATTGGTTTATTATTGATATACAAATTATAATTATATCTTTATCCATTAGAACCTCTTCCATTAGAGTTTTTTATTCCCACGTTTTAAATTGTTTTACACTCCACAATTGAAGTACTCTAATTTTAAGTTTTTCAATTTTATGTTCGAACGTTAAAAAATTAAAAATATATTAAACTAAACGTTAGATCGTGACCTAATAATCATGATAGTTGTTATATAATAATTTAATTCTTTCGGCTTTTTTTGGTGGGCAGAATTTTCTCTTCTTACCTCCATTTCTACTGTTATTTGACATTCTCTCAGGTCATAATTGTGATTCAGTGAATGTGATTGTGCAGCTTGAACATCTGCTACGAGCTTTTGAATACCAAACAGGCTTTTGTCTTTTGTTTTTTCTTTTGTTGCATCAACCCAAATAAAACAAAACATTAAGTTACTAATTAGTCTGATACTCTGATAGACTACTCATAATAGAGAGATAATCAGAGACAGAAATATAAAAAATAGATATTTTAAAATCTAATTAGATCTTTGATCATATATATTTTTGACAAAATATATTTTAAAAAAAATATTCTGATCATTTTAATTTTTTTATACAAAAATAATTTAATTATAAAATTAATTTAGTATTTATAATTTTACTAGTTTACATCCTTTATTATAGTGTGAGTTAATATCCAATTAGTATATTTATGTTTGAAATATGATTTTTAAAAAAAATTGTTACAAATATATTTAATTTATTTAACCTATTTTTTGTTTATGTAATTATACATATATTTTATAAATTATTTAATAAAATTCTCACAGAATATGAATCTCAATTTAGGTCCACCTTTATAATATAATTAAGACAAATTTAGAAAAAACTCCTTATACTAAATTTAAAAATATTTTTACAATTATTTCAATTTGTCTCAATTCAATAATTTCTAGCACAATAAAAATACCGAACTATTAAATTTATTATGGATTTTTAAATTTTCTTTTATTGTTAGAATTCTTATTATATCTTTTAATTAAAAGTACAAAATTTTATTTTCAAAAAATTTATCAAAATATATTTAAACCAACTAATATAAATAAGAATTCTATAACCTTTACCTATTAAATATGAGTAATTTCTTTTCTTTTGGAATATTTTATTATTTGATTATAAAAAATTGCCAAAATTAGAGAGTCTTTGGGTAAGTATAAAATGATATTATTTTGACTGACGCCAAAATTGATCATATCATAAACTCTTTCTTAAAATTTCTTTTTATTTTTAAATATAGAAATAATTAAAATTTTTAGTTGTGCAGTATATAAGGCAATCTTATAAAATAGTATAAAAAGGAATTAACTAAGAATTGTATAAAATATATAATTGGTTTATTATTGATATACCAATTATAATTACATCTTTGTCAATTAGAATCTCTTCGATTAGAATTTTTTGTACCCATGCTTTAAATTATTTTACATTCCACAACTGAAGTACTCTAATTTTAAGTGTTCCAATTTTATGTTCGAAACGTTATCTTGGCACCTTTAATTAGATCATACCTACAAGAAAAATTAAAAAATATAAAAATATAAAAAAATTTAGATAATACTCCATTCAACAATATATTAAACTAAATGTTAGACAGTAAACTAATAATCATGACAATTGTTATATAATAATTTAATTCTTTCGGGTTCTTTTGGTGGGCAGAGTTTTCTCTTCTTACCTCTATTTCTACTCTTATTTGGCATTCTTTCAAATCTCAACTGTAATTCAGTGAATATGATTGTGCAGTTTAGACCTTTGCTATGAGCTTTTAAATACGAATAAGGCTTTTGTCTTTTTTTTTTTTCTTTTGTTGGATCAACCCCAATAAAACAAAACATTAAGTCATTAATTAGCCTATACTCTAATAGGCTTCTTATGATAGAGAGAGACAGTTAGAGACAAAAATTAAAAAATAGTTATTTAAAAATCTAATTAGATATTTGATCAGATGTATTTTTGACCAAATATATTTTAAAAAAATATTTTGATAATTTTAATTTTTTATACGAAAATAATTTAATTATAAAATTAATTTAGTATTTATAATTTTACTAGTTTACATCTTTTATTATAATGTGAGTTAATATCCAATTAGTATATGTACTCGTGCATTATACGAAAAATATTTATTTCTTAATATTTATATTTGAAATATGATTTTTAAAAAAATTGTTACAAATATATTTAATTTATTTAACCTATTTTTTTTATGTAATTATACATATATTTGATAAATTATTTAATAAAATTCTCACATAATATGAATCTTAATTTAGGTCCACCTTTATAATATAATTAAGGCAAATTTAGAAACAACTCCTTATACTAAATTTAAAAGTATTTTTACAATTATTTCAATTTGTCGCAACTCAACAATTTCTAACACAATAAAAATATCTCACTGTTAAATTTATTATAGATTTAAATAAAAATATCTCACTGTTAAATTTATTATAGATTTTTAAATTTTCTTTTATTGTTAGAATTCTTATTTTATATGTTAATTAAAAGCGCAAAATTTTATTTTCAAAAGATTTATCAAAATATATTTAAAGCAGCTAATGTAAATATGAATTATATAACCTTCACCTATTAAATATGAGTAATTTTTTCTCTCTTGAAATCTTCTTTTATTTGATTCAAAACCAATTGTTAAAATTAGAGAGTCTTAAGTGGAGTATAAAATGATATTTTTCCTGAGTAAATTCTATATTCATGTCTAGTTGGTTTGATTCTAATATTATTTTGACTGACGCTAACATTGATCATATCATAAAATATTTTTTAAAATATTTTTTTTAAATATAGATCCCTTTATTTTTTCTCACTCAGCTTTTCGATTCTCTTTTGTTTTCAATTCATTCCGTGTGGTTCGATCTTTTTGCATTAAGGTGTTGCAATTGAAGTTCGTTTTAGCATTAGGTTTTTCTCAAATGATTTTTCTTCAATCCAAGACCGAATGATATAATGGAGTCAAAAGGTGGGAAGAAGAAGTCTAGTAGCAGTAGTAAATCATTATTCTACAAGCTCCTCTCGGTTACAGCATTGAAAACGTTCGTTAAAATAGTGAAATCAAGAATTCAGATCTGCTCTTGACTTAAACTGTGCTGGGAAATTGTTGTTCGTCCGTATCGAAAACGTACCTAAAGTTTGGATGAGTATTTATTCATAAAGTTTTTTTTTTTGCGCATTTTTTGACATTATTGTTTTTTTTATTATTCTGTATATATATAAATTTTTTTACATAAATTTTAGATGTGTTGATAAAATATTTAGAGTGCATTCTTATAATTTTAGATGTATTTATGTTATTTATTATGTTCTTATGTACATATATAAGTTTATACTTAATTTTAGATGTGTTTATGTTGTTCATTATCTTCTTATGTATATATAAATTTTTTTACATTAATTTTGGATGTGTTGATAAAATATTTAGAGTACATTCTTATAATTTTAGATGTGTTTATATTATTTATTATGTTCTTATGTATATATATAAGTTTTTTTTATATGAGTTTTGGATGTGTTGATAAAATATTTAGAGTGCATTCTTATTATTTTGGATGTGTATTTGAGTTTAATTTTTGCTGTGTTTAATATGTAATTTAGAACTATAATGACAATAGATTTGGGAGTGTATTTGAGTTTAATTTTTTCTGTGTTCAATATGTAATTTAGAACTACAATGACAATAATTTAGATGTGTTAATATATAATTTTAAATGTGTTAATATTATTTATTTAATTTTAGATGTATTTTTTATATGAGTTTTGAATGTTTTGAATAAAAAAGATAATTGAAGTGAGTTTAATTGATTTTAAAAACTTCACTAAATTTTTTAAAATTAGTACACAAAAAGTTCTTAGAAATTTTATGGTTTGGTTTGCAAAAAATCAATGTATTGCAAGTGGTTACAAATTTTACGGAGAAAAGGATTAAAAATAAGAGTGGTCCCTTAAAAATAGGAAATATTATTTATTAAAAGATTAAAATAATAAAATATTAAATTTCTAGCACAATAAAAATATCTCAATGTTAAATTTATTATAGATTTTTAAATTTTCTTTTATTGTTAGAATTCTTATTTTATATGTTAATTAAAAGCACAAAATTTTATTTTCAAAAAATTTATCAAAATATATTTAAACCAGCTAATGTAAATATGAATTATATAACCTTTACCTATTAAATATGAATAATTTTTTCTCTTTTGAAATCTTCTTTTATTTGATTCAAAACAAATTTCTAAAATTAGAGTCTTCAGCGGAGTATAAAATGATGTTTTTTTCTGAATAAATTCTATATTCATGCCTAGTTGGTTTAATTCTAATCTTATTTTGACTGACGTCAACATTGATCATATCATAAAATCTTTTTTAAAATATTTTTTTAAATACAGATATATTTGAATTTTTAGTTGTGGAGTATATAAGACACTCTTATAAAATAGTATAAAAAAGAATTAACTAAGAATTGTACAAAATATATAATTGGTTTATTATTGATATACAAATTATAATTACATCTTTGTCAATTAGAATCTCTTCAATTAGAATTTTTTGTGCCCACGCTTTAAATTATTTTACACTCTACAACTAAAGTACTCTAATTTTAATTGTTCCAATTTTATGTTCGAACATTATTTTGACACCTTTAATTAAATCATATCTACAAAAAAAATTAAAAATAAAAAAATATAAAAAAATTTAGATAATACTCCATTAACAATATATTAAACTAAAAGAAGCTTATCACCTATTCCATCGTACGAATCTGGAACTTTTTCGTTCCAACTTATTTAATCATTCAGACTTAATATAAAAAATATTAACAGTCAAGATTGAGGTGGAAAGCATGTTGTGGATGTGCAATTTGAGTGGTTTATAGATGGTCTTCAACTAGTACTTCCCTTATCCAATTCTCCTCTGATAAAATTGACACTTGTAGAAAGATTTTTAAGACTTCTTTATAAGTCCAGCCATAGCTAAATAAATTATGCGAGCCAAAGCTGCGTATCACGTAATCTTTTTTTAAACGGATCTTGAAACTTTTTTAATATTAGTAATAACATATACTGTTTGACTCAAATAAAATATTAATATAAAAGACAGTGAAATCGTGTGAAATTAAAATATACTAATTTAAACATATATATTTTGCTTTATTTAGTTGTTGTATAATCTCTAAAAATAACGTAATATATAACAATTAGAATAAGACTCTGACAATGATGAAATTTGAACTTAAGATTTCATATGTTTTTTCTAAATTTTACATTATAAAAGTATTATTAGTATTTTATTTAAATTCAAATAAAAAATATTTACATATTTGCTTACGTTAATTTGTGTATAATGTATATTTTAGAATTTAATTGATACGTAAAAAAAATTTACATGTGCATTTAATCACAAATACCACATCATAAAAAATAATTACTATTTTCATTGATAGCGTGAATGGTTATCCAAAAAAATGGATGTTGTTACACGAATGTGCAAAATATTTTACACTGTCCGAGCATCAAAAATTAAACTCTATATTTTTTTGGTTTAATTATTTTGTGGATCCTTATATTTTGAATTTTCAATTAAGTCCATATACTGTTTTTCCTTTTCAATTGAGTCATTATACCATATAAGTGCCGTGACAAAAATATTAGAATTAACATAATATTCCGTTAAACAAAACGAATATACCTAATATTTGACTTAAAATTTTGTATAATTTAACAGAATATTCCATTAATTTCAATATTTTTGTTACAGTAGGGACTTAATTATAAAATTAGTATTTTTGCCCATATTGATTTATGTGTATTTTTTAGTGTTTTTATGTAATAGATAATATAATTATCCAATATACTCAATTATAAGCAGATAAATTTATTTTTATTTGTTGGTGTAAATGTTTTTTTAAGATGATATTCTATGGTGTAATTTTAAATTTTTAATTATAATTTTTTTAGTTTATATTTAGAAATAATTAAAGAGAAGAGTTAATATTTAACTATCATATTTTAATTCAATTGAATGATAAATATGAAATTTAATTGATTAGTGGTATATTATAAGGGATTTAAATTTTAAAACTATTGATGATAAATGATACTCATAAATAGATACAATTGTTTTAAATATTAGAATTTATATTTTTAAATTATTACTAGGTTGAATTTATTTATTTATTGTCTTAAAAAATTATAAAGTTATTATTTATAAAAAATTATTGATAACTTTTCCAAACAATTAAGCCAGTTATTGAAAGCTAGCAATCCAAGGGGCAGCGAACCTCTTATAACTGCCCATTTATGTCATTTAATGTCTAATTTAGAGGATTTTAGAGTCTTTTAAAAAGTTGCTAAAGGACAAAATTAATATGGATCCTTTTACTTATTGGAACAGCCATGTTCCATAAAAGTACTTGGAACACCTGATAATTTTCCTGAACTAAATGTTACACAGTAACCTAGTAATCATGACAATTGTTATATAATAGTTTAATTCTTTCGAGTTTTTTTGGTGGGCAGATTTTTTTCTTCTTACCTCTATTTCTACTCTTATTTGGCATTCTTTCAAGTTTCAACTATGATTCAGTGAATGTGATTGTGCAATTTAGACTTCTGCTATGAACTTTTAAATATGAATCAGGTTTTTGTTTTTTTTTTAATTCTTTTATTGCATCAACCCCAATAAAACAAAACATTAAGTCATTAATTAGTCTGATACTCTAATAAGCTTCTTATGATAGAGAGAGATAGTTAGAGACAGAAATTAAAAAATAGTTATTTAAAAATTTAATTAGATATTTGATCAGATGTATTTTTGACCAAATATATTTTAAAAAAATATTTTGATAATTTTAATTTTTTATACGAAAATAATTTAATTATAAAATTAATTTAGTATTTATAATTTTACTAGTTTACTTCCTTTATTATAATGTGAGTTAATATTCAATTAGTATATGTACTCGTGCATTATATGAAAAATATTTATTTCTTAATATTTATGTTTGAAATATGATTTTTTAAAAAAATTGTTATAAATATATTTAATTTATTTAACCTATTTTTTTTATGTAAATATACATATATTTGATAAATTATTTAATAAAATTCTCACATAATATGAATCTTAATTTAGGTCCACCTTTATAATATAATTAAGGCAAATTTAGAAACAACTCCTTATACTAAATTTAAAAGTATTTTTACAATTATTTCAATTTGTCGCAACTCAATAATTTCTAGCACAATAAAAATACTACACTGTTAAATTTATTATAGATTTTTAAATTTTCTTTTATTGTTAGAATTCTTATTTTATATGTTAATTAAAAGCACAAAATTTTATTTTCAATAGATTTATCAAAATATATTTAAACCAGCTAATTGAAATATGAATTATATAACCTTTACCTATCAAATATGAGTAATTTTTTCTCTCTTTATTTGATTCAAAATAAATTGCCAAAATTAGAGAATCTTCAGCAGAGTATAAAATTATTTTTTTTTTGAATAAATTCTATATTCATGTCTAGTTGGTTTGAATCTAAACTTATTTTGACTGACGCCAACATTAATCATATCATAAAAATTTTTAGTTGTAGAGTATATAAGGTACTATTATAAAATAGTATAAAAAAGAATTAACTAAGAATTGTACAAAATATATAATTAGTTTATTATTGATATACAATTTATAATTACATCTTCGTCAATTAGAACATCTTCAATTAGAATTTTTTGTGCCCACGCTTTAAATTATTTTACACTCCACAACTGAAGTACTCTAATTTTATGTTTGAACATTATCTTGACACCTTTAATTAGATCATACCTACAAGAAAAATTAAAAAACTAAAAAAATATAAAAAAATTTAGATAATACTCCATTCAACAATATATTAAACTAAATGTTACACAGTAACCTAGTAATCATGACAATTATTATATAATAATTTAATTCTTCCGGGTTTTTTTGGTGGGCAGAGTTTTCTCTTCTTACCTCTATTTCTACTCTTATTTGGCATTCTTTCAAGTCTCAACTATGATTCAGTGAATGTGATTGTGCAATTTAGACTTCTGCTATGAACTTTTAAATATGAATCAGGTTTTTATTTTTTTTTTTTATTCTTTTGTTACATCAACCCCAATAAAACAAAATATTAAGTCATTAATTAGTGTGATACTCTATTAATAAAATTCTCACAGAATATAAATCTCAATTTAGGTCCACCTTTATAATATAATTAAGGCAAATTTAGAAACAATTCCTTATACTAAATTAAAAAGTATTTTTATAATTATTTCAATTTGTCGCAACTCAACAATTTATAGCACAATAAAAATATATCACTGTTAAATTTATTATAAATTTAAATAAAAATATCTCACTGTTAAATTTATTATAGATTTTTAAATTTTCTTTTATTGTTAGAATTCTTATTTTATATGTTAATTAAAAGCACAAAATTTTATTTTCAATAGATTTATCAAAATATATTTAAACCAGCTAATTGAAATATGAATTATATAACCTTTACCTATCAAATATAAGTAATTTTTTCTTTCTTTATTTGATTCAAAACAAATTGCCAAAATTAGAGAGTCTTCAGCAGAGTATAAAATTATATTTTTTTTTGAGTAAATTCTATATTTATGTCTAGTTGGTTTGAATCTAATCTTATTTTGACTGACGCCAACATTGATCATATCATAAATTTTTTTTTTAAATATTTTTTTTAAATATAGATATATTTGAATTTTTAGTTGTAGAGTATATAAGGCACTCTTATAAAATAGTATAAAAAAGAATTAACAAAGAATTGTACAAAATATATAATTGGTTTATTATTGATATACAAATTATAATTACATCTTCGTCAATTAGAACCTCTTCAATTAGAATTTTTTGTACCCATACTTTAAATTATTTTACACTCCACAACTGAAGTACTCTAATTTTAAGTGTTCCAATTTTATATTCGAACATTATCTTGACACCTTTAATTAGATCATACCTACAAAAAAAATTAAAAAACTAAAAAAATATAAAAAAAATTTAGATAATTCTCCATTCAACAATATATTAAACTAAATGTTACACAGTAACCTAGTAATCATGACAACTGTTATATAATAATTTAATTCTTCCGGGTTCTTTTGGTGGACAGAATTTTCTCTTCTTACCTCTATTTCTACTCTTATTTGACATTCTTTCAAGTCTCAACTGTGATTCAGTGAATGTGATGGTGCAGTTTAGACCTCTGCTATGAGTTTTTAAATACGAATCATGTTTTTGTCTTTTTTTTTTTTTGCATCAACCCCAAAAAAACAAAACATTAAGTCATTAATTATCCTGATACTCTAATAAGCTTCTTATGATAGAGAGAGACAGTTAGATACAGAAATTAAAAAATAGTTATTTAAAAATTTAATTAGATATTTGATCTATCAAATATGAGTAATTTTTTCTCTCTTTATTTGATTTAAAACAAATTGCCAAAATTAGAGAGTCTTCAGCGGAGTATAAAATGATATTTTTTTTTTGAGTAAATTCTATATTCATGCCTATTTGGTTTGAATCTAATCTTATTTTGACTGACGCCAACATTGATCATATCATAAAATCTTTTTAAAATATTTTTTTTAAATACAGATATATTTGAATTTTTAGTTGTAGAGTATATAAGGCACTCTTATAAAATAGTATAAAAAAGAATTAACAAAGAATTGTACAAAATATATAATTGGTTTATTATTAATATACAAATTATAATTACATCTTCGTCAATTAGAATCTCTTCAATTAGAATTTTTTGTGCCCATGCTTTAAATTATTTTACACTCCACAACTGAAGTACTCTAATTTTAAGTATTCCAATTTTATATTCGAACATTATCTTGACACCTTTAATTAGATCAAACCTACAAGAAAAATTAGAAAACTACAAAAATATAAAAAAATTTAGATAATACTCCATTCAACAATATATTAAACTAAATGTTACACAGTAACCTAGTAATCATGACAATTGTTATATAATAATTTAATTCTTCCGGGTTCTTTTGGTGGACAGAGTTTTCTCTTCTTACCTCTATTTCTACTCTTATTTGGCATTCTTTCAAGTCTCAACTGTGATTCAGTGAATGTGATTATGCAGTTTAGACCTCTGCTATGAGCTTTTAAATACGAATCAGGTTTTTGTCTTTTTTTTTTTCTTTTGTTGCATCAATCCCAATAAAACAAAACATTAAGTCATTAATTAGCCTGATACTCTAATAAGCTTCTTATGATAGAGAGAGACAGTTAGATACAGAAATTAAAAAATAGTTATTTAAAAATTTAATTAGATATTTGATCAGATGTATTTTTGACCAAATATATTTTAAAAAAATATTTTGATAATTTTAATTTTTTATACAAAAATAATTTAATTATAAAATTAATTTAGTATTTATAATTTTTCTAGTTTACTTCCTTTATTATAATGTGAGTTAATATTCAATTAGTATATGTACTCGTGCATTATACGAAAAATATTTATTTCTTAATATTTATGTTTGAAATATGATTTTTAAAAAAAATTGTTACAAATATATTTAATTTATTTAACCTATTTTTTTTATGTAAATATACAT
>NC_029790.2:16047716-16066610 GCF_000816755.2 Arachis ipaensis | reverse complement strand
ACCTATTTTTTGTTTATGTAATTATACATATATTTGATAAATTATTTAATAAAATTCTCACAGAATACAAATCTCAATTTAGGTCCACCTTTATAATATAATTAAGGCAAATTTAGAAACAACTCCTTATACTAAATTTAAAAGTATTTTTACAATTATTTCAATTTGTCACAACTCAACAATTTCTAGCACAATAAAAATATCTCACTGTTAAATTTATTATAGATTTTTAAATTTTCTTTTATTATCAGAATTCTTATTTTATATGTTAATTAAAAGCACAAAATTTTATTTTCAATAGATTTATCAAAATATATTTAAACCAGCTAATGTAAATATGAATTATATAACATTTACCTATCAAATATGAGTAATTTTTTCTCTCTTTATTTGATTCAAAACAAATTACCAAAATTAGAAAGTCTTCAGCGGGGTATAAAATGATATTTTTTTTGAGTAAATTCTATATTCATGCCTAGTTGGTTTGAATATAATCTTATTTTGACTGACACCAACATTGATCATATCATAAAATCTTTTTGAAAATATTTTTTTTAAATACAGATATATTTGAATTTTTAGTTATGCAGTATATAAGGCACTCTTATAAAATAATATAAAAAAGAATTAACTAAGAATTGTACAAAATATATAATTGGTTTATTATTGATATACAAATTATAATTACATTTTTGTCAATTAGAACCTCTTCAATGCCAATGAGTAATAGCTCAAATGGCATAATCTCCCCATACTCAACTGTGATTCAGTGAATGTGATTGTGCAGCTTAGACCTCTGCTATGAGCCTTTAAAAACTAATTAGGCTTTTGTCTTTCTTTTCTTTTGTTGCGTCAACCCTAATAAAATAAAATAATTAGTCATTAATCATTCTGATATTCTGATGGGCTACTTACTATAGAGAGAGATTGTCAAACACACAGAAATTAAAAAATAGTTATTTAAAAATTTAATTAGATATTTGATCTGATATATTTTTTTCCAAATATATTTTTAAAAAAATGTTCTAAACATATATTTGATAAATTATTTAATAAAATTCTCAAAGAATATGAATCTCAATTTAGGTCCATCTTTATAATATAATTAAGGCAAATTTAGAAACAACACCTTACACTAAATTTAAAAGTATTTTTACAATTATTTTAATTTGTCGCAACTCAACAATTTCTAGCACAATAAAAATATCGCACTGTTAAATTTATTATAGATTTTTTAATTTTCTTTTATTGTTAGAATTCTTATTATATCTGTTAATTAAAAGTATAAAATTTTATTTTCAAAAGATTTATCAAAATATATTTAAACCAACTAATGTAAATATGAATTATATAACACTTAACTATCAAATTCTTTTGAAATATTTTCTTATTTGATTAAAAAAATTGCCAAAATTAGAGAATCTTTAGGTGAGTATAAAATAATATATTTCGTGAGTAAATTCTATATTCATGCCTAGTTGGTTTGAATCTAATCTTATTTTGACTGACGTTAACATTGATTATATCATAAACTCTTCTTTAAAATATCTTTTTCTTTAAATAAAGATATATTTGAATTTTTAGTTATGCAGTATATAAGGCACCCTTATAAAATATTATAAAAAAGAATTAACTAAGAATTGTACAAAATATATAATTAGTTTATTATTGATATATAAATTATAATTACATCTTCGTCAACTAAAACCTCTTCAATTAGAGCTTTTTGTGCTCTTGCTTTAAATTAATTTACACTCCACAACTCAAGTGTTCTAATTTTATGCTCGAACATTATCTTGAAATTCTTAATAAGATCATATCTACGAGAAAAAAAAATGAAAATATAAAAAAAAATTAGATAATACTCTATTTAACAATATATTAAACTAAATGTTAGACCGTAACCTAGTAATCATGACGATTGTTATATAATAAATTAATTCTTTGGGTTCTTTTGGTGGACATAATTTTCTCTTCTTTAGGGTGAGCATGGGTAGCGGGTACCCGATTACCGTCCGAACCTGAACCGAACTAATTAAATTGGTTCTAAAATCAACAGGTAATCGGGTCCAACCCGAACCAAACCGATGATTTTTGTTAGGGATTGGTTCGAGTATCAGTTTTGGGGGGCGGAACCCGAACCAACCCGCGAATCCAATCATATATTAATTAAATAAAAAAATACAAAAATATATATGGCTTTTCCATTAGACAATAATTATTCATTATTAATATGTTTGGATTTTAATGAGTTTAGTTTTTAATGTATTTGATGTTTAACATGTTTGGATTATTTCTATTGATGTTACATATTTATTGTACTTGTTGAATTTTTAAGATAAAAATTTGTTTTTTTTTATTTTTTTTATGAATTTCAAAGTAATCGAGTACCCAATTACCCGAACCGAACCAATCCGTTCTTAATCGATTTGGTTTGGTTCGGGTACATGTACAAAAAAATACAAATCCGAACCAAATCGAACCAATTACATTTTGATCGGTTTGGTTCTAATTTTACCATAAACCGGAACTAAACCGACCTGTGCTCACCTCTACTCTTCTTACCTCCATTTTTACTGTTATTTGGCATTCTCTTAAGTCTCAACGGTGATTCAGTGAATGTGATTGTGCAGCTTGAAACTCTGCTATGAACTTTAAAATACCAATCACACTTTTTTTTCTTTTGTTTCTTTTCCAAAGATAATAGGTTATATTTCATTAATTATTAAAAAATGAAATACAAAGATGTCCAAAAGCAGAACAGCATAATAAAAGGTGGGGATTTCCCAAAAACACTACACTGAAGGTATTCATCAAACGGTGCGTGGTCGAAAAACGAAGAAAAATCTTAAAGAAGAAATAATGATAAATCAAATTGAATGCAACTAAGAGCTTGTCTCATGGAGATGACGACCTAAACTGGGAGTTCTTTGGATTTCACGGAGCAACTTGACAGAGCTTGCTAGAATGGCAGACGGCATAGAAGTAGAACCTTCAAAAATCAACTGGTTGCGAGCTTCCCAGCAGTTCCAGCAAATGATGGCAAGCAATTGAGGATTACGGTCAGCATTCTTCAACGGGTTAAGTATCTCTGTTGATGCAGTCCACCATGTCCAAAAGTCGTTAGAACTCTGAGGGGGAAGACAATCACGAAGATAACTCTGAGACCATACGTCTTTAATTTTAGAGCAATCAATCAAACAATGAGTGACTGTTTCTGTTGTTTCATGACAGCAAGGGCATATTGGTGATATAGATGGGATGCGGTGATGAATCTGAGCAAGCACCAGAAGTCGGCCATGGAGAGCTTTCCAGATAAATAGCTTAATTTTGTGAGGCAAGTTCAACTTCCATAGATCAATCCACGGCTTTTTCTGCTGCATATAATTAGGGCAAAGCTCCAGAGGCGGATGGTAAAATAAATAGCCAATTCTGTAACCTGAAGCTGTATCATATTACTTGGATTTGTTCAAATCCCATTGTAATTTGTCCCTACTCTGCTGAATTTTAACTGATAAAATCCTGTTTGCAATGTCTTGGGGAAATAATTCTTGAATGAGATTCTGATTCCAATTTCTATCTTCAGTAATTAGATCTTTAACTCTCGGAACCAACTCAGAAATAGCCTGTCTATTTGACATGTCAGAAATCATTAAAGGATACGGAGGAGGCAGCCAAGGATCCTCAAAGGTTCGGATATTCTCACCAGTACCCACAGCCCAATTAAGACCTTTTTCAACAATCTTTCGGCCTTCCAGTATGCTCCTCCATCTCTAAGAAGGTAAGACTCCAATTTCTGCCGTTATAGCATTACCATTGCTAAAGTATTTACCTCTTAAGATTTTGGATAATAAGGAAGTAGGCTGTGTTACAAGTCGCCAAAACTGTTTGCCTAAAAGCGCCAGATTTTGGATTCTGAGATCTTTAAATCCAAGGCCTCTTTCTTTTCGTGGGCGAGTCATAGTGTCCCAGCTAATCCAAGCCATCCTCCTTTCAGAACCTTTTTGTCCCCACCAGAACTGAGAAAGTAGAGAGTGAACTTTTGAAATTAAACCATCAGGCAACTTGAAGCAAGACAATGTATAAATAGGAATAGCTTCTCCCACTGCCTTAAGCAAAAGTGTCTACCACCTGACGAAAGAAGATTGCGCTTCCACCCTTGGATTCTTTTTCGAACCTTTTCTTTGATCATACTAAAAGAAGCCTTTTTTTATTTAGAGACTGTAGAAGGCAAACCAAGGTATTTATCCTGAGCCCCAATATGATTAATATTCATAAAGTTAACCAGTAGTGTGCGAGTAGTGGACGTAGTGTTGTGGCTAAAGAATACAACAGATTTATTAAGATTTACCCTCTGGCCACTGATGCTTTCATAAGAATTCAATAAATGCAGGATATTTGAACATGCTTCAGGATTAGCCTTACAGAATAAAATGGAATCATCAGCAAACAGGAGGTGGTTGACCTTGGGACATCGCCTATGTATCTGAAGACCCTGAATTAGTCTGTTTTGTTCTGCCTTGTGTAGCAAGAAGGGGAGACCTTCTACACAAAAAAGAAAAAGATAGAGGGATAGAAGATCTCCTTGTCGAATACCTCTATTTGGTTTGAAGAAACCATAAGGTTGTCCTTCCACAATAACAAAATAAGAAACAGTTGTCACTAATTCTCGAATCCACATGATCCATCGGGAATCAAAACCAAACTTCTCCAATATAAACCAAAGAAAGTGCCATTCCACCCTATCATATGCCTTACTCATATCTAATTTTAGCGCCATTTCATTTTTGAGACCCCTTTTTTTGTTCTTCAAGTAATGCATACACTCGTGAGCAATTAGGATATTATCATAGATTAATCTGCCTTTAATAAAAGCACTCTGCGTAGGGCTAATTAGTCTATTCATTATACCCTGAAGCCTATGTACAAATACTTTGGAGATAATCTTGTAAAAGACTGAAGATAGGCTTATTGGTCTTACCTGAGTCATATCTTTAGCATAAAAAATCTTGGGAATAAGACAGATTTGAGTGTGGTTAAAACCCTTCAAGATTCTGCCCCCAGAGAAGAAGCTCTTAACTGCTCGAAACACATCACCACTAAGTATGTTCCAGAAGCTTTGAAAAAATTTTGCTGTCATACCATCATCTCCTGGAGCACTTTGAGGATGAATGCTAAATGTTGCGCGTTTCACTTCCTCCATAGTCACTGGTCTTTGAAGCCTACGGTTCATGTGAGCTGTAACCTTAGGTTCAAAATCAATAAACAGAGGTTCAGGGTTCTCATGACAAGTGGAGGAAAAGATGTCCTTGAAATAAGATTCAGCCACAGAAGCAATACCAGCATTTGAAGTAGCCACTTCACCATCACTGCCAGTTAGTTGCCAAAGTCTATTCCTTCGGGTTCGATTTCTAAATTTCTGATGGAAGAAAGCTGTATTCTGATCACCAGATTTGAGCCATTTGACTCTAGACTTATCTTTTCAATAAGATTCCTCATTTTGCAATGCTTTTTCAAGTTTGTCCTCTATTTCTGAAATGATTTCGCCTCCATGAATTCCTGCTAAATAAAGTTCCTCTAATTCCGACTGTAGTAAATCAATCTCCACCTTCGAATTAGATCTGTGTTCTTGCTGCCATCTGACAATCTTATGCCGACAACGCTTTATTTTTTGAGCTAGGATATACATGGCTGAACCATCAATCTGTTCATGCCAAACCTCTCTAACAATCTGCCTTATTTCATCATTGGAACACTATCTTTCTTAGAATTTGAATCGGCATTTAGATCTCTCAGTTCTCGGATTAGAGTCTAGGAGAAGAGGGGCATGATCCGAGCCTGATTCTGACAGTCTAAGAACCGTTGCATTGGGATAGAGTTGCTGCCAATCAACTCCTACCAGGAATCGGTCCAGTCTTTCCTGTATCAACTCATCACCCCTCCGTCTATTTGACCAAGTGAATGGTCTTCTGACCATACCAATATCAATCAGGGAATTATCATCAATAAAACTATTAAAGGTTTCAATAGAAGAAGGAGATTTAGCACCCCCATCTTCTTTCTCCAATTGATTAGAAATGACATTAAAATCCCCCCGTTAACACAACCTTACCATCGAACTGTTGGGTGACTGAAGTTAATTCAGCAAATTGAGCCATTCTATGTTGATCATTTGAACTGAGATAAACACCTAGAACACCATAGGGATCATTAGAACCAGCTGTCAGAACTGATGCCGCAATGAAAAATCTACCATGCTGTAAAATCTGAACAGTGCAACCATCCTTCCATGCCATTGCCAAACCCCCTGATAATCCATCCGGATCTACAATAAACCATTCCTTGAAACCACAAGATCTTAGTTTTCCTTCAACTTGTGGAGATTGATTTTTTGTTTCACATATAAAACCAACCTCGGGGGAGTAGGATTTGCAAATCCCTTTAAGATTGTGAATTGTCAGGGGTCTCCCCAAACCCCGACAATTCCACGAGAGCAGTTTCATATTTCTTTGGGTGCCACTTGAAGGCTGGCACCCTCCACCGTCATAGCAATTATATGAGGGTTCTGAGTCTCTGATTTGTTGCTCATGGTGTAGAGAAAATCAGAATTGCTATTCAATAATTCCAAAGAGACATAAGATATATGAAATGGGTGAATTAGAAAACAGAATGAATTAAAAGAGGAATGAATTGGGAGAGAAAACGAAAATTAGGGAGCTAAGTGGAAAAGAAATTAAGAAAAGAAAGTAGAAGAAGATGGAAAAGAGTTTGACGAAGAAAAGACAAAGAAAGGTGTAACTATGGAGGCGGCGCAGTGAAACCCTAGCAGAGCGTTGACAAACCCTATTTTGACGGTTTATCTTGTATTGATTTTTGGGGATTTTATCACCTTTTACCCATATTTATTCAAGAAATAGCATGGTTTTGTATATTCTCCTTTAATTGTGCTTGAATGTGAAAACATGCTTTTTAGGACTGCGTCGGGCGCTAGATGAGGAGTACATACTCCCACTAATTTTACTCTTTTTTTTTTTGCGTCAACCCCAATAAAACAAAACATTAAGTCATTAATTAGTCTGATACTCTGATAGACTACTTATGATAGAAGAGATAGTCACAGATAGAAATTGAAAAATAGTTATTTAAAAATCTAATTAGAAATTTGATCAGATATACTTTTGACCAAATATATTTTTAAAAAAATATTCTAATAATTTTAATTTTTTATACGAAAATAATTTAATTATAAAGTTAATTTAGTATTTATAATTTTACTAGTATATATTCTTTATTATGATGTGAGTTAATATTCAATTAGTATATGCACTAGTCCAATATACGAAAAATATTTATTTCTTTATATTTATGTTTGAAATATGATTTTAAAAAAAAATTGTTACAAATATATTTAATTTATTTAACCTATTTTTGTTTATGTAATTATATATATTTGATAAATTATTTAATAAAATTCTCGAAGAATATGAATCTCAATTTAGGTCCACCTTTATAATATAATTAAGGCAAATTTAGAAACAACTCCTTATATTAAATTTGAAAGTATTTTAACAATTACTTTAATTTGTCGCAACTCAACAATTTCTGGCACAACAAAAATACCGCACTTTAAATTTGTTATAGAATTTTAAATTTTTTTTATTGTTAGAGTTCTTATTATATCTTTAATTAAAAGCACAAAATTTTATTTTCAAAAGATTTATCAAAATATATTTAAACCAACTAATGTGAATATGAATTATATAACATTTACCTAATTACCTATCAAATATGAGTAATTTTTTCTCTCTTGGAATATTCTTTTATTTGATTAAAAAAAGTTACCAAAATTAGAGAGTCTTCAGCTGAGTATAAAATGATATCTTTTCTGAGTAAATTCTATATTCATGTCTAGTTGGTTTGAATCTAATCTTATTTTGACTGACGCCAACATTAATTATATCATAAACTCTTTCTTAAAATATCTTTTTTTTTTAAATACAGATATATTTGAATAGTTAGTTGTGTAGTATATAAGGCACTCTTATAAAATAGTATAAAAAAATTAACTAAGAATTGTACAAAATATATAATTAGTTTATTATTGATATACAAATTATAATTAAATCTTCGTCAATTAGAACTTCTTCAATTAGAGCTTCTTGTGCCCACACTTTAAATTATTTTACACTCCACAACTGAAGTACTCTAATTTTAAGTTTTTCAATTTTATGTTTGAACGTTATCTTGACACTCTTAGTAAGATCGTACCTAAAAGAAAAATTAAAAAATATAAAAAAATTCAGATAATACTCAATTTAATAATATATTAAACTAAATTTTAGACCGTAACCTAGTAATCATGACAATTGTCATATAATAATTTAATTCTTTTGGGTTCTTTTGGTGGGCAGAGTTTTCTCTTACCCCCATTTCTACTATTATTTGGCATTCTCTCAAGTCTCAACTGTGATTCAGTAAATGTGATTTTGCAGCTTAGATCTCTGTTATGAGCCTTTAAATACCAATCAGGATTTTGTCTTTTTTTTGTTGCATCAACCCTAATAAAACAAAATATTAAGTCATTAATTAGTCTGATACTCTAATAGGTTACTTATCATAGAAAGAGACAGTCAGAGACAGAAATTGAAAAATAATTATTTAAAAATATAATTAGATATTTGATCAGATATATTTTTTACCAAATATATTTTTAAAAAAATTATTCTGATAATTTTAATTTTTTTATATGAAAATAAATTTAATTATAAAATTAATTTAGCATTTATAATTTTACTAGCATATATCTTTTATTATAATGCGAGTTAATATTCAATTAGTATATGTACTCGTGCAATATGTAAACTCCGAGTAATTAGTAGATAAATAATCAATAAATTAATTATTAATCAAAGTAATTAGAAAAGGAGATTTAATGTATTAAGTAATTTTCGTTGAGGTTGATAATACAGGTGTTAAGCGAATAAGCAGAAGAGCAACATTGCTAATACAGGTTGCTTGGGATCAGGGCTAGATTGAGGAACACATTTGTAAACTTGAATCGGATATGCGAACGGACTACTCATACCTCTTTTCAGGTAACTAAGTCTGAATTTTGAGGACAGAATTATTTGTTAGGTGGGTAGAATGTAAACCCCGTTAGATTAGCGACTAATTAATTAATAAATTAATTTTTGATTAAAAAATTAGAAATATAAGTTTTATAGTAAAATAGGATAGAGCTACTAAAAATAAGAATTTTGACACTAACTTCAAAGGATTTAGTCCAAGATTGGGACGAACGAGTCGAACCGAATCCAAACTGGGCCCATGGGCCCAACTTACAACCAAATTAAATGAGTTGAAGCTTATTCTCTTCCCTGGAAGCATGCAAACACGGTGGAAACAATGGAAAAGGGGGGAAGAATGAAGGTGACACCCTAAACTCTCACCACAAATTCAAATCCACTTAATTTTTTATCCGGAGCTCTGATCGCTGCACTGTTTGCGGTCACGCGACTAGCGCGTTGAGCTCTACGAAGTCCATAACTTTATTCTAGAGGCAAGCCACGTTTTTCTTTTCAATTTTCTCTTCTCCAATTTCAAATTCAATGTGTAATCATGTTAGATTTTGCTTGAATTCGGTGTTTAGGTTCGAATTAACTCGTGGGTATTGCCGGGTCTTGATTCAATTCTCCGTTGGTAAGGTGAGGATAACTCTAACCCTTGTGAGATCTAAATTCAAGTGAGAGTTATATTGATTTAGTAATGTTCATTGGTATTAAATTGAGTTGTGATGTTAATGGAGGCTTGTTGATGGAATTGGTGGTATCGAAAAGCTGGATATTAAGCTGAGGTAGCTGAGTTTTTTGTTTGGGATGTAATTTTGGAACCTAGAAATTTGTGGAACGGTGCTAGTTGAGGCGTTTCAGACATTACGAAGAATCGGACAAGGTATGGTTTAGGTTTCTCGTATTTAATATATAATATTTTGTGAAAGCTTAGGTTAGAGAACCATAGGATAAGCTGGAATGATTATGTGTATTGAATATTTAGGAATTATGATATTGATTGATAATGGGGATTAAACATGTGTTGGTGATTATGGTTATGGTGGGGATATAATGCCTCTTTGGTATTTGATATTGTTGATAAAGTAAGAAGTTTAAAGTGTGAATTGGATAAAAGTGGAAGTATAATGGTTTGTGATATGATGAGTGGTTAAGTGGTGTTGTATAGGATTGCTATGAAGTGTGTTTGTGCTGGATATATGTATAAGTTATGGGGTTGAATGTAGTTATAATGAAATTGAGTATTTTTGAGTTTGGGGTACTGTCTTCCCCATGTCAACCGAAAATTTTTCTCGTGGATAACATTGAGTTTGGGGTATTATTTTTCCCATGTCAGCTTGAGGTATTATTTTTCTCATGTCAGTTTGGGGGTGTTGTCTCTTCTCCCCATTTTAGTTTGGGACTCTTTCCATGGATGTTATTAAACTTGGGGTATTCTCTTCCCAATGTCAGCTTGGGGATTCTCCCCTATGGTGTATTTTTTAGCTTGAGGACATGTCGGTATGACTACGTAACCGACAGTTGATATCAATAGTCATAGGATATGCATGCATCATGTGCATATTATTTGAATTGCTTGCTCATGAATTATTTGGGACTGCCTACGTGATTATAATTTGCTATTTGTTATACTTGTTATCTGTATTACTTGTAATTTACCTGTGTTTGCATTGTTTGCTTATCTGTCTGTGCAAACTCATCGGAGATGGAGGAACGGAGGAAAGACAAAGAGATTTAGGGTTCTAGATAGGTTTAGTCAGATTTAAGGAAATGGTTAAGTTTAGAAAGCCTTAGAGAACCACCCTTATTCATGGTTTCTGTTTTAGTTATATAAGTTTTATAATCTGAGTGTCGCCGTTCTAAGATTGCCTTTGGCATTCTCAGGACCTTATATTTTATGTGCGTGGCACCTTTACCATGCTGAAAACCTCTGGTTCTCATCCCATACTGTGTTGTTATTTTTCAGATGCAGGTCAAGAGGCTTCTCGGTAGGCGTTTGGACTCCTGTAGCAGAGCGATTTTCTGGGTTTTATTTTGATGTACAGATTATGTTTATATATATACTTAACTCTTCGAACAACTACTTTATTTTTTACCTCTTAGAGGTTTATGGAGAATTAGGGTTTATCTTTATATTTTGAATTTTGGGGTATCTATATATGTATGTAAATATTCTCCAGCCAGCCTTAGCTTCGCAGGCTGAGTTAAGAGCTTGTTATTTTGTATCCTTCACTCTCTGCTCTTATTTTCTATATTTTCAGGTTTATGAACCTTAGTTTTCTTCTTACGCAAATTTTCTGTTTACATGAGTGCTACGACTTTTGTTTTAGACTTTCCTTCAAATGCTCCTAGTTAAAAATCTTCTTCAATATTATTATTATATATTTTATTATTGTGTGATAGGGTGTTACACAATATACGAAAAATATTTATTTCTTTATATTTATGTTTGAAATATGATTTTTTTAAAAATTGTTACAAATACATTTAATTTATTTAACCTATTTTTTATGTAATTATACATATATTTGATAAATTATTTAATAAAATTCTCAAAGAATATGAATCTCAATTTAGGTCCACCTTTATAATATAATTAAGGCAAATTTAGAAACAACTCCTTACACTAAATTTAAAAGTATTTTTACAATTATTTTAATTTGTCGCAACTCAACAATTTCTAGCACAATAAAAATGCTGCACTGTTAAATTTATTATAGATTTTTAAATTTTTTTTATTGTTAGAATTCTTATTATATCTATTAATTAAAAGTACAAAATTTTATTTTCAAAAGATTTATCAAAATATATTTAAACCAATTAATGTAAATATAAATTATATAACCTTTACCTATCAAATATGAGTAATTTCTTCTCTCTTGGAATATTCTTTTATTTGATTAAAAAAATTTCCAAAATTAGAGTCTTTAGCTGAGTATAAAATGATATATTTCCTGAGTAAATTCTATATTCATGCCTATTTGGTTTGAATCTAATCTTATTTTGACTAACGCCAACATTGATCATATCATAAACTCTTTTTTAAAATATCTTTTCTTTAATACATATATATTTGAATTGTTAGTTGTGTAGTATATAAGACACTCTTATAAAATAGTATAAAAAAATTAACTAGGAATTGTACAACATATATAATTGGTTTATTATTGATATACAGATCAAAATTACATCTTTCTCAATTAAAACCTCTTCAATTAGAGCTTTTGTGCCCACGCTTTAAATTATTTTACATTCCACAACTGAAGTGTAAAAATTGGAGTAAACGCTTTAATAAAATAATAATTTAATTGTCTGAAATAGGTTCAAAAATATAGAAATGATATTTTGAAAATAAAAAGGTGAAATTTGATTTCAATGAATTTTTTTGAGTTGAAAAATGTATCTTTTGCGAAAGCTTTTTGTAAAAATGTGTACTGGTGTTTAAGTCGGCAGTACCGGCTCTAGTCTGTCCGATACTGCGTATTTTTGGAAAATAAGATTTTGAAAATTTGATTTATTGTTTTAGAAAGACAGAAAATAATTTAGAATAAAAAATTGGGCGCTAATCTTAAAGGTTTTGTCCCAAAGTAGGCCAAATGGACTAAAAACGCTAATAGGTTGGACCGGACCCAAACTGGGCCCAAGGTCCAACATATATATTCTCTATTAATGAGATTTAAGCTCATTTTGATGGAAAGAGAGAGAGAAGGAGCTCGAATAGATGAGAGTGAGGAGTGAAACCCTGTTGTCACTATTCATCGTCACCTTTCGAGAGCAATAACTTGAGCTACGGAGCTTCGATTGACGAGCCATTTATGGCCACACGAAGCTCTTGTCGAGCTCTTAGTTTCTATCCAAGAAAATCAGGTAAGGACTCAAAACTCACGCTCTAGTTTCTGCCCTAATGGAATCTACGATTTTACGTTTAGTTTTTAGTAGATTTTGTGATTTTGTTTTTTTAGGAGTGATCTACAGATCTAGCATTGGAATTGGAATACCGTAACTTTTAGCACGTCATGATTGTACCAAAAGTGAGGTGTTAATAACCTGTTTTTCTTATATACTATTTAATATTGAGCCTTTAGTTCGATTTTGCATTTCAATTTTAAGAACATGCCAGAAAATTTTTTTATTTACTATTTAATATTATGTGATTATTATTACTTGGTGTTCTTTGGTGAGTGAGTTTGACTAATTAAAAAAAAAGTTTCTGGCATGTTCTTAAAATTGAAATGCGAAATCGAACTAAAGGCTCAATATTAAATAGTAAATAAGGAAAACAGGTTAGTAACGCCTCGCTTTTGGTACGATCATGACATGCTAAAAGTTAGGGTGTTATATTATAGTATCAGAGCAGTTCGTTCCTATTAGAGCCTTATGAATGGAATGACTATGCTTCACTGCATACTCTGAGTGTCTGTCATGCGATAGGACTTGTCCTAATGACAAGAGTTTGAGTTTTAAATGCATGATTGTCTATTGATTAATGCTGTTAGTCGATCATTGCATTCCTCATGGTGTTAGGTATGGCCAACTTAATACTGATGATTGGTGTATATTGTTAGAAACAAGAGAGTAATCTAAAAGAGTGTATTATTCAGGTTGAAGAAAAGTATAATGTATAAGGGGTATATATAGCTGCTAGAAGGATCAAAGTAATAAAAGCATAGAATCCTATAATTAATATACATATATGCCATATAAATACAAATGATACTAATTGATCTACTTTGATTCTAATTATTCTCTTAACATCCCCCCTCAAACTCAAGTGAGAGCTAAGGATACCATCTTGAGTTTGGATTACATAGTCCAGAAATGAGTCGGATGATGAGACTTCGTGAAGATATCAGCAGTCTGGTCTAGTATGCCAACAGCGATGAGACAAACAACATTAATAAGGATACGTTGTCGAACAAAGTGACAATCATTCTCAATGTGTTTGGTGCATTCATGAAACACATCATTATAGGCAATCTGAATAGCACTGCGGCTGTCACAAAAAACATCAATTGGGGATGACTGAGGAGTACCAAAGTCTTCGAGAAGCCAACGAATTGAGATAACTTCAGCAGTGGTGTTAGCGAGAGTACGGTATTCAGCTTCTGTGCTTGATCGAGTAATGAATGTTTGCTTCTTAGCTCGTTAGGAAATGAGAGAGTCGCCAAGAAACAAACAATAACCAGTAGTGGAACGACGATTAGTGGGATCACCAGCCCAATCAGCATCTGAGTACGCCTGAAGGGATAAAGATGAATGGGCAGAAAAATAAAGGCCATGGAATAGGGTTTCTTTGATGTAGCGAAGAATACGAAGAATTGCCGCATAGTGAGTAGTACGAGGAGCCGACAAGAACTGGCTAAGAACATGAACCGGATAGGCGATGTCCGGTCGGGTGACAGTTAAGTAGACGAGTCCTACAACTAGCTGTCGATAAAGAGTAGGATTATCCAAAACAGTGCCATCCATAGGAGTAAAACGAATATTAGGCTCAAGAGGAGTAGACTCAGTGCGACTATTTGTAATTCTGGCTCGAGCAAGAAGATCTGAAGCATATTTACCTTGAGAGAGATAGATGCCATCATCGGTGAATATGACTTCTAGACCAAGAAAATTGCTAAGAGAACTAAGATCTTTCATCTCAAAAGTACGTTGAAGGGAAATCTTGAGATCAGAGATACCATCAATATCATCTCCAGTAATGATTATGTCATCAACATATAGAAGTAGAAGAACAACTACACGTTCGCTTTTATGAATGAAGAGAGAATTCTCATGAGGGCTACAAGTGAAACCAAAATTGCATATGGTAGTGCTGAACTTGTCAAACCATTCACGAGGAGCTTGCTTAAATCCATAGAGTGCCTTGCGAAGGAGACAAACTTTGATAGGAGGACAAGGATAACCTGGAAGGGGGTTTCATATAGACCTTCTTTTTCAAATCTCCATTAAGAAATGCATTCTTCACGTCCATATGACTGAGAGATCATTTTTTGACTGCAGCAATGGCAAGAAGAGCCCGAACAAATGTGAGACGAGCAACAGGAGCAAAAGTCTCTTCATAGTCAATACCATACTCTTGCGTACAACCCTGAGCAACCAGCCGTGCCTTATAATGGTCAGTAGAACCATCGGAACGGGTCTTGATCTTGTATACCCATCTGCTTCTCACAATTTCCTGATTGGAAGGAGGATCAACCAAATCCCAAGTATGTGCTTTTTCAAGTGCCTGTATTTCTTCCTGCATTGCTTGTTGCCAATGAGGATTTGTGGAGGCTTCTCGAAATGACTTAGGTTCATGTTGATAAAGAACAGTAAAAAAACAATGATAATCAAGAAGATGAGGAGGTAGATTTCTTATCCTAGAAGAACGAGTGGGAGGAGGAGGCATGACGGTAGGAGCAGGATCGTCATCCGGTCTAGAATCATTGGGAGATGGAAAAGGCGGAAGAACAGGAGGCTGTGGAGGGTGACTCGAGATAGAACCTGTAGAATCATCACTAGAAAGAAGATCAATATTGGGGTTAGTGAAAAATGGTGACTGAGTAGGAGGAATGGACTCAAAGGAAGAGAACCGAGAAAACATGTGATGCTCCCAGAAGACAACATGATGAGATATACGAATATGTTTAGAGAGAGGATCCTAACAACGATAACCCTTGTGTTCAGTGCCAAAACCAAGGAAACAACACATACAAGCCCGAGGTTCAAGTTTACTATGTTCATGAGGCTGAAGAAGAACAAAACAGACACAATCGAAAACTCGAAGAGAACTATAATCTGGGGAGGTATGATAAAGACGCTCAAAGGGAGTAACGTTACCAAGAACAGAAGAAGGGAGTCTATTGATAACATGAACAGTAGTAAGAATAGCTTCACCCCAAGTACGCTCAGGACACGAAGAAGAAAGAAGCATACACGGACAGAGTCAAGAATGTGACGGTGTTTGCGTTTAGCTCAGCCATTTTGTTGAGACGTACCAAGACAAGAAAACTCAGACAAAGTACCCTGTTCTACAAAAAAGGTTAAGAGTTTGGAATCACAGTATTCCATAGCATTATCACGTCGGAAAGCCTTAATGACCTTGGAAAAGTGAGTTTTAATCATAGTAGCAAAGTTAATATAGATCTGAGGTAACTCATGGCGACTAGTCATCAAATAAACCCAAGTAAAGCGTTAATAATCATTAATGAAAACGACAAAGTATCGAGCTCCGCCCATAGAAGCAGTGGGAGCAGGGCCCCAAACATTAGAGTGAATGAGATCAAAAGGAGAGCAAGCAAGAGAGGAATCGTTGTGAAAAGATAAAGCAGGTTGTTTGGCAGTTTGACAATAAATACAATCAAAAGATTCATTTGGAACCTGACCCAAAATACCCTGAGACACAAGAGGATGCAATTTTCCTAAGGAACTGTGGGCAAGATGTTGATGCCACAAGTGAAGGGTAGATGGAGAAGAAGCAGCACGGAGATTCGGTACAAGAGGAATATGAAGATTCTCGAGTTCAAACAACCTTTCGACCTTACGTCCAGTCCCGATGATTTGTCCCGTCCGAGGATCCTGTACACGACAACCAGAAATGGAAAAAGTGACATCAAAACCCAAATCAACAAGTTGACCAACAGAGATAAAATTAAAGTTTAATTTGGGAATATAATAAGTATCAGGAAGATTGAAAGTCGACTATGAGATAGAACCCTGATGTGTTGCGTGCAAGAGGAAACCATTAGCAGTATTGACAGAAGGTGCATTTGTAGTGGTTGATAGAGATGAGAAAAGATTACGCTGCGGAGACATGTGATTAAAGCAATTCGAGTTAAAATACCATTTAGAATTACCTGAAAGAGTCGAAAAACAGCAGGGGTATTACCAGAAGGGGAGAGAAGATGCTGAAGAAGAGACACAATATCAGCTAGAGAGACAGGAGATCAATTGAGAGGAGCAGAGGTGGTAGATTCAGTAGTAGCAGCAACAGTAGAAGCAGACACATTCTTAGAGAAGTTGGGATGACAAGCATGCTTGAGGTGAACAGGACGTGGTGGGCGAGTAGGACAGGTAGTAATCAAACGTCTTGAGAGCTTGCAATAGTGGCAGAACAGCTATGAACAATGGTAGCTAATGTGACCTTTCTGGTGGCATGTGCGACATTAAACAGAAGGACAGTCTGAGAAGAGGTGCCTAGAACAGTTACAATTTCGACAGAATTTACCCTTTCTGTCTGTGGCAGCAAAAGTATATGATTTTTTCATAATAGTAGATAGACATCAAAGAGAGGAGAGAAAACAATAAAGGAATAAAAAGGGTATTTTAGTTATGAGTTTAGAGCCGGTGACATAGGTTTTTGGATGGTCTGTGTAAATCCTAGCTTGAATTGGTGAAGGCTGAGTTGTGAAGTATATGGTTGAAGAGATTTTTGAGAAATGAGAGTGCTTATGATGAATTTGACAAGTTGAAAACCGGTGAAGGTTATGATGAGTTAAGAACTTGGAAAGGAATGATGAAATTATTGGATTATATGAGAGTGTGCAGAGCCTATATCTCCGGCGTGGCAGTTTTTCTACTGCATGAGTATGCGGAGCCTATATCTCTCTGCTGCAAGAGTGTGCCCAACACTATATCTTTGGAATGATTTATATATGATGAGGCAGTTGTTGTTGTTTCCTTCCTTGCTGCATGAGTGTGCGGAGCCTATATCTCCAACGTGGCAGATTTCTCCACTACATGAGTGTGCAGAGCCTATATCTCTGGGCATGGCAGGAAGGCTACATCCGAGAGGATGTGTCGGGTTAGCATTTATGGACCGACAAGTGATATCACAAGCCAATAGGAAAGGCATTTATCATATGCATCTTCTACCTGTTTGTGTGCTTTGCTTAATTTCTGTTATGGCTAAATGAATCATATGTTTGCTTGCTAATTGTTTTATTTACTGTACATGTACTTTACTTGTGCTTTACTTGTCTGCATTACTTGTGTTTTCTGCTGAGATTGAGGAGGCTCGGTAGGCAGTGGCAATGGGATCGCATAGAGGTTAGGCTGGCGAAGGTTATGGGACAGCGGTGCTATGTTATTTAGAAATCTCTTAAGATAGAATACCTTGTTCATAGTTTAAGTTATTAATTTTTTTAAGTTTGAATATCTGTTTTCGATGTGAAGTTCTAAGATTGCCTTTGGCGTCCCAGAACCTTACATCTTATATATTAGATACTGTTACCATACTGAGAACCTCTGGTTCTCATACCATATATTGTTGTTGCTTTTCAGATGCAAATCGTAACTCACCTCGGTGAGTTACGGGATGATGACAGAGCGGAGTAGGGCTGGAAGTGAGTCAAGCTAGCTCATGAGCCAGCTCGAGCTCGACTCGTTAACAGCTCGATAAGCTAAGCTCGTGAGCTGGTGAGCCAAGCTTGAGCCTGAAATTGAGCTCATAAATTAAATGAGGCTTGAGCTTAAGAAATAAGCTCGATTGTTAATAAGCCGAGCCGTGAGCCAAGCTCAATTTTCGTGAGCCGAGCTTGAGCTTGGTCTAGCTCGACTCAGCTCGGCTCACTTCCAGCCCTAGAGCGGAGTATGGTTTCATCTTTGTTTTATTCTGCTTTATTTTGATATAGTCACTCTCTCATTCTTTGTATTTATGTAACTTTGTTGCCTTTGAGGCTTTATTCCTAAAAGCTTTGAGAGATAGGTTGTTGCTGTTTTAAACTTCAAAATTCTGTTGAATTCAGATTGACTAGCCGGCCTAAACTCCGCAGGCTGTTACTAATCCTCTTTTTGTATATCATATATATATATATATATATATATATATATATATATATATGTG
>NC_029790.2:16045300-16047480 GCF_000816755.2 Arachis ipaensis | reverse complement strand
TACTCCATTTAACAAAATATTAAACTAAATGTTAGACCGTTAACCTAGTAATCATGACAATTGTTATATAATAATTTAATTCTTCCAGGTTCTTTTGGTGGCAGAGTTTTCTCTTTTTACCTCCATTTCTACTGTTATTTGACATTCTCTCAAGTCTTAACTATGAGTGAATGTGATTGTACAACTTAGACCTCTATTATGAGCCTTTAAGTACTAATTAGGCTTTTGTCTTTTTTTTCTTTTGTTGCGTCAACCCCAATAAAATAAAACATAAAGTCATTAATTAGTCTGATACTCTGATAGGCTACTTATGATAGAAAGAGACAATCAGAGACAGAAATTGAATAATAGTTATTTAAAAATATAATTAGATATATTTTTGACCAAATATATTTTTCAAAAAATATTCTGATAATTTTAATTTTTTTATACGAAAATAAATTTAATTATAAAATTAATTTAGCATTAATAATTTTACTAGTATATATCCTTTATTATAATACGAGTTAATATTCAATTAGTATATGTACTCGTGCAATATACGAAAAATATTTATTTTTTTATATTTATGTTTGAAATATGATTTTTTAAAAAAAATTGTTATAAATATATTTAATTTATTTAACCTATTTTTTGTTTATGTAATTATACATATATTTGATAAATTATTTAATAAAATTCTAAAAGAATATGAATCTCAATTTAGGTCCACCTTTATAATATAATTAAGGCAAATTTAGAAACAACTCCTTACATTAAATTTAAAAGTATTTTTACAATTATTTCAATTTGTCGCAACTCAATAATTTCTAGCACAATAAAAATACTGCACTGTTAAATTTATTATAGATTTTTAAATTTTCTTTTATTGTTAGAATTCTTGTTATATCTATTAATAAAAAAGTACAAAATTTTATTTTCAAAAGATTTATCAAAATATATTTAAACCAACTAATGGAAATATGAATTATATAACCTTTACCTATCGAATATGAGTAATTTCTTTTCTCTTGGAATATTCTTTTATTTGATTAAAAAAATTACAAAAATTAGAGAGTCTTGAGTATAAAATGATAAATGATATATGTAAATTCTATATTCATGCCTAATTGGTTTGAATCTAATCTTATTTTGACTGACGTCAACATTGATCATATCATAAACTCTAAACTCTTATATCTTTTATTTTTAAATATAGATATATTTGAATTGTTAGTTGTGTAGTATATAAGGGACTCTTATAAATAGTATAAAAAAAATTAACTAAGAATTGTACAACATATATAATTAGTTTATTATTGATATACAAATCAAAATTACATCTTTGTCAATTAGAATCTCTTCGATTAGAGTTTTTTGTGTCCACGTTTTAAATTATTTTATACTCCACAACTGAAGTACTCTAATTTTAAGTGTTCCAATTTTATGTTCGAAACGTTATCTTGGCACCTTTAATTAGATCATACCTACAAGAAAAATTAAAAAATATAAAAATATAAAAAAATTTAGATAATACTCCATTCAACAATATATTAAACTAAATGTTAGACCATAACTTAGTAATAATGACAATTGTTATATACTAATTTAATTCTTTCGGATTTTTTTGGTGGGCATAGTTTTCTCTTCTTACCTCCATTTCTACTGTTATTTGGCATTCTCTCAAGTCTCAATTGTGATTAAGTGGATGTGATTGTACAGCTTGAAATTCTGCTATGAACTTTTAAATATCAATCAAACTTGTCTCTTTTTTTTCTCTTTTGTTGTGTCAGCCTCCATAAAACAAACAAAAATATTATTTGTATACTAAATTCTGTCACTAAAATCAGCCAATAATTTATTTATATATAAATACATGTGTGATTTAATTTATTTTCAATGTGTATTTATATTTTAACATATATTTTACACTAATGACTGACTTTGGTGACTAATTTTAATGTACACGTAGTATTAATCTAAAACAAATAGTCACATAGACTAGTTATGATAGAGAGATAGTCAGAGACAAAAATTAGGAGATAATTAATGAAAAATTTAATTAGATTTTTGATGATATATATTTTTGACCAAATATTTTTTAAAAAAATATTATGTTAATTATAATTTTTTATACAAAAATAATTTAATTATAAAATTAATTTAATATTTATAATTTTACTAGTTTACATCCTTTATTA
>NC_029790.2:16035839-16038840 GCF_000816755.2 Arachis ipaensis | reverse complement strand
TAACCTATTTTTTGTTTATGTAATTATACATATATTTGATAAATTATTTAATAAAATTCTAAAAGAATATGAATCTCAATTTAGGTCCACCTTTATAATATAATTAAGGCAAATTTAGAAACAACTCCTTACATTAAATTTAAAAGTATTTTTACAATTATTTCAATTTGTCGCAACTCAATAATTTCTAGCACAATAAAAATACTGCACTGTTAAATTTATTATAGATTTTTAAATTTTCTTTTATTGTTTGAATTCTTGTTATATCTATTAATAAAAAAGTACAAAATTTTATTTTCAAAAGATTTATCAAAATATATTTAAACCAACTAATGGAAATATGAATTATATAACCTTTACCTATCGAATATGAGTAATTTCTTTTCTCTTGGAATATTCTTTTATTTGATTAAAAAAATTACAAAAATTAGAGAGTCTTGAGTATAAAATGATATATTTTCTGAGTAAATTCTATATTCATGCCTAATTGGTTTGAATCTAATCTTATTTTGACTGACGTCAACATTGATCATATCATAAACTCTTTCTTAAAATATCTTTTATTTTTAAATATAGATATATTTGAATTGTTAGTTGTGTAGTATATAAGGGACTCTTATAAATAGTATAAAAAAAATTAACTAAGAATTGTACAACATATATAATTAGTTTATTATTGATATACAAATCAAAATTACATCTTTGTCAATTAGAATCTCTTCGATTAGAGTTTTTTGTGTCCACGTTTTAAATTATTTTATACTCCACAACTGAAGTACTCTAATTTTAAATTTTCCAATTTTATGCTCGAACGTTATCTTGACATTCTTAATAAGATCATATCTACAAGAAAAATTAAAAAAAAAAAAGAAATTATAAAAAAATAGATAATACGCCGTTTAACAATATATTAAACTAAATGTTAGACCATAACTTAGTAATAATGACAATTGTTATATACTAATTTAATTCTTTCGGATTTTTTTGGTGGGCATAGTTTTCTCTTCTTACCTCCATTTCTACTGTTATTTGGCATTCTCTCAAGTCTCAATTGTGATTAAGTGGATGTGATTGTACAGCTTGAAATTCTGCTATGAACTTTTAAATATCAATCAAACTTGTCTCTTTTTTTTCTCTTTTGTTGTGTCAGCCTCCATAAAACAAACAAAAATATTATTTGTATACTAAATTCTGTCACTAAAATCAGCCAATAATTTATTTATATATAAATACATGTGTGATTTAATTTATTTTCAATGTGTATTTATATTTTAACATATATTTTACACTAATGACTGACTTTGGTGACTAATTTTAATGTACACGTAGTATTAATCTAAAACAAATAGTCACATAGACTAGTTATGATAGAGAGATAGTCAGAGACAAAAATTAGGAGATAATTAATGAAAAATTTAATTAGATTTTTGATGATATATATTTTTGACCAAATATTTTTTAAAAAAATATTATGTTAATTATAATTTTTTATACAAAAATAATTTAATTATAAAATTAATTTAATATTTATTGTTTCAGATTTAATATATTTAATTATTAATATATTATAATTTAAATACATATCTAAAAATCAAATTATTCAAAATTCAAAATTTTGATTTTAAAATTATAAAATAAACCTTAAACTATCAAATTATTAATTAAACTCGTACAAAACACTCAAAGAAGCAGAGAAGCCACGTTTGCGCCATGTTGAAAATTCAGAGGCGCACATGAAAAACTCAGAGGTGCATCCTTCCTCTACCGCGCTCATCCTCAACGCTGCCTTCCTCCTTTTCGGCGCTCATTTACAACGATGTCTTTTTAATGTTTAAATTTAAATTTTAAATTTATGATTTTGGATGTGTTTTAAAAATATTTTCTGTATAACTTCATAATTTTAGATGTGTTACAATTATTTTTTAATGTTTAAATTTAGATTTTAGATTTATGATTTTGGATGTGTTTCAAAAATATTTTCTGTATAACTTCATAATTTTAGATGTGTTACAATTATTTTTTAATGTTTAGATTTAGATTTTAGATTTATGATTTTATATTTTCTGTATAACTTCATAATTTTAGATGTGTTACAATTGTTTTTTAATGTTTAAATTTAAATTTTAGATTTATGATTTTGGATGTGTTTTAAAAATATTTTTTGTATAACTTTTTCTTTCTTAAACTCCAGATTTTTTTTTTGCTTCTTTGCTCAAACTACTTACGTAGAAAGTACTTTATTTGCAACAATTTTATTAATAAAGTTAAATAAGATCAACCTTGTTCCAATTAAATCAGCAGAGTATTTTTATGTTTAAATTAAAATATAATTAAAAATGTTGAACATGATATTTCTTAACAAATTACATAAATACATGTGTGGAAAATAATGATACCTTTCACCAATGCAAAATGAGAGAGTGCTTCAACTGGAAGGTGGTGATGGTCTTCATCAATGAAGACGAGATGGAGAATTCAGCTGGCAGTGTTCCTTTTGGTTTGGGATTCACTAATGCGTGTGAATATCCCGTGGAATAAGGAATTTAAAAAACTGTTACGTGAAGTTACGAAAGTAAAGCAAAGTCACCGTAACCACCAATGAAGTAGGTAGGTTTTAAAATTTAAATTTAAATTAAAATCTAATTATAGATATGTATCTACAAAATAGGAACATGTTACACTAAAAAAATAATTAAATATTATTTAAATCTGATTAAAGGCTGATTAAAGGCTGATTAGTATTCAACTAGGTATCCTTTAAAAATAGTACAACATTCAGCCTTTTATTACAATAATTAAAAAAAATTAAAACAAACATAACTAAAAATTATGAATAGATTTACTGTCTTTTTAAAATTAAATACACATTCAAAATACAATCTAAAAAAACTGAAATTTAAAATTACAATAATTATTAAAACAAACATAACTAAAAATTATGAATAGATTTACTGTCTTTTTAAAATTAAATACACATTCAAAATACAATCTAAAATCTAAA
>NC_029790.2:16004408-16033934 GCF_000816755.2 Arachis ipaensis | reverse complement strand
GGTAGGCAGAATTTTTTTTTATTTCCTCTACTTTTGTTGTTATTTGGTATTCTCTCAAATGTGATTATGCAATTTGAAACTCTGTGATGAGCTTTTAAATATCAATCACACTTTTGTCTTATTCTCTTTTGTTGGGTCAGCCCTAATAAAACAAAATATTAATTAGTCTAATAGGCTACTTATGGTAAAAAGAGACTATCAGTGACAGAAATTAAAAAATAGTTAATTAAGAATCTAATTATATTTAACCAAATATGTTTTTAAAAACTATTCTGTTAATTTTATTTTTTTATACCAATATATATTTTGTATTTGACTCCTCCTAGAGGTTATTTTGGAGAAACAGGTTTTGTATTTTGTCTTTTGGGTTCTTCTGTGATTTTTCTATTTCATATGTATGTATACTCTTATATGCTCGAACCGGTTATCTTCGCAAACCGAGTCCTGAGCCTTGACATCTGTATTGTTGGCGCTCTTTTGTATATCTTCTCATGTTAGCTTATTCTTATCTGTTTCATTTACGTTATCGATCGGAGTGTTTCGCTTTCTGATTTACCAGTTTTGAATTACCCCTTTTCTTCAAAGGCTCCTAGTTATAAACCTTTTCATACTACTATATGTACAAAATTTTATTTTTTAGAGGTCGTAATACCTCGCCACCTCAGTTTTATGACTTAAGCATAAGACTCTGTGTGATAGGGTGTTACACAATGTACGAAAAATATTTATTTCTTTATATTTATGTTTGAAATGTGATTTTTAAAAAAATTGTTACAAATATATTTAATTTATTTAATATATATTTTGTTTATGTAATTATACATATATTTGATGAATTATTTTAAAAAAATTTCAGAGATTATGAATTTTAATTTGAGTCCACTTTTATAATACATTAACACAAATTTAGAAATAACTTCTTACATCAAATTTAAAAATATTGTTATAATTATTTTAATTTGTCGTAACTCAATAATTTCTAACACAATAAAATAACGCACTGTTAAATTTATTATAGATTTTTAAATTTTCTTTTGGTATTTTTTGGTGTTAGAATTCTTACTATATCTACTAATTAAAAGCACAAAATTAGAGAGTCTTTATGTGGGCATAAAATGATATCTTTCATGAGTAAATTTTATACTCATGTTTAATTGGTTTAAATCTAATCTTATTGGTCACCAAAAAAAAATCTAATCTTATTGTGAGTGACGTCAACATTGATTATATCATAAACTCTTCCTTCGTATATCTTTTTTTTCCTTAAATAGAGATATATTTAAATTTTTAGTTGTGCACTATATAATTAAGGCACTGTTATAAAATAGTATAAAAAAGAATTAATTAAGAAGTTGTATAAAATATATAATTGATTTATTATTGATATACAAATTATAATTACTTCTTCGTTAATTAGAACTACTTCGATTATAGTTTTATGTCGCCGGTATTCCTCTTCCAACAATGAGAAGGTGGTCCTGAGAAAATGATGGTAGTATGAGAAAATGATGTCGTCGTTATTCTTCCTCCAACAATATCGCTTGAGACAGAATTTTCCTGGCGTTGGTCATCGAAGACTAAAGCGTTCCGCGCCAACCAAATTTGCCATAGAAGGTAAGCCACCTGAGCACTTTTGATTCTGAAATTGGGTTTGGATTTCTCAACTTCCATGAATTGACTCCACCAATCCCAAGCTTTTAGGTTAGGGTCGCAGGGAATAGTGCTAGCTACTGGGAGCTGTTCCAAATTTAAAGAACTTCTGGGCAGAAGACAATGGCATGCATCGGTGTCTCGGGCGCCGATTGATAGCGGGGACAAAGGCTGCTAACATGTGGTAATTTCTCGTTCAATTTTGCTTTAACTGCAATGCCTTCATGGGCTAATCTCCAAGCAAATAATTTGACCTTTGGTGTTACTCCCATTTTTCATAAGGTCTTCCACATTTCTGAGTCTGCATATCGGGTATGGAGTGAATTCACTGGAGGGTGAAAGAATTGGTATGCTATACTATACCCAGATTTTACCGAGTACTCTCCTGAGTTGTTATGTTATTGCACCATATAATTGAGTCTTCCTCTTCTGTGATAGAAATTTGTTGAATTTGATGAGTTGTGTCTAGTGGGAAGGCTTCCATAAGGAGTTGTTGATTCCATTCTCCCTCGCTGTGATTAGCTGTCTAACCCAGGTAAGCAATTCATCTCTGCATTCATTAACTGCAATGCGAAATGGTGGTTGGTCCCCAAACCATGGGTCTTCTCTGATTCTGACAGATCCCTGAATTGAAACTTTGCACTTAACTCCTTTCTCCAAAATTTTCCTTCCTTCCAAAAGACTCTGTCAAGCCTAGGATGGTCGATTTCCTGGTTTGGTTTCTAGATAGGATCTGTATCTGAAGTACTTATTCTTGAAGATTTTGTAGAAAAGAGAATGTGGTTTAGTCATCACCCTCCATCCTTGTTTAGCTAACATGGCTAGATTGAATGCCTTTAGGTCCTTAAACTCCATACCCCGAAATTCTTTTCTCTGGTCATAGTGTCCCAATTGATACATTGCATCTTCTTTTCATTCTATTTCTGTCCCCACCAAAATTGCATCATCATTCGGTGCAGTTCATCCAAGAGAGTATCTGGGAGTTTGAAACAGCCCATAGTATAAATTGGTATAGTTGAACCCACTGCTTTGATCAACACCTCCCTTCCACTAGCAGATAGAAATAATTTCTTCCAATGCGAGAGCTTCTTCACCACCTTCTCTTTTATAAAAGCAAATATTTCTTTTTTTGGATCTGTGTACTATGGAGGGTATCCCCAAATATTTATCCTGCGTCCTAATGTTTGGGACTTCCAAAGATGCCGCTAGTTCAGTTCTGATGGGTAAAGGGGTGTTTTTGCTGAAAAATACAGCAGACTTGGAGAAATTAATTTGTTGTCCACTTAGTCTGCCATATAGTTAGAGAATTTGGGATAGATTAGAGCAGTTGCATTGGGTAGCTTTACAAAATAAGAGTGAATCGTCGGCAAATAGGAGATGATGAATAGTCGGACATCTATTGTTCAATCGCAGTCCTTGAAAGAGGTTATTCTGTTCTCCTTTGTGGAGCAGATAGGATAGACTCTCTGCGCAGAAAAGAAATAGATATGGTGAGAGGGGGTCTCCTTGTCTGAGACCCCTACTTGGTTTGAAAAAATCAGTTGGTGTACCATCCACAATAACAGAATAAGATACATCCCAACACGACTTGCATCCACATCTTATGTGAGTGTCCACTATTGTTCACAATAATATAGTAACTGTTAATATTAAAAATATTAATAAAAATAAGAACAATAAGAAAAAAAATTTACAAACTCATATCTTTATTCGGATGAATAAAAATATAAACGAGAAAAAGTGTTAAATATCTGTATTTATTTTTTTAACGCCTTTCATAAATATTATAATAAATTACGTACTCATAACGATTTCATTTACATTATTAATATGAGATACGTAATGTTTAAAAAGAATTCTCTATTTTTATAGTTCACTGAAACTATGCAAATTTATGCTATATAAATAATTACTAACAACACACTAATAAAGGATAACATTCAAAAAATTATAAAAATATTATTTTTCTGTCTTAAATATGAAGGACGTAGTGGATGTCAAGAGGGTGAGAGATCGGATCATCTCTATCAAACTTGTGGTGGAGGGAGGTGCTTTCCATGTGATTAGCGCCTATGCACCGCAAGTGGGTTCGGACGAACAACACAAGATAAGGTTTTGGGAGGATCTAGAGAGTTTGGTTCAAGGCATACCTTTGGGAGATAAGATTTTCTTAGGAGGAGATTTAAATGGCCATGTTGGGAGAGAAGTGACTGGATATGGGAGTATTCACGGAGGCCATGGTTTCGGGGTGCTCAATGCCGAGGGTAAAACTATTTTGGACTTTTTCTCAACTTTTGATCTTCTTATCGCAAATACATGTTTTTAAAAAGAGAGACGAACATCTTATAACCTATAAGAGTGGCATGACAAGCTCTCAAATCGACTTCTTCTTGTTGAGGAGAGTCGACCGGAAATTTTGCATTAACTGCAAAATTATCCCGGGAGAGAGTTTGACAACACAACATAGGGTGCTCGTCATGGATTTTCGCGTTGAGAAAAAGTTGAGGAAAAGACATCATACGAAGAACCCAAGGACGAGGTGGTGGCGGATGAAAGGTGAGGAACAAAGAAGCTTCCTAAGACGGGTAGGAGAAGAGGTAAAGTGGGATGGGAATAGAAGCGCGGAAGAGATGTGGAGGGAGATGGCAGAAGTTATTAGAAGAACAACAAAAGAAAGTTTTGGTGAATCTAAAAGAATAGGACCAAGAGACAAGGAGTCCTGGTGGTGGAATGCGAGTATACAAGAAAAGATAAAGATAAAAAGGGAATGCTTTAAAGAGTGGTCTTTATGCCGCAATGCAGATAACTGGGAAAAATATAAGGCGACTAAGAAAGAGACAAAAGTGGCTGTAAGTGAAGCAAGAACAAGAGCATATGAGGGTCTCTACCAGTCTTTGGGCATGAAAGAAGGATAAAATGTATATATAGAATCGCAAAGAGCCGGGAAAGAAGAACGAGAGATTTGGATCAGGTTAAGTGCATAAAGGATAAGGATGGAGAGGTGTTGGCTCAAGAGGAGAAGATTAATGAAAGGTGGAAGAGCTACTTCTACGAGTTATTTAATGAGGGACAGAAGGCTCTTTCGAGCCTTGGTCGATTATGCACAAGGGAAGAAGATCAAAACTTTGACTACTATCGAAGGATTCGAGACTTCGAGGTAAAAGAGGCTCTAAAGCAGATGAAAAATGGCAGGGCAGTAGGACCTGATAATATCCCGATTGAGGTTTGGAAGGGTCTTGGAGAAAAAGGCATCAACTGGTTAACCAAGCTTTTTAATGAGATTTTAAGGTCAAAGAAGATGCCTGATGAGTGGAGAAAGAGAACCTTAGTACCTATCTACAAGAATAAGGGGGATATACAAAGTTGCGGAAACTATAGAGGGATTAAGCTTATGAGTCATACTATGAAGTTATGGGAAAGGGTGATAGAACGGAGGTTGAAAAAAGAGACACAAGTAACAGAGAACCAATTTGGATTTATGCCAGGCAAATCTACCACTGAAGCGATATACCTATTAAGAAGGATGATGGAGAGGTATCGTAGTAATAAAAGGGATCTACATATGGTGTTTATTGATTTGGAAAAAGCGTATGATAGGGTACCAAGGGAGGTCTTATGGAAGGTTTTAGAAAAGAGGAGAGTAAGGATCACATATATTTGGGCAATTAAAGACATGTATGATGGGGCCACAACTAGTGTGAAGACTCAAGGTGGTGTGACAGAGGAATTCCCTATTGGTATAGGATTACACCAGGGATCATCCTTAAGTCCATACCTTTTCACATTAGTCTTGGAAGTACTCACAGAGCACATCCAAGAGCCTGTGCCATGGTGCATGTTTTTTGCTGATGATATCGTCCTTATGGGAGAATCAAGGGAAGACCTAAATAAGAAGTTGGAGTTATGGAGAGAAGCTCTAGAAGTGTATGGTCTGTGCATAAGCCATAGCAAGACGGAATATATGGAATGTAAGTTCAGTCTGAGAAGGGAAAACCCCAATATAGAGGCGAAGATTGGAGAAAACATCCTACGAAAAGTTAAAAGTTTTAAGTATCTTGGGTGCATCATATAGGATAATGGAGAGATTGAACATGATGTAAATCATAGGATCCAAGCAGGTTGGTCAAAATGGCGGAGTGCATCTGATTTTATATGCGACAAAAAAGTGCCTTTAAAACTTAAAGGTAAATTCTATCGCACCGCTATAAGACCGGCTATGCTATATGGTACGGAGTGTTGGGCGGCTAAAGGGGAGCACGAACATAAGCTAAGTGTGGCAGAGATGAAGATGTTGAGATGGATGAGTGGTCATACGCGATTGGATAAAATAAGGAATGAAGATATAAGGGAGAGAGTTGGAGTAGCACCCATTGTGGAAAAGATGGTTGAATCGCGTCTCAGGTGGTTTGGACATGTGGGAAGAAGACCGATAGAACATCCAGTCAGGAGGGTGGATGAGATGGAAGATGGACAAAGGGCGAAAGGCAGAGGAAGACCTAAGAAGACCATCCATGAGGTGGTCAAACGAGATCTACATGTAAACGGTCTCTCTGTAGACATGATACATGACAGAGCACAATGGCGTCGTTTGATTCATGTAGCCGACCCCGCTTAGTGGGACAAGGCTTTGTTATTGTTGTTTGTTAAATATGATTTTACTTTCTTATTAGTAACATAGTCACATATTTCTTTATTTATTTATTTAATTTTTTAGGTTAAATATCAAAACAATGCACTACATCCTTTTGTTTTCTTTTTTCATTTAACAATATACAATCCCTTCCATCTTATGAGAACACCATAACAAAACAACAGTCACAGAAACTTAGCCACATTCCATGAAAATTAAAAAACTGGTTAACCCAGACAAGTCCAAAATTTTTTTAGCCCATTTCCTTTTTAATGCTATCTTTGACTAATTTTTATCCACAAGAAAACTTTTTTCTGCACACTTGAATAAAAAATTGTGACCCAAGTCCAAAACCCACTCATAGCCACATACACAGAAAAAAAAAACTTGTCCAATAGCCCCAACAGTCCAAAAATAATTAGCATCTAATTACACTTATTAACTTTTCTACAATGTGCGGTACAACTGCAAAATCGCTGCTTCTCCCTAACCTAGTGTCCCATCAGTTGAATTTGTGATTATGGCCAACCAAAATGTGTTCATCTAAGAAGCTTGCCACATAATATCCACCGGTGTGAATTTTTTTTTCATCCACACCATAGAACTTTTCGAAGTTGAATACTTCGAACAATGTTTGTTGAATTGGAGAAAATCAATGGTGGTGAATGTCTAGGATTTTGGTGATGTTCATGTCCTTAGGAGAATCAAATATTATTAACCTAATTCTAAAGTTGCAAATGACGAATCTAAAGTAACATGTCTGGGCTCCTCAATTTCTCTTTAATTAACCAACTACTAATGTCTTGGTCAATTAATTAATTAAAGAAGTTAGGTTCTGATTCAATTTCTCAATAAAAAAATAACAAAATGTTTCTTAATATTCTATGAACATTTAGAGGGAAACGCATAACATTTGCTTTCTGTACTTAGCACAACCATCACCTATAATTTTTTTTATCTTCCTTTTATTTCTATAAAATGTCAATTTCTAAATGTACAAACTACAAATAATAACTTCTCTATTTAACTTCTCAATGATAGTAGGAAGGGTCAAGACTTTGTACTTTTCTTTCCTCTAATATTCACTAGAACCAGAATAATTATTATTATTTAAAGCACAGAGCATTAATGCTCTCAGCCCTTTTTGAATTGTCATATTTTTGACATGCAAGAGCATAAAAATAATATTTCTATACTGTATCAAGCTTTCACAAACCATTGTACTTGCTAATCAATTGTTTGTCATAGGGAAAGGACAATCAATTACTGATTATTAAGTGAACACAAGGACAAAAGAAATTTCATTTTGTTACCTAGCTAGACGTCAGGTTATAATAATTCTCTTTTTTGTTTGTTTTTAGTACATACGTCCAAAGGTTGTCATAGTCAAAGATCCTACATAGTATACACCAAATTCAAGGTCTAAGCTAATCCCCTAAACTCTACATAGTTAAAGATTTTGCATTAAACAAATTGATACAAATGCATAAAACCCTGGTTCAGAAATCATCATCTGATAGGCTAGAACATGATGTTGCACTTGACATGTTTGATAGAAAGTGCAAATCAAACTTTGGGAACCTGAGTGGTGATTTCTTTGAGGGTGAAAGAGGTGTTCTTGATGCACCTTCTCCTCCTCCTACATTCTTCTTTTCTATCTTCCTTCTGAGATCACTGCAAACCTCATCCACCATGTCAACAAAATCTCTCGCAATAAGAAATAGTTCAAAGGGGTTTGATCTTCCTCCACCTCCTAGATAATAATACTCATTGGTTTTCTTCCCAAGCTCCATGATCCTAAGATGTTCATCTTTCACAAATTTAAGCTCCTCCTCGCATTCCTCGACAAACCCTTTCATTTCCTTAACAAATCCACCTCTCTCATTGTCGTCGCCACAGCATTTTGTTACAATCTCTCGAATTTTGCTAACATGAGCATTGAGAGTGTAGAAGATACTAATGAAATTCTGATGATCAATTATTGTTGCTTTCTTTACTTCAGATAACTCATCCTTTATACCTCCCAACAACACTTGTAAACTAAGCATCAGATACTCTTTTCTCTTTCTCATGTTGCACAAGGCTATTATTATTTTTCTTTGGAGTTGCTTATATCACCATTTATTTTGGGAATGTTATGCTTTTGATTTATAGCTTCTCTTCTTCCTCCTGACTGAGCCACCTTCTCTACAATGAAGTGAAGCAAACTAGTATTCCCATCAATGCTTTTAACATCAGAAAGCTTCCTAAGAGCACTTAGGTTGAAGCCTTGTGCATTTTCCCTGTAAGTTACGGCATTCATCCGGTTTTCAGCTTTGAGAATTGCCTCAAGAAACTTCAGTAACAGGCCACTAGCCCTCATTTCCTGGCAACCCTTTTCAAGCGTTTGTAATTTTTCTTTAAGCTGAACAGCTTCACAATCATAATTTGATCTGAAAAGCATTGCTTTTAGGTGAATAAATGTTGTTGGAACCGCTTTGAGGATGCAGTAGAGGAATGAATCAGCATGAGCAAGTTTATCTGGATTTCCACTGAATTGGATGATTTTGGCTTCTTCTTCTTGTGTAAGAGGGCTATCTTAGTGAGTTTTTCAACTGTCTGAACTAAAGACTGATTCCTTGTCCATCATCGAGCGCGTCCATAATTTCCTTGCGAGAAATTGCAAGAGACCTTAGCACAATTGATGTGTTTTGGGATTTTCTAGGGTCCACAAGGAATAACTGAGCTGAAGATGCATGACATACGTTTCTTTCATTGGTTTGGTTCTTGGTTGAGTATCCAATGAGTGTTTCTATGAGTTCATCATCAAACCTATAAATATGAAGTTAGAAAGATGAAATCCACAAAAAGACATTAGCTACAACCTTATCCCAATGTAGAGGCCTAAGTCTTGTTTGGCTAGCACTCTTCTCTCTTGATTCTGCAACCTCTAAGGTGTTGTTTTCCATGTTGGCTTTTCCTTTAGGTGGTGGTGGTGGTTTTGATAATGAAACCACAGGTGATGCTTTTGGAATTTTGTTTCAGCAAGTAACCCTTTCATATTATTATCAACTTTCCTTATATCCTCTTGGTTAAATCCTGCTTCTCTTCGAAAACTCGCCACAACTCTGTGTCTATGGTGGTAACGCCAAGAGCAAGCAAATTTTTTCAAGTAGAAGAAAATTACAGCAACAAGTAGCATAACAATGGCTGGAGCAGTCACAACCATTACAAATGCATGACCATGGGATGGCGTTATGGGAATACTTTCAAGTGTTGTTTTTTGGTGAGATCAATGGCAAGTTACATTCTTGGATTCTTGTTCAAGTAAAGTTTGGAAAGCTAGCTGGTTGAGACTTAAGAGAATGTGGAGAAAGTGAGAAAGAACAAAGGAATGAAAAATAGCATGGTTGAAAGGTCTTGTAGAACATCTTTTCATTTATAAATGTATGTAAACTATAGCTGCTGGCAATTAGGGGTGTTTATGGGACGGGTTTGATGTGATCCAGATCTGATCCGAAATATATATCGGGTCTATTTGTTAGATCCGAACTCGATTCTAGATCCGATGAAATCTATACACTTTCGGGCCACGATTATACCGGGTAAAAATCGAGTGAAAATCGGACCGTTAACATTACCTTTTGTAAATTAGTATGTGAAAATATATAAATTTCTAAAACTCCAACAATTATTTAACATGGTAAAATTCACTTAGAAAAATATAACAAGAACCAACCCTTCCTTAAAATTAAAGCATAACCATAATCAATACTAATATTATCTAATAACACCAAATATTTAAATCAATACAAATAATACAATATTATACATTAGTCTAAAGTCTTATGCATTTTAAATATAAAATATTAACTTATAGTCTTATAATGACTAATGACACAAAATATTAAAGTTTACAATACTTAAATTCCACATAAGAATAGTCATCATCCATCACTAATAATACAAAATATTAATTGTATATGGGGTAAATACCCTTTTCGGCCCCAGAACAATTTAAAGTGGGACATATCGCACCTTTATCATCCAGAAATCCCTACCCGATCCTCGACCAACCACATAATTGAACAAATCGACCCCTGTGACCGGTTGCTTCCAGGTTACCCGGTTGACGTGTCAGGTAGATGCTGAGGTGTCAAGTGAGTGTGCCACGTGTAACCAAGATTTGTTGTAGGGACTCAAAACCCCCTCCCTGCAACTCAAACGGCGTCGTTGTGTTTGGCCAATAATCCCCCATTCTTGAATGATTGAAAAGGTTTAGGGTTTGCATCTTCTGGCTATCTGAGAGGACCTGCAAGGGTGGGCATGGCGAGTACAAATTCTGGTGCCTCATGGAGTCGTGAGAGAAGATGCGGTGGGGCTGACGAGAGTTGGGGTAGTGGAATGAGTGCCGATGGAAGCATTCTGGAAGGAGCGTCGAGAAGGATGAAGAAGAAGTTTGTTTCTCCAGTGTGCAATTGCGGATCATATGCCATTTTGTTCGAATCTGGAACTTCAAAAAATCCTAAGAGGCTTTTCTTTGGTTGTTCCTATTTTAAGGTAATTTTTTCGGATATCGTTTTGTGTTTGGGTTGCTGTGTTATTTTGGTCTCTTGTTGGAGCTGAACAGTATGCATGTTTGATGTAGAAGAACAGAGGACATTGCAAATACTTTGCCTGGCTAGATGAGTATGTTGCCTCTTTTTGTATTGATGAGGTGCTACAAGATGCAGTATCGGACCCAACGAAAAAGATGGAAGAAAGAATTGCAGAGATAGAGAAGAAGATGGATGAGGTCAAAACCGATGAAATTAACAGTGGTGCTCTTAGCAGATGGAAAGTATTTGGGTTGATCTTGTTGAGCATTGTAATAGGAAAGGGATGTAGTATTGTAACAGCTGCACAATGTTAATATGCCTTTGACATTGTAAATTTAGTGTTTAATAAAGGGTTCAATGTCTGGATATAGTGAAAGAATTGAATGTGAAAGTGTAATGAACTATGTTTCTGGAATAAGAGTTTGTTTTGTCAGTTATGAGTATTTTCTACATTTCATGATTTGTGTGTAATTGATTGACAGAATCATGGTAAACCAAATTGAAAACATTGTAAAAATGCAACCTCTTCACAAGGGTTAAGCATTGTCATTTCACAAATCCAAGTTACAGCTTGGTAACACAGATGGTACAGCAGACAAACATAACAAAATAAACCACACACACTTTGTGAGTCCAAGTAGTTTTCCCAAAAAACATGTCCCTAAACATATGCAGTTTTCAGAATTCTGGTGCAGCATCCAAAAAAACATAAATAGCAAAGCAAAAACATGTCCCTAAACATTGCAATTTCCTAGTTAACTAAGTCTGCTTTGGTGGCCTGAAATTTGGGGTTGGAATGAACTTCAATATGTCTGAAGAGGTTTCTCCACTTGATGCAGCAACTGTTTCCTTGGTGATGGCCTCAATATTTTCTGCTGCAGAAACTGGTTGGTGGCTTGTTTGTGGAGACAGAGGAGCTGGTGGCCTAAAGGTCTTCAGCTTGGGCCTGAGTCTGGCACTTGGCTGGGCTGGTGGTGCAGGGTTGGGCTGGGATGGTGGTGCAGGAGTGGGCTGTGCTGTTGGTGCAAGCCCTTTCTAGGCTGGTGGGGCAGGACTAGGCTGGGCTGGTTGTGCAGAAATTGTCTGTGTAGGACTTGGCTGGGCTGCTTCACCTTGAGATTCCTATTCAACAACAACCCAAATAATCCAGTTAGTAGGCAAAAAAACGTGAGTTAACATCTTAGACTGCATAGTATACTCTAACATATACCACTGGAGGGGCAGATTGAGAGATTGGAATTTCCTCTGGTGGAGCATGTGGCCTCTTGGGCACCTTTTTCTTTTGCTTCTTTAGCTTGGCCTAATCCAGGAGTACAACAGTAATATGGCATTCATTTCAGCAACAAACATAAACAAAACCAATGAAGCCAGTAAACCTAAAGAACGAAAAGCATAGCAAACACAAGTCTAGATATCTAACCCTAATTTCCTCTAAAGTAGGGTTCTGCCTCTGATGCATGGGTTTGTCCTGAGATTGGCCAGAACTACCACCCTGAACAGTGAGTAAAGAGTTCAGTTAACTTTGGTAGTATTCCATGGCTGCAGATAGAAAACCAAGTTGTGAAAAAAATTATTCCATACCTTGACAGTTCTCCTCCTTTTAGGTTGCCAGTTAGGATTTTTAGGTGCTCCCTTACATGTTTTGAAGTAGTGGCCAGCCTCTCCGCATTTGCTACAGGTAACCTGGAAGGTCCTTCTAACCTTGCTGCCATCAGATGGAGCTGGAGGGGTAGCTGATTCCTTTCTCCTCTTAACTGGTCTACCAACAGGTCTCATTATTTTTGGTTGATCTGCCTTCAGTTGTTCAGTTGGTTCCCAAAACTCCTCACTGGGTACCGGGTTGATACAGATATCATATGTCTTCCTTATTGCCTCCATAGTGAGAAATGGAGACACGAAGTCTTCAGCTGCCTTTACCCTCACTCTGGATATGGCTGCAACAGCATGAACACAAGGTACACCTACATTACAGAATTTAGCAATTATAGCATCTGTCATATATCAATAACCTGGCCAAAAAAATTTGAAACTATTTAACATACTTTCAACTTACCTGTGAGCTACCATAAGTTACATGTGCATGTTTGATTTTTCAGGTTAACCCCCAGTTTGTGTGTATTCCTGGATACCTCAAACACAACCCTGTCATTGTCACCATACCATTGAGCATTCCACTTGTGACTTTCTGGCTTAATCCACTTGTCCAATTTCATTTGTTGTACTGGAGCCAGCTTTCCTTTATATGCCCCTAGGATCCTCTTGTGTCTAGCCATTTTGTTCATAACTTGGACCCTTAACTCCTCACACAGTGTCAGGATTGGTTTTTCCCTAGCCTCCATGATCACTGCATTCCAAGACTCACACATATTGTTTGTCACAGCAGCGTTCTTAGGATAGTGACTAAAAAAAGCCCTACACCAGACCTTAGGGTCAAACTTATTCATGTACTCCCAAGCTCCATTACTCACACTTTTCAATCTATTCATAGCAGCCTTGAACTGAACTGGAGTTGTGCTCCTAGCTGCTTCCCAAACACAACCCTTAACTTGTTTGTCCCTAAACCTCTTCTCACAGTTTTTCCACATATGGAGCACACAGTTCCTATGATTAGCATTTGGCATCACCTCTTGGACTGCCCGAACAAGACCCTGCAGTTGAGCATTTCACATATTTAATCTAACATAAAGCTGAAAAATACATGATGCTATATGGTAATTATGAAACTTACTTTCTGTTGATCAGACATCAAATGCCATCCAAATAGCATGCTTGAGCCGAAATCCTCCTGAAGGCAGGTTAGGAACCATTTCCAATTATCAGTGTTCTCAACCCTGGTTACACCAAATGCGATCACGAAGACATGATTATTTGCATCCTGGGTCACTGCAGAAAGCAATTGGCCTCCATAGTAACCCTTCAGAAAACACCCATCCAAACATATCAGAGGCCTGCACCCATTCTTGAAGCCTTTTTTGCAAGCATCAAAACTGACATACAATCTTTGAAACAAGTTTGGCCCTTGTGGCTGGGGTAAGGTGTTCATGTGTGCTGTGCTCCCGGAATTGCTTTTGTGTATCTCATTCAGATAATCCCTAAGCTTCCCAAATTGAGCCCATTCACTGCCCAACACAGTCTCCCTAGCCTGCTTGATTGCTCGTGTAATCATCTTCCGATTCAGTTGAACGTTGTAGTCTTCTTTCATATGCTGCATTGCCTCCCTAGGTGTCAACTTTGGTTGCGTCTTTAGTCTTAGCCCCAATTTCTCAGCCACCCATTTTTTATCAGCAAGGTTGCTGCCATAATCACGGCCACATGTGTGCTGATTGTGGAATGTCTTCACCTCAAAAGACTTGGTAACCGAGTTCTTCGACACAAAAATCAGCCAAGGACAATCTTCCTCAGCACAGGCTGCTCTGAATCTCCCCGGCTCATTCTTTAGGTACATGCAATCCCTTCCATCTTGCACAAAGACATCCTTAAGTGCCCTTTTAAATGGCTCCATAGTTGCGAACTGCATCCCTAAACTAAACTGCACCTCTCCAAATGTTTTGTCCTCATTAAAATCTGGCCCAGAAGGGCCCCTCTCATCATCAGATGACACTGGGGTCACAAAACCCTCAGACTCATACTCATAAACAATATCCTCACCATCAAGGAATTCCTCACCAGCCTCACTTGCAACCCCCTTCTGCCCCACATTTCCCTCACTAGCTGGGCCTTCCATATTACCCAGATCCGGCCCAACACAGCCTCTACTACCTGGGCCTTGGCCCAACCATTCCTCTCCACTACTAGACCCACTCTCCCTCTCTGTTTTCAGGACATGCTTCATCCTCCTCTTACCAGTGTATCTCCTGGAGGCCCTTCTCTTTGCCATGGTGTTAGGTGAGCAAGACTTCCCAATTTTCTTCCTTTTTCTTTTTACCTCAACAACCTCCTCAGAACTGTCAGTTTCATACCCAGGAGGAGGGGGCTTGTAAACTTCATCTTCAACACTCTCATATGAATCGTAGGAGGAGGAAGAAGATTTTGAAGAATCTGTTACCGACAAGACATCCTCATCTTCAGATACCCATTCCTCCTCCACAGGCTCATCCTCAGTAACCTCAGGGATATCCACTCCATGCTCAAAGTAAAGGTGGAACTCCTTCAGATTATTTCTCATGGTGAAGTCGCACATATTGTTGATCTCCTTATCACCATAGAGCACATGCAGACCATCCTCGAACTCAATAACAGTTGGGTCGTGCCAGTAGATTTCTCTGTATGTCAAGTACCCCAAACCCTTGAAAAGTTCTTCCAAATCTTTCTTGTTTACGAAATCAATATCCATTGGAGGAAACTTCTCTACCTTCCCGTCCAAGTAATGTAGCTTACCATTAGTTCTAACAAGCTTTCCGCCATGGTAAAACACAGGGATCACAAACACAGACATCTGCAACATTTAGAAACAGTTTTACGGTAATGCACAACAATGCCACCATCATTATCATCACTATAACCAATACATACAAATTTCATTACCCGGATTACTGACTACGTTTATCAACCCCTAGCATTATCAAACCCTAACTAAAAACAATGTTTCTTCTTAACCACTTTATCCATTAATCATACTAATCATCTCGAACGTAAAGCTCCTCACATCACACCCCGCATAGAAGTGCATGGAAAAAAACTACATTCTTAACTAACACTGTGAAAAATCGAAAAACTGAACTAACCTTTCAATGCAGTCTCACACACTGAACGTCTATGCCCTACCCACGTTCGTCGCAGATTTGATTCTCCCACACTTCCGTTCTTGCGTGGTGCAGAGGTTCTGGAGGGAAACAATGCAGGAAGATCAAGTGTTAGGGCTTTTTAGTGAATCAATGAAAATAAGAGGGAGTATACAGTAAATGTACTTCGAAGGAATGGGAGATTATTGGCCAAACACAACGACGCCGTTTGAGTTGCAGGGAGGGGGTTTTGAGTCCCTGCAACAAATCTTGGTTACACGTGGCACACTCACTTGACACCTCAGCATCTACCTGACACGTCAACCGGGTAACCTGGAAGCAACCGGTCACAGGGGGTCGATTTGTTCAATTATGTGGTTGGTCGAGGATCGGGTAGGGATTTCTGGATGATAAAGGTGCGATATGTCCCACTTTAAATTGTTCAGGGGCCGGAAAGGGTATTTACCCTTGTATATGATGACCGAGCCACCGAGTCGAGTTCGGGCTATCCGAGATATGATCCGGACCCGACCCGAAATAATGACTGAGTCTACTCTTAAGATTCTTACTCAGTCCTAGACCCGGTGAAATCACACCAAATTAGTCCCTAAAAAGTTTGAGACCGTACCGAATCTTCGAGTCGAGCCGGACTATAAACACCCCAATGTGGTAGTTGTCACTGGTGAGATATGTATTAATTCCTGTCTAGAGGATTTATGCCAAGGCATTTAGTAGGATAATAAATTTATGCTGTAGTATATAATCTATGGTGAGACAAATTAACTATTGTCCTTTTTTGTGGCTAAAAAATTTAGATATTAAACTAAAAGTAGGAGGAGTGTTATATTTTAACGTGATAATTTTTGGTATTTTTTAAAATTATGAGAAGTATACAAATTAGATTCTCTAATTTGTGTTTAAAAAATTTAAAAAATTTGAGGTACACAAATTGGACCCATCGATTTGTGTTTAAAAAAAGTAAAAAAATTTAGAGTATACAAATCAGACGATCCGATTTGTGTACTCCAAATTTTTTTAATTTTTTAAATACAAATCGGACGGTTCGAATACAAAAATGGGACCGTCCAATTTGTACTCCATAAATTAAATCATTCCATATTTTAAAAAAATATCACTGTATACAATTTAAAAAAACACCATTATTAACTTAATATTAAAAATAAAAATGTGCCCTTTTGTTAGACATGCAAACGGCCGGATCGCCTCGATAACCCAACCCGGGATCGAAGCTTTTTTGAACATTTTGGCCCAGCTCTGAAACTGACCCAAGAGAAAAACCCCCGGAAGAACAATTCAATCGGGTCTGGCTCTGAAACATGTCCACATCTCACCACACACACAGTCTTCTCTCTGGCGCGCTCTCCCTCTCAATGCTAGGGCACGCATAAGAACCAGTGCCACCGTTCAGACACGCACCGGCCACCGTCACCGGCCTCACGCTGTTCTTCCTGGCAACCGGCGCTACTCTGCTTTTGCTCGACTGCTTCTCGGAACCGGCTACTCTGCTTCTGCGCTGCACAGCTTCTCCGCGCCGCCCTTCTCGCCGGCGAACCTCTGTCACGGCGCCACCAACAGCGGCCGCGGAGTGTGAAGGTTACTGCTTTGTTCTTGCTCCTCTTCTTCTCGGCGCTGCTCCTCTTCTTATCCTGCTTCTCTTCTTCTCGATGCTGCTCATCTTCTTCTCGGAGCTGGTGCTCTTCTCATGAGGAAGGTCAGAAGCCCCTGCGCAGCCGCTCCTCTTCTTCTCGGCACTGGTTCTGGTAATGCTTCTGAAAACTTTTGTTTTTCTAAAATAGGATCAAGGTTAAGCTTTGGTATTACAATTTATAATGCTGGATTTGTTCTGAATTTGTTATTATAATTTATAAGGTTGATTTGTTGTTCTGAACTTCTGATTATTGTTGATTTGTTTTGATTATTGTTGATTGGTTCTCTTTGTTTGGTTGTGATCTGTTTTGATTTTAGTTACGTATAATGTTGATTTGTTCTTCATGTTTGGGTCTGATTTTTCTGAATTTAATTAAAATATGTTCTAGTTATTGTTGTTTTGTTCTCCTTGTTTGGTTCTAATTTATTCTGATTTTAATTAAAACATGTTCTGATTATTGTTGATTTGTTCTCCTTGTTTGGTTCTGATTTGTTCTGATTTTAGTTAAATATGTTGTTGCTTTGTTCTCCTTATTTGGTTCTGATTCGTGGCCTGGTTTTTACCCGGTATAATTGTGACTCGAAAGTGTTTAGGTTTTATCAGGTCTAGGGCCGTATTAGGGTCTAAAAAATACGTCCAAGATATATTTAGGGCCGAGTCTGGGTTGGAACAAATCCGGTTTCACCCGGTCCATTACACCCCTAGTGTATGGATGAGTGCAGTGGTTCAACTGTCATAACATAAATTCTGTTGCCACTGTTAAACTAGGCAAACAATTGATGACGTTGCCCTTGCATAAGGCAAACGTATGAGATATGTTACTTGTACAATGGACTCAAATCAACACACATTTTCTATGATCCTGTCTATTAAATAAAATATAAAGGTAGTTGCTATGGTGCTTAAAAGTGTTTGCCTAATTTATCAAAAATGATTAAAAATCAATATTTCATTTTAAAAGTATAAAAATAAATAATAATTAAATATTTAAAATTTGCCATAAAAAGTAAGTTAGGCGCCAAGTTATAGGCACCATAGAATTCACCAAATATAAAACTCATTCCATATGAATTTTACACCTCATCTAATAATAAATGAGAATCTATTTACTCAATATACAGAATAAAACAACAACAATAACAAAGTTTTATCCCACCATTGGCTAGATATGTAGAATAAAACGAATACACCAAATATTTTTCTAAAAAAAATTGTTATTTGTGGGCCTAAACAATGTAAGATGCATTTTTATTTTCTGTTTTCATTTTTAGTGTTTTTTATTTTTAAAATTTTGTGAAAGAAGAAAAAAAAATAGTAAAAACAATAAAATTTTGTTTTCTCTTTTCACCTCTTATATTTTCTTTTTTTTTTTAATATAAAATTCTGAAACAGAAAATATTGATAATAAAAATAAAAAGTAAAGCGAAAACCAAACCTCCGAATTGTACTGACTTGAGGATTAGTGAAATTTTTTACTCTAAGGGAGCCAAAGTGCATCCTTATCTATATAATTAACCAAACATTAGATGTTATCTTATGAATGAGTACATAAGAGTAAATAACAAGTGTCGGGGAAGTAAAGAATTACCCAGCTCGATCATCTTGAGCAGTTCATTTCATGTCATCCCTGGCATGATATCATCTGTCATCATCAGATTAACCTTTCCACTCTGCCACCATAACCAATCAAACTATGCAAAGGATCCAACCTACAATTCTAACTGACTAGCATTTCAAAAGAGAATGAGTTAAAGAATCTAAATGCAGAACTTTAAGCCATGGGAGCTCTTATCACAGTCTAAGCTAAATACTTAACCGCTCTAATTCCATTCGCCACTACCATCACTGATAAATATCAAAATTAATTCGCTTTACAATCTCGTATTCAGCCTCAAATAAATAGAGATCTTCTCATTCTTTGGATCTGTAAAGTCATTTGCAACAAATACATGGACAAAATTCTGAATCTCAACCTAACTACATGTAGGCTCCTTCTTCAACCCACTGTCTTTCATTATCTTTCTAACTTTTGCAACATCCTTCCACCTACCTGCTGAGGCATATATATTGGCAAGCAATATACGTGTCCCTGAATAAGAAGGTTCAAGCTCAAATATTTGTTCAGCAGCATAGGCACCTATCTCCATGTTCTTATACATCCTAGAAGCACTAAGCAAAGCTCCCCCATATAGCTGCAGTGGGTTTGATTGGCATTTCTTCAATGAAACTTTTAGCTTGATAAAGGTCAGCTCGACCAAAAAGATCAACAATTGTCACATAATGTGAGATTTTCGGTTCAATATTGTACTTTTTCATTAATCCAAAATAATTTTTACCCTCATCCAAAAGCCCAGCACGGCTACAAGCAGTAAGAACACTCAAGAATGTGATGTCATTGGGTTCAATCCCAATCCTCAACATTTCTTCGAACTGTTGCACAGTTTCTTTTCCAAACCCATGCTGGGCATACCCTATAAGCATCGAATTGAAAGAAACCACATCAATCTTGAGCAATCGATTGAAAACCTTTCTTGCATCTTGAATGCTGCCAGACTTTGCATAGATGTGAAGAAGAGTGTTCCCCAGGCTGAGCGAGCAGCAGCTTGATGCCACGAATGAGGGAGGTTCTGACCACCTACTCAACGGTGTTGCTGCGAAGGAATTGGTAGGCGCACAGCGAATCCGTCTCCGACGCACTTTTTCTCAAACTCATCTCTGCTAATTTGAGTCCCAAACAACAGTAGGGTTTGAATTCAATTCATTTTTTGTGGAACCCAAACAACAGTACGAGGTGATGATCCAATGTAACAATCCTTTTATGCTTTCCTCTTCAATTAGTCACTTCAAATCACTGCTCATATGCCCCTGTAAGCTCAACAATTTAACTCCTCTTTTTTGTATGCATTCTTTTTCTCTTTCTCTTTCTTTTCAGCCCAATGTCGCCATAACAACAGAATAACTGTTATGTTGGTTATGGATAATTAATCAATACAGTACTCTAAGCTTATTGGGTCTTCCACTTTGCTCCGTGATTGCAGTTAAACTCATAGAATGGCGTTTGAATACCATTCGAACCCTTTGGCAATCTTCATCAGCAGCAACTACTTTTTCCGATTCACATTGTGACAGATTGGACGATTTGTGTGTCATTGATGACAGGGACCTTCTTCTTCCAAGTCGGAATTCCAAAACTGGTCTCCATGTTCTGGATCTTATTGGCAGCGGCTCGCTTGAGCCGAACCGATCCATGTACAATGCAATGCTAAAGAGATGCACCCAGTTCGGGAAGCTTAGAGAAGGAAGATTGGTGCATTCACACATCCTTAATTCTAAGCTCAGGGATGACCTTGTTATTCGAAATTCTATTCTTTTCATGTATGCAAGGTGTGGCAGTTTGGAAGAGGCTCGCCGAGTGTTCGACGAAATGCCGTCCAAAGACATGGTTACTTGGACGTCCATGATTACTGGGTATTCCCAGAATGAATGCGCCCAACATGCACTTGCTTTGTTTCCTCAGATGCTACGATTTGGGTCCAGACCGAATGAATTCACGTTATCCAGCTTGGTGAAATCTTGTGGATTTATATCCAGCTATAAGGATGGGCAGCAAATTCATGCATGTTGTCTGAAGTATGGATTCCACTCAAATGTTTTTGTGGGCAGTTCGATTGTAGACATGTATGCTAGGTGTGGATACTTGAGCGAAGCACGATTGGCATTTGACAAGCTGGAAAATAAGAATGAGGTTTCATGGAATGCTTTGATAACTGGATATGCTAGGAAGGGTGAATTAGAGGATGCGTTGGCTCTGTTTATTAGGATGCAGAGGGAAGGTTATAAACCAACAGAATTTACTTATTCATCCCTTATATGTGCTTCTTCGAGTATAGGATCTTTGGAGCAAGGTAAATGGCTTCATGCACTTACAATAAAATGGGGCAAAAAATTAACTGGTTACGTGGGCAACACTCTTCTTCACATGTATGCAAAGTCAGGTAGCATTCAGGATGCAAGAAAGGTTTTCAATCGATTGCTCAAGATTGATGTGGTTTCTTTCAATTCGATGCTTATAGGGTATGCCCAGCACGGGTTTGGAAAAGAAGCTGTGCAACAGTTCGAAGAAATGTTGAGGATTGGGATTGAACCCAATGACATCACATTCCTAAGTGTTCTTACTGCTTGTAGCCGTGCTGGGCTTTTGGATGAGGGTAAAAATTATTTTGGATTAATGAAAAAGTACAATATTGAACCGAAAATCTCACATTATGTGACGATTGTTGATCTTTTTGGTCGAGCTGGCCTTCTTTATCAAGCTAAAAGTTTCATTGAAGAAATGCCAATCGAACCCACTGCAGCTATATGGGGAGCTTTGCTTGGTGCTTCTAGGATGTATAAGAACATGGAGATAGGTGTTTATGCTGCTGAACAAATATTTGAGATTGAACCTTCTTATTCAGGGACACATATATTGCTTGCCAATATGTATGCCTCTGCGGGTAGGTGGAAGGATGTTGCAAAAGTTAGAAAGATAATGAAAGACAGTGGCTTGAAGAAGGAGCCTGCATGTAGTTGGGTTGAGATTCAGAATTCTGTCCATGTATTTGTTGCAAATGACTTTGCAAATCCACAAAATGAGAAGGTCCTTAAAATGTGGGAGAAGCTAAATCATGAAATTAAGGCAATTGGCTATGTTCCAGACACTAGTCATGTGCTTCTTTGTGTAGATCAACAAGAGAAGGAAGTAAGTATACAATATCACAGTGAGAAGTTGGCTCTCGCATTTGCACTTCTAAATACTTCTCCTGGATCCACCATACGTATCATGAAGAATATCAGGGTTTGTGGTGATTGCCACTCAGCAATAAAATATGTGTCATCATTGGTGAACAGGGAAATCATAGTGAGAGACACTAATCGCTTCCACCACTTTCGTGATGGCTCCTGTTCATGTGGAGACTACTGGTAGTACCAATTATTATCAACAAATCAGGTAGAGTTTTGGAGGGTTACTGGTTGTTGTTCTCTAGTATCTCTGAATATTGTCACTCAACTACTCTGCTTGTGGTTTAGTTGATTTTGTAACATTTTTTTTTTTAATTATACAATCTGGTTATAGTAAATATAATTGATGATCATGAGTAAGATACTTTCAAACTTGGTTAAAACAAAAATTTGTTGGCTTGTGAGATAAACCTAGCTATTTATTTGAGGCTGAATACGATATTGTAAAGTGAATTCATTTTGATATTTATCAGTGATGGAAGTGGAGAATGGAATTAGAGCGGTTGAGTATTTGGCTTAGACTGTGATAAGAGCTCCCCTGGCTTAAAGTTCTGCGTTTAGATTTTTTAACTCATTCTCTTTTGAAATGCTAGTCAGTTGGAATTATAGGTTGGATCCTTTGCATAGTTTGATTGGTTATGGTGGCAGAGTGGGAAGGTTAATCTGATGATGACAGATGATACCATGCCAGGGATGACATGAAATGAACTGTTCAAGATGATCGAGCTGGGTAATTCTTTACTTCCCCGACACGTTATTTACTCTTATGTATTCATTCATAAGATAACATCTAATGTTTGGTTAATTATATAGATAAGGATGCACTTTGGCTCCCTTTGTGTTAATTTCACCAGCAAGGATTCTAGGGGCGATCATATTAATCAGGAAGGGGAAAAAAAAGTCTTTACCTGAACTGATAGGTGGGTTCTCTCAAGTCACTGTTTTTCTGTGCTTTCTCATAGCCAGTATCAATTTCTAGACACCCTTTTAATACTTAAATTTTTGTGGTTTTATAAGCAGGTTCTTGGAGGGAGGGAGCAGAGGCGTTTCTGACACTTCCAATTGAAGCCAGTGCAGGTGTAAAGTGTAAGATGCACAAGGGCGTGTTTGCGAGTTTGAGATCTGAGTGGGAAGGGAAGGGAATGGATTGATGAGTAAAGTGAAGTATCTTTTACTTCTCAAATCAAACCTTCCATTTTCCTTCTGTTCCCTCCAAGACCTCAACTCCAACACGCCCAAATAGTTTCATCACGAGAGATGAAAGTGATGGAAAATCTTGGGATCAGATATGTGTTAGTCCACCCTTTCAACTATCATCATCAGGATTTTCACCATTACCTTGTCCTTCAAGAAGTCTACATTGTGATTGAGAGAGTAGTGTCCTAATTGTGCTCTTTTTTTTTGCCACACCAGTGTTCATGTCAAATTATATGGTATATATTCCGTATCAAAAATGCTGTGTACACAAAAAATTAGTCACTATGTTTTGTCATTTGTGTATAGAGAACAATAACATAGTTGACTATGTATTTGTTCTACCCTCTATCTATTGTTGACAGTATGAACTCGGATCCAAAAGGGTAATTAGTCCATCATTAATGTTGTGACCACTATTGTTATTGCAAGTTTGCAACCACATGAAGACCTCCTTTCTCTATCTGGTTATAAAAATTAGTTCTTTTGGTCCTTGGAATTAGACGATACCAACTTAACCATGCGTGGATAATGTTGGCAGACAAAAATCATGAATACGAGAGCACCAATTATGTATAAAACTACAATCATGTTAAATGTACTTAAAAAATCAGCTGCTAATATCAATTATTTATATAAAATATATGTTAAAATATAAAATTCATATTGAAAAAAATTAAATATATTTAAACACATATGGCAACTGAATTAGTGGCTGATTTTTATTCTGCACATGACATTTTTGATAATGCTATTATACACGTCATTACACAGCCTTAATTCCAAGTGTCACAAAATTGACCAAACATAAACTAGCTAGAATAATTATTTATTAATTTATTATTATTAAAAAGGCTATAACCTATTGGAGCAACATTAAGAAATTAACTTGTTTCCAAAAGCATGGACCTTCATTCTAAACCATAAAACCACAAGTTACATGTGTTAGTTCTCTTATCATTTGTGTGGCTCTGTAGGAAACTCTGGGAGAACTGATGGAACTCGCTTTAACAACTCTTCTTGCTTCCATGGTTGTTGAAGTTTTTCCCTTTCATCAAGTAAGGCAAATTTTGTACAGCACAAAAAATAATGGTTAAGGAGAAATTATGATTCTTATACTGAAGCAACAGAAACTGATACAAGGTATATTCTAACGTGTATGACTATGAGCTATTAAGATTTCATGTATTTATTTTTAATAAAAATATAATAATGGGAACAAGGATATTCTCTTTGTCTTCCGCTTAGGTTTGCACGGTCAATCTGATTTTGCAAATAGGTTAGTCGAGTCGCGATCCACTAGCAAGAACATAAAGTGAAGAAGGGTCAGAAAAATAAGAAAGACATTTACAAGCTGTGATAAATGAAACAAACACCAAAACCAAAATAACCATACGTTACAAGATTTTGGTAAGCAAAGCCAATGTTCAACAGAAATAAAGTAATCTATCGAATTCTCTTAATTAGGAATTGTTTAGAATTAGAAGCAATGTTGGGTGGTCCTGCCTTCATTGTTTTTTATATTTTGGCTAATTTACTGTTTATATCAGAACTAAGATGGTGCTTTTATTGATTGTTACTCCCTAGTCCCTACACAGATAATTTGACATTTAATACTGTATAACACACTACCTCGACTAAGGATAGTAGAGAAAGTAAGCAAGAGTCAATGACATGCATAAAATGTCAAAAAACAAATCATTCAAGGCTACTTCAAAATGGAGCTCAGTTTTCACACATAACATATCAACTCTGTCAGTCTGTGATCACAGACTCACCTAATAAAACGTTTTGGGCTCATAAGTCAGGCAGAAGGGAAAAGGAATGTGCTCACATGATCATGATCACGATTATTCTAACAAAGGATCGACTAATGTAATTCGTCCAATGAGGTCTTATAGATATAGATATTTCAAACATTTAAACCTATACTTAGAAAAGGGTAGATATAACGCTTTTCTTTCTGTATTTGCGGGGTGAATAGGTAGATGTTAACTTATAGCTTTCAAGAGTCAAAAGAAGCATACATGCTTTGTTATATCCTCATGAAGACTTTTTGCCTTTTCTTGAAGCTCCACCTGTAAAAAACCAGAGGTAAAAGAATTACTTAAATTTCCTATGATTTTTAAGCTTGTATCAGGTAATTACACTAACTTTAGAGCTACAATTTGACAATTTTAACAGTCAAATTGATATATTAAACAAGTAGAATATGAGTTCTTATTACATTAACACAATTCCTATTTGGGATAGTATTCCTCCAAAAGATAACTTCGAATGTCAAAACAACTTACAACAGTTAGTTTCTGCAGCATTTTGGCTTTCACTTTTAGCCGCAAATCCTCACATTCTTGCTGTAAACAATAGAAAACACAAGGTAATAACTATTACACAGCAATAAACGCTTAGAAGCACAACGTACTGCATACAAAATGTTCATAAATTATTCAAACAAAATAACATGCTCAATGCAGCTGATTGACCTCTGTGAAGTCATTATCAGAAAGCTCGGAGATAGGGATGGCTTTAGACATGAAGGAAACTAGCAAAAGAATTCTCCTATAAGCATCATCCTCCAATACAACACCTATAAGTTAAACAGGGGACGTAAGCAAAAAGTTAGGAAACATATGCCAACAATGTGAAACACAAAGCAACTTAACAAAACTAGCAAATAAAAGGGAGAAGTGTAAAATATAGATTATCAAACATGTCTAATTTGATACCTGTAACTCTCACAAGCTGGTAAGACCTTGTCTGCTTACAATCACTGGAATCCATTTTAACTCTAACGAAGGCTCCAACAACCTTATCCATAACATTTTCAAGTTGTTTAGATAACTCTAGCACCAAGCTTTGTCTTAAGTAAATAAGTCTTATATTACTGGAACTTATGGATGCAAAACGACTAGGCTTGATAGACAAATTCTTCTTTTCCAATAGAAGTTTCCCTTTCGAGCTTGACAATCTCCTTTTCCTACATGAAGTCTGATCACTGAGACCCTTGTTGTCAGGAGGAGTGCTTATGCTTTCATAATTGTTTTCTTCACCATCTCTATCATCCGACTTTTCAGCAAAGTGAAGCTCCAATAGAGGATATATTTGATTTTTTGACATAACCTTTTTTCTGAATATAGAAAACAGCATTTCATCAAGGAGGAACTTCCTCTTATCTTGCGAGAGATAGAGATTGTTCTTCTCAATGTATTCACACACGAGAGTCCGTATACCCCACTGTGACAATGGTTCAGTACTAAATTTTCCAATGGACGCAAGGAAGCTAAGGAGAGGTTTCGATCCCCATCCCATAAACTCCAGTGAACTGGACTGCTTCCTTTTGGTTGAGTTGTGTTTATACATAAAAACTTCATCGCCGTCCGATGACATGGAGTCATTCTGACTTTCTTTATCTAAATCAATGACTTTGCTTTGATCTGGAGATTTTTTAACCTTTTTGTTGTAGTTGGTTTGTGCAGCAGAGATATCATCACTAGTTAATCCTTCGTTTAGCTTAATAATTTCCCAGTATTCCTTGAATAGACCCTCATATGTATCTCTTCCATCCACTCTTATCTTGTTCTGCAAGGAACAAACAAATTTTATTAGAAACTGCCAACTATAGATATCATCTCAACTTAAATTATAATATGACTCCAATTTACCAATCTGATCATTATCATTTAGCTGTTTCATCTTTCATCCAAAAGAACAAAAATGAAGGTAACAATTTTGGCTCAATAGTCTAGACTCACATATGTCGCAAAGACCTGACCAGCCATTTATTTTATCTCAACTACAAATGTTAAACAGCCTTACTTCTCACACTCTCATATGTTAATATTGCGCATTATCTTGTACACTCAGAAACTGAAACATCCACAAATTAGAGAAAAGATATAGCAATAGTTTCACCAAAATTTTCTGTCTTTGTTAGTTATATAGTAATTGATGTAAGTCACATAGTAATTGAAAACTAGTATATATCCTTTGCCATAATGCTTCCTAATATTTTGAAGTTAGTGCAGAAAGGGTGTAGCAGCTAAATTAAATGCAATTATGGATTCGACGTAATCAAGAATTAATTTGGTAAAAAATAAATGGCATTCGATATTATCACACCTACCCCCTGAGAGTCCCGCTCCAAATTTTGTTCGATAATTTTGACTAGCGGCGCGCAGTCGCAGCATAATCCTTTATCACCCTTGACAGTGATAAATTCTGAGGAAGCCAAGCACTCTTTGCACAAAGCATTTGGACAACCAAGGCAATAAAACTTTGCGGAGTCCTTGCATTCGTAGCAATAATGCCAAGCTGAAAATATAACATACAAATGCAGCATGTCAGTTATGGCAACCTAATCATGTAGTCAATGAAAGAGCTTAATCTCATGGTAATTGGACACGCAAAAACCTAATGATTTAGTTAGGGTTTGCTGTACTCAATTACGAAAGAAGCAACCATAAAGAATAAAATTCAATGTATTTACTATCATGCATCAAACTTGATGGAACCATTAATGGAAGGCCATCTAGTTTGCAAATCAAATTTTCCCATTTAAAAGAAGACTAATCAGTATTCAGTAATCACAATCACATTTGGCTACCCAGCAAGAACTCTACTACATTATCAAGAACTCTAATACATTATCAAGAAACTCAAATGGCTTACCACAAATCCAAGATTTGTCCTTCACAGGAGTAACAGGAACACAGTTGGAGTGATAAACCTTCACACAGTTCCTGAAAGCAAAAGAATCAGAGTCAACCCATACCATACTATACCATAACTGGTGAAGCTTATTACAATTGAAGAATTAAAAAAGATTTAAAAAAAAAACTAAAGCAACTGAATCGTTTTAACTCCCTCCAAAAAAAAAAAAGAAGGAACAAACCTGCGATCGCATACAATGACTTCTCCACCATCCTTGCATTCAAAGCACCAATCTTCGGGTTCTTTTGGTGGGCAGAGTTTTCTCTTCTTACCTCCACTTGTGCTGTTATTTGGCATTCTCTCAAACTCTGAACTGTCATTCACTTTCTGCAGCTTGGACCTCTGCAGACTATGAGCCTATAAATACTAATCAGGATTTTGTCTTTTTATGTTTCCTTGCGTCAGTCCCCAATAGAAACAAAAGGAGTAATTATTCCTCTGTAGTTTGTATAGTTTTATCAAATTTATAATTGAGTTGTTATATTTTTTTTCACTTGAACTTTTATATTATTTTTAATCTTTTAGTTAAATATTTGACAACACAAAAATATTAGAGTTAATATTTTTTTTTAATAATTAAACATAAAATAAATAAATAAAAAATAAGAGTTAATAACAAATTTGTTCTTAAACTATATCTATTTTAAAATTATAAAATTAAGATAATTCCTTCACAGTTCACACAGATTCTACACATAAAGGGCTTATTTGGGTAAGCTTTTAAGAAAAGATATTTTTTCGAGTTATCTTTTTTAAAAGATCTTATAGAGAAGTAAAAGTAATTTTATGTTTGGATATCTCATATAAAAAGGTCTTTTTATCAATCAATTATGTTTGGATATAATAATATAAAAGTACTTTTTTGTTTATTTATTACATGAAAAATATTTTTTTTAAGGAAAAAAGATCTTTTAAAAAAAGATGTAAATTACAGCTTTTTAAAAAAGATCTTTTTTTTATTTTACTAGTGCTTTTATTTTTACTACTAGAAATTTGCCAAACACATTAAAAAATAAAAAAAGATCTTTTATCATTGAAAAAAGATTTTTTTTTAACAAAATAATGACGCCCAAACATGCACAAAGAAGATGATGCATCAAATGTAACTTAAATACTAATTTGAAGGTAAATATAAACCTGATGTTAAATAAGCTAACAAATCTAAAAATCCATAATAATAAAATGACGATGTTTTATCCATTTTTGTGGGAAAAAAAAATAGTAATGATTTAAATCAAAGATTTTCATTTAGATTCTCTTTTAAGTTGTATTTGACTATTTGTCATTCTCTTAAGTTATGTCCAGATTAATTTAAATCAAGTCACCAAAAAAAAAAAGATTAATTTAAATCAGATATCTTTACTTAAATTTCTCCAGTTCTTGTTTTTCAAATTTGTTCCAAATATTTGAATTTTAAACTTCACATATATTCTCCATATTATCTTTATCTTGGATCCAAATATTGTGTTTTATTTTATTTAGGTGAAAAATCCAAATCTTTTACTGCTTAAAATCAATTTCAAAAAGCTCACCCAAAAAAAAAAAAATTTCAAAACATATACCACTCATTGTCATTTATTTAATGAATTTAAT
>NC_029790.2:16003426-16003813 GCF_000816755.2 Arachis ipaensis | reverse complement strand
AAATTAGGATTGCAAATTATTTTTCTTTATATAATATAATTCATTATGTAAAGTGTATTTTATGAGTCTCGTATTCTATGAAAAGTCATACATTGTGAGGACTCAAAACGTGACATATACCACCAAAACGTAAGTCGGAACTCAAAACGTGACCTATACCACCAAAATTTTCTGCCTTTTTTACCGGTATATATCCTTTGCTTTTGCTATAATGTGAGTTAACACGCAATTAGTGTAAATAAACGTGTGATGCACGAAAAAATATTTATATTTAAAATATATATTTTTTTAAAATTTATAAATATATTTAATTTATTTAATATATTTTTTATTAACTTGATTATATATATTTGATGAATTATTTGGTAAAATTTTTATAAAATGTGA
>NC_029790.2:15989799-16003180 GCF_000816755.2 Arachis ipaensis | reverse complement strand
ATTATAAATTTTTAAATATTTTTACTTAAAAGTCTTATTATATCTATAAGTTAAAAGCACAAAATTTTATTTTTAAGTAAAATATATTTAAACAAACTAATTTAAATATGAATTGTATAATTCTTACCTATTAAAAGTATGAGTAATTTTTTTCTCTTGAATTTTTTTTTTCGTTTGGTTTAAAGTAAAAAAGAATTTGGCGAAATTAGAGAATCTTCAAGTGACTATAAAATAATATCCTTTTTGAAGTAAATTATACATTCAAAAAAGCGGCTGAACAGGTACGTGAGCCGCTACTTAAAATAGTGATAGAATAAGGACTAACATGTTTCCTCATAAATTAGTAGCAACATGAAATAAGTGAGGAAAATCTATCAGTTGTCAAGCGGTCGCTAATTCCTCACTAAATAAGCTTTTGATTAGTGACTCAATTGCGACCAGTTACTTCTAACATTTTCTCTGTGAGTTTTGGATTTGTTATAACTCTGCGACGGATTTCCAACGAGATTAGCGAGTAATTTGCTACAAAATAGGTAGGATATAGCTTTTGCTTTGCGACAATATTGCTGTTGCCAAGTCACTCGCTAAATTAAACTTGCGACAACTTAGCGACAAATGTATTTCTCCTGCAGCGACTTGAAATCAGCGAATGAAGTGTGTCAATGGTTAAACGGTCGCAAATTTCTCGCTACTTAGATCCTAGGCACTCAATATCCGTATTTCCACTTTAGCGACTAATTAGCAAGGAACACTTCCTTAGCTGAATAATTTATCTATTGCGACGAGTTAGCGACAACTGTTTTCTGTCGCTACCCTAATTTTGAATTTTTACTATATTATGCGACAAATTAGCGAGAAATTAGTTGCTCGCTAAAAATAAAAACTTTGATGACAAATTAGCTAGGAATTTGTCCATCACAAAATGCATTTCAAGTCTTTGTGACGGATTAGCTAGTAACATTGTTCTTCACTAATTAGTCTTTTCGAACAAAGTTTATTTAGCGACGAACTGGTGTGTAAATTGTTTCTCGCTAATTGTATATCAAACACTTGCGATGGAATAGTGACAATAATATCACTCACTACTTTAGTTTTATTCGATTGAACCGCTAAGTGACTGATTTGCTAGAACACTGTCACTCGCTAATTAATTTGTGACAAATTAGAGAGGAAATTTTTTCCGCTCTTTTTTTAGCTACAAAAGTCAATCTGCGAGAAACAAACTTACACGTGAATCTCTCGCTAATCAGTCGCTTTTCTCAAGTTCGGATATTTTGTGACCGCTTATTAATTTTGTCGTTAGTGTGTCACTAATTCCTCGCAAGTTAGTGACGGATTAGTGACAAAAAACATTTCTCGCCAAAATTCGTCGCTAATTTGGCAAATTTTTGTAGTGTAAAATGTATTTAGGAGACATTAATATTTTGTTTAGGATAGTTCAAATTTTCTATTTTTTATTTCATTTATTAGAATCACAAACATTATTTGTCCTCCACTTATGCGCTCATACTATTATTGCAATTCATATTATTTTATGGCTTTTGATGGATAAGAACATAGATTTTATGACTTATTATTAATGGTAATAAAAGCCTTAAAACGTGTCTTATATTCTTAATGTTACTGTAGCGTGTTATACTTACATTTATGTGAACCAATGTTGTATATCATATTAGCAAAAAATTAGAGTGAATTTTTATGTGATAGTATTTGATTTTAGAGATTGAGCTTTGAAGGATTGAGATTAAGTATGACAAGTTCAATTGAATAATATCATTAAAAGATACCACTCACAATTAGATTTTTATTCGAGGTTGTTTGACCTAATTTAATAACAAGTAAACTATTAAAATGATAAAAAAAATATTTAGAAGACATTAATATTTTGTTTAGCATAGTCCAAACTTTCTATTTTTTATTTCATTTATCAGAATCATAAACATTATTTGCCCTCCACTTATGTTCTCATAACATTATTGCAATTCATATTATTTTATGGCTTTTAATGAATAAAAACATTAATTTTATGGCTCATTATTAATGGTAATAAAAGCCTTAAAATGTGTCTTGTATTATTAATGTTACTGTAGCATGTTATACTCTCATTTATGTGAACTAATATTGTATATTATATTAGCCCAAAGTTAGAGTGAGTTTTCTGTGATAGTATTTATTTTCAGAGATTGAGACTCAGAATGAAGGATTGAAATTAAATATGACAAGTTCAATTAAATAATATCATTCAAAGATAACACTAGCAGTTAGATTTTTATTCAAGATTGTTTGACCTAATTTAATAACGAGTAAACTATTAAAATGATAAAAAAAATATTTAGAAAACATTAATATTTTGTTTAGCATAGTCCAAACTTTTTATTTTTTATTTCATTTATTAGAATCACAAACTTTATTTTCCCTCCACTTATGTGCTCATAACATTATTACAATTCATATTATTTTATGGCTTTTAATGAATAATAACATTGATTTTATGGCTCATTATTAACAGTAATAAAAGTCTTAAAACGTGTCTTGTATTCTTAATGTTACTCTAGCGTGTTATACTCTCATTTATGTGAACTAAAGTTGTATATTATATTAGCACAAAATTAGAGTGAATTTTCCATAATAGTATTTTTTTTTCAAAGATTGAGACTGTGACAGAAGGATTGAGATTAAGTATGACAAGTTCAATTGAATAATATCATTAAAAGATAACACTCGCAGTTAGATTTTTATTCAAGGTTGTTTGACCTAATTTAATAACGAGTAAACTATTAAAATGATAAAAAAAATATTTATGAGACATTAATATTTTGTTTAGGAGAGTCCAAACTTTCTAATTTTTATTTCATTTATTAGAATAACACACATTATTTGTCCTCCACTTATGTGTTCATACCATTATTGCAATTCATATTATTTTATGGCTTTTAATGAATAAGAACGTTGATTTTAAGGCTCATTATTAATGGTAATAAAAGCCTTAAAACGTATCTTGTATTTTTAATATTACTGTAGCGTATTATACTCTCATTTATGTGAACTAATGTATATTATATTTGCACAAAATTTGAGTGAATTTTCTGTGATAGTATTTATTTTCAGAGATTGAGACTGAGACTAAAGGATTGAGATTAAGTATGACAAGTTCAATTGAATAATATCATTAAAAGACAACACTCGCAGTTAGATTTTTATTCGAGGTTGTTTTACCTAATTTATAAGGAGTAAACTATTAAAATGATAAAAAAATATTTAGGAGACATTAATATTTTGTTTAGGATAGTCCAAACTTTCTATTTCTTATTTCATTTATTAGAATCACAAACATTATTTGCCCTCCACTTATGCGCTCATACCATTATTACAATTTATATTATTTTATGGCTTTTAATGAATAAGAACATTGATTTTATGGCTTATTATTAATGGTAATAAAAGCCTTAAAATGTGTCTTGTATTCTTAATGTTACAGAAGCGTGTTATACTCTCATTTATGTGAGCCAATGTTGTATATCAAATTAGCACAAAATTACAGAAAATTTTCTGTCATAGTATTTGTTTTCAAAGATTGAGACAGAGACTGATGGATTAAGAATAGGTATGATAAGTTCAATTGAATAATATCATTAAAAGATAACACTAGCAGTTAGATTTTTATTCGAGATTGTTTGACCTAATTTAATAACGAATGAACTATTAAAATGATAAAATAAATATTTAGGAGACATTAATATTTTTTTAGCATAGTCGAAACTTTCTATTTTTTATTTCATTTTTTAGAATTACAAACATTATTTTCCCTCCACTTATGCGCTCATAACATTATTGAAATTCATATTATTTTATGGCTTTTAAATTTTAATGAATAAGAACATTGATTTTATGGCTTGTTATTAATGGTAATAAAAGCCTTAAAACATATCTTGTATTCTAAATAATGTTACTATAGCGTGTTATACTCTCATTTATGTGAACCAATGTTGTATATCATATTAGCACAAAATTAGAGTAAATTTTCTGTGATAGTATTTGTTTTCAGGGATTGAGACTGAGACTAAAGGATTGAGATTAAGTATAACAAGTTTAATTGAATAATATCATTAAAAGATAACACTCGCAGTTAGATTTTTATTCAAGGTTTTTTACCTAATTTAATATCGAGTAAACTATTAAAATGAAAAAAAAATATATTTTGGAGACATTAATATTTTGTTTAGGATAGTCCATATTTTCTATTTTTATCTCATTTATTAGAATAACACACATTATTTGCCCTCCACTTATGCGCTCATACAATTATTGCAATTCATATTATTTTATGGCTTTTAATGAATAAGAAAGTTAATTTTAAGGCTTATTATTAATGGTAATAGAAGCCTTAAAATGTGTCTTGTATTCTTGATTTTACTGTAACAGTTATACTCTCATTTATGTGAACCAATATATATTATTTTAGCACAAAATTAGAGTGAGTTTTATGTGATAGTATTTGTTTTCAGAGATTGAGACTGAGACAAAAGGATTGAGATTAAGTATGACAAATTCAATTGAATAATATCATTAAAAGATAACACTCGCGTTTAGATTTTTATTCGAGATTATTTTCCTAAATTTAATAACGAGTAAACTATTAAAATGAAAAAAATATTTAGGAGACATTAATATTTTGTTTAGGATAGTCCAAACTTTCTATTTTTTATTTCATTTATTAGAATCACAAACATTATTTACCATCCATTTATGCGCTCATATCATTATTGCAATTCATATTATTTTATGGATTTTAATGAATAAGAACATTAATTTTATGGGTTATTATTAATGGTAATAAAAGCCTTAAAATGTATCTTGTATTCTTAATGTTACTGAAGCGTGTTATACTCTTATTTATGTGAGCCAATGTTGTATATCAAATTAGCACAAAATTACATTGAATTTTCTGTCATAGTATTTGTTTTCAAAGACTGAGACAGAGACTGATGGATTGAGATTAGGTATGACAAGTTCAATTTTATAATATCATTAAAAGATAACACTAGCAGTTAGATTTTTATTCGAGATTGTTTGACCTAATTTAATAACGAATGAATTATTAAAATGATAAAATAAATATTTAGGAGACATTAATATTTTTTTAGCATAGTCCAAACTTTCTATTTTTTATTTCATTTTTTAGAATTACAAACATTATTTTCCCTCCACTTATGCGCTCATAACATTATTGCAATTCATATTATTTTATGGCTTTTAAATTTTAATGAATAAGAACATTGATTTTATGGCTCGTTATTAATGGTAATAAAAGCCTTATAACGTGTCTTGTAGTCTTAATATTTTTACTATAGCGTGTTATACTCTCATTTATGAGAATCAATATTGTATATCATATTAACACAAAATTAGAGTGAATTTTTTGTGATAGTATTTGTTTTCAGGGATTGAGACTGAGACTGAAGAATTGAGATTAAGTATGACAAGTTCAATTGAATAATATCATTAAAAGATAACACTCGCAGTTAGATTTTTATTCGATGTTGTTTTACCTAATTTAATAACGAGTAAACTATTAAAATGATAAAAAAATATATTTAGGAGACATTAATATTTTGTTTAGGATAGTCCATATTTTCTATTTTTATCTCATTTATTAGAATAACACACATTATTTGCCCTCCACTTATGCGCTCATACAATTATTGCAATTCATATTATTTTATGGCTTTTAATGAATAAGAATGTTGATTTTAAGGCATATTATTAATGGTAATAAAAGCCTTAAAATGTGTCTTGTATTCTTGATGTTACTGTAACGGTTATACTCTCATTTATGTGAACCAATGTATATTATTTTAGCACAAAATTAGAGTGAGTTTTATGTGATAGTATTTGTTTTTAGAGATTGAGACTGAGACAGAAGGATTGAGATTAAGTATGACAAATTCAATTGAATAATATCATTAAAAGATAGCACTCGCGGTTAGATTTTTATTCGAGGTTATTTTACTAAATATAATAACGAGTAAGCTATTAAAATGAAAAAAATATTTAGGAGACATTAATATTTTGTTTAGAATAGTCCAAATTTTCTATTTTTTATTTCATTTATTAGAATTACAAACATTATTTGCCATCCATTTATGCGCTTATACCATTATTGCAATTCATATTATTTTACGGCTTTTAATGAATAAGAACATTGATTTTATGGCTTATTATTAATGGTAATAAAAGCCTTAAAATGTGTCTTGTATTCTTAATGTTATTGAAGCGTGTTATACTCTCATTTATGTGAGCCAATGTTGTATATCAAATTTGCACAAAATTACAGGGAATTTTCTGTTATAGTATTTGTTTTCAAAGACTGAGACAGAGACTGATGGATTGAGATTAGGTATGACAAGTTCAATTGAATAATATCATTAAAAGATAACACTAGTAGTTAGATTTTTATTCAAGATTTTTTGATCTAATTTAATAACGAATGAACTATTAAAATGATAAAATAAATATTTAGGAGACATTAATATTTTGTTTAGCATAGTCCAAACTTTCTATTTTTTATTTCATTTTTTAGAATCACAAATATTATTTTCCCTCCAATTATGCGCTCATAACATTATTGTAATTCATATTATTTTATGGCTTTTAAATTTTAATGAATAAGAACATTGATTTTATGGCTCGTTATTAATGGTAATAAAAGCCTTAAAACGTGTCTTGTATTCTTAATAATATTACTATAGCGTGTTATACTCTCATTTATGTGAACCAATGTTGTATATCATATTAGCACAAAATTAGAGTGAATTTTCTGTGATAGTATTTGTTTTCAGGGATTGAGACTGAGATTGAAGGATTGGGATTAAGTATGAAAAGTTCAATTGAATAATATCATTAAAAGATAACACTCGTGGTTAGATTTTTATTCGAGGTTATTTTACTAAATTTAATAACGAGTAAACTATTAAAATGAAAAAAAATATTTAGAAGACATTAATATTTTGTTTAGGATAGTACAAATTTTCTATTTTTTATTTCATTTATTATAATCACAAACATTATTTGCATCCATTTATGCGCTCATACCATTATTGCAATTCATATTATTTTATGGCTTTTAATGAATAAGAACATTGATTTTATAGCTTATTATTAATGGTAATAAAAGCCTTAAAATGTGTCTTGTATTCTTAATGTTATTGAAGCGTGTTATACTCTCATTTATGTGAGCCAGTGTTGTATATCAAATTAGCACAAAATTACAGGGAATTTTCTGTCATAGTATTTATTTTCAAAGACCGAGACAAAGACTGATGGATTGAGATTAGGTATGACAAGTTCAATTGAATAATATTATTAAAAGATAACACTAGCAGTTAGATTTTTATTTGAGATTGTTTGACCTAATTTAATAACGAATGAACTATTAAAATGTTAAAATAAATATTTAGGAGACATTAATATTTTGTTTAGCATAGTCCAAACTTTCTATTTTTTATTTCATTTTTTAGAATTACAAACATTATTTTTCCTCCACTTATGCGCTCATAACATTATTGCAATTCATATTATTTTATGGCTTTTAAATTTTAATGAATAAGAATATTGATTTTATGGCTCGTTATTAATGGTAATAAAAGCCTTATAACGTGTCTTGTATTCTTAATAATGTTATTATAGCGTGTTATACTCTCATTTATGTGAACCAATATTGTATATCATATTTGCACAAAATTAGAGTAAATTTTCTATGATAGTATTTGTTTTCATGGATTGAGACTGAGACTGAAGGATTAAGATTAGGTATTACAAGTTCAATTGAATAATATCATTAAAAGTTAACACTCGCAGTTAGATTTTTATTTGAGGTTGTTTTACCTAATTTAGTAACGAGTAAACTATTAAAATGATAAAAAAATATATTTAGGAGACATTAATATTTTGTTTAGGATAGTCCATACTTTTTATTTTTTATTTCATTTATTAGAATAACACACATTATTTTCCCTCCACTTATGCGCTCATACCATTATTGCAATTCATATTATTTTATGGCTTTGAATGAATAAGAACGTTGATTTTAAGGCTTATTATTAATGGTAATAAAATGTGTCTTATATTCTTAAGGTTACTATAGCGGTTATACTCTCATTTATGTGAACTAATGTATATTATTTTAGTACAAAATTAGAGTGAATTTTATGTGATAGTATTTGTTTTCAGAGATTGAGACTGAGACAGAAGGATTGAGATTAAGTATGACAAATTCAATTGAATAATATCATTAAAAGATAACACTCGCGTTTAGATTTTTATTCGAGGTTATTTTACTAAATTTAATAACGAGTAAACTATTAAAATGAAAAAAAAAATTTAGGAGTCATTAATATTTTGTTTAGGATAGTCCAAACTTTCTATTTTTTATTTCATTTATTAGAATCACAAACATTATTTGACATCCATTTATACGCTCATACCATTATTGCAATTCATATTATTTTATGGCTTTTAATGAATAAGAACATTGATTTTATGGCTTATTATCAATGGTACTAAAAGTCTTAAAAGATGTCTTGTATTCTTAATGTTACTGAAGCGTGTTATACTCTCATTTATGTAAACCAATGTTGTATATCTTATTAGCACAAAATTAGAGAGAATTTTCTGTGATAGTATTTTTTTTCAGAGATTGAGGCTGAGACTAAATGATTGAGATTAAGTATGACAAGTTCAATGGAATAATATCATTAAAAGATAACACTAGCAGTTAGACTTTTATTCGAGGTTGTTTGACCTAATTTAATAACGAGTAAACTATTAAAATGATAAAAAAAATATTTAAGAGACATTAATATTTTGTTTTTCATAGTCCAAACTTTCTATTTTTTATTTCATTTATTAGAATAACACACATTATTTGCCCCCACTTATGCGCTCTGTAAGAACCACGGCTAATTAACTGCCTAATTAGTTAATTAATATTGCCCAAATTAGGTTCCGAAAAATTAGAATGGAAATTTGAGGATTTAAATATGATTTTTTGACTCAGTAGGTTTTTCTGAGTCAGAAAATGTATTTTCTGCGAAAAACCGAGAAAGACTGCGAACCGGCAGTTGAACCGGTCAAACCGGTTCAAGTCTGCCCAATACTATGTGAGAAAAATTTAAAACAATCAAAAACCTTAGAAAAATATTAGAAGTCGAAAACTGGGCGTTAATTTTAAAGGTTTGGCCCAATGTTGGGCCAAACGGGCTAAAAATACTAACGGGTTGGACCGGACCCAAGTTGGGCCCAAGCCCAACATATATAAAGCCACTTAAGTGGCAAACTCAGCCACGTGGAATAGAAGAGAGGAGAGGTGAGGGTTTCATTCACTATTCATCTTCTCCTTCCTTCTCTTATAACTTGAGCTACGAAGCTCCGATTCGCGTACCGTCAGTTGCTACGCGAAGCTCTCATCGAGCTCTTCGATTTCATCCAAACAAAGTGGTAAGAGATTTCCAATTTCTTGCCCAGTTCTTCCTTCCATTACAAATTCGGTTTTTGGCTGTGGTGAATGAATGGTTCTTGTGATTTTGATTATTTAGGTGCCCTCTAGCACTTTATTATTATTGGGTTTTGTCCCAATCATTATTGGGTAAGGTGAGCCTACTTGATCTCTTGTGATTTTGTGTATATGTGAAACCCTAGGTTGATTAATTATAATTTGTGTGTACATAGCTTGATTATTGTGAGTTTGGAAGCCTTTGGAGTTGAGTTGATGCTTGTTGGAGTTGATTGGTGGCTTGGATTGTGTTGGAAAGCTTAATTTGCGCTCAATTGGGGTTTTGGTTCATATTGAGAATCGGCCAAGGTATGGTTTCGGTTTTCTCTATGTAGTATATAATATTCATGGACACTTAGGCTAGTGACTCATAGGATAGGGATTGAATTGATATGGTTGTTGATGTTGGTTGGTTGAATGAGGTATGATGAATTGATGTTGGTAGTGTTGTTAAATAATGATGTTGAGATATGATATTTGATGAATTTGGATGAATTTATATATATATATATATATATTATTGATTATTGATATAAAGCCTGAATGAGGTTGATAATGAGAATTTATAGTGATGGAATGATGATTGGTGAAAGTGTTGATGGAGGATTAATTTTAATGTTATATATATTGATGTTGATGGTTGAGAATAGTGAAATGTGATGGAAAAAATGGTATAAATGGTGAACGGTGACCTAAGAGGGTAGATTGTGCTGTAAATGGAAGTTTGGTATTGATTTAGTTGGAGGTGGCTTGAGAATTTGGAAAAATTGAGTACCTGAGGAATTTGGTAAAGAGGAAATTTCGGTGAACTTTGTCTGATCATAACTCATGCCTCAGTTGTCAAAAATTGTTAAAATTTGTCTAGAATTAAAGTCCATTGAAAACTTTTCAAATTGATATAAAGTTTATAAAATTTGGATTTTTGAAGAGGAAGTTATGATCATTCAAAGTTTGGTGTCAAAATCTGAAATTCTGCAAAGTTGAAGAATTTTGTGATTTTTGGTATGTGCCCACGCACAGCCTTGTGCACATGCACACCCCTGCGAAATTTTAAACCTGTGCACATGCACAGACCTGTGCATACGCACACGCAGGGGAAGGCTTCCTGTTTGCAGCGCTAGCACAGCTTGTGCGCGCACATACCCAATTAGGATTTACAACCTGTGCGTACGCATAGCCCTGTGTGCACGCACACGTTGGGAAGGTCAGTCTGTGGAGGGCGCTAGCACAGCTTGTGCGAGCGAACAGACTTGTGAACTTTTGTACCTGTGCATACGCCGACTTTTTAAAACTTCTCCTGGGCGTGCGCACGCACACCCCTGTGCGTACGCACACGCCCCGCTTCTCAAATTTAAACTTTGTTTTCAACTATTTCACCTTCCTAACAAGCTTGTAAGCTTCTGTGACACCATTTTAAGACTTTTGGGCTTAATTTTGGATATTAAAACATGGGAAAGAACCTAAGGGATTTAGTTGATGTTAATTTTGAAAAATTAGAAAATGGAGGCTTAGGTTTTTGGTGTACTGAGGATGGTTTGATTGCGTGTGAAGGTAGACTGGTATGTGAAATGAGAACTGATGAACGGTTGAGTTCGGAACTGAAATGTGAATTGACAGTAGTTGAGATGAGTCGAGGACTCTGAATGAGATTATGGATCCATGTTATACTGAAAATGTTTACTGAAAAGCCACTAAAGTACTAATTTATACTGAGATTACGAGACACTATGCGCCTGGCAGGGATGGTGGTTAATCTCACCTGTCGAGGTGGCGGCTGTTGAGATTATGAGACGCTATGCGCCTGGCAGGGACGGTGGTTAATCCCATCTGTCGAGGTAGCGGCAGCGACGTGAGGACGGTGGTTAATCCCGCTTACGTTGAGATGTGAGGTCTGTGGCAAGAGTATCCCGCTCGCATCCCTTCGGATCACTAGAGTGTGCAGGCACAAAATCCTGAACGGTGTTCCGACCATCATATCTCGGGGGTTCCTAATGATGATTCCGAAGGGCGACATCTCCATGGAGGTGTGTCGGGTTGGCAGTTGAACCAACAATGTGATATCACAGCCAGTAGGACAGGCATTCATCATGTGCATCTTCTACCTGTTTGTTTGCTTTGCCAACGTGTAATAATATGCCTAATTGAATAACATGCCTAATTGCTTACTTGAATTACTTGCCTTATATGCTTCTACTTGTGTTTTACTTGCATTGAAATTATCTGTGTTTCTACTGGGATTGAGGAGGTTCGGAAGGCGGTGGCGATGGAATCGCATGGAGGATAGGTTGGTGATGCGTGAGCATCTTTCCTATCTTTTCCTAGTGAATTTGCATTTAATTTGTTGAGTTTAATTAAGAATTAATTATCTTTTAGCCACTATGGATGCTATTTTGAGTCTTGTGCAATTCTGTTTATTTTAGGTAGCATTTGGTTGGATTTGATGGAGCTTCCGCAGAAAAAAAGAAGAAGGCTATATAGGGCAGGAATAGCTTAGAGGATGGAGAGGAAGCTTGCACAAATGGAATCAGCACAAGAACTAAAGGAGATGACATCGAGGAGCGACGCGTGCGCATACCTGACGCGTGCTCGTGATTTGGAGCTTTCCATGGTGACGCGTGTGCGTGCCTGACGCATACGCGTGAAAAGCGAAATTGCTCAGCAAGGCGTGCATGTACCTGACGCGTAGGCGTGACACGCGAAGAAGACCATCGACGCGTATGCGTGACTGACGCGTACGCGTGGCGTGCGCCACGTGCAGAAAACGCTGATTCCTATTAATTCTGATTTAAACTTTAATTTTTAATAGGAAAAGATATTATTTTAGTTTTAGGAAATAGATTTTTAATTAATGAGGACTAGATATAAAAGAGAAAAGAAACTTCCCTTCTAGGGGGGAGGGATTCCAATTAGTTAACTTTTAATTTCACCTCAGTCAAAATACATTTTTATCAGAATCCTTATTTTCTCTCTGAACCATGAGCAACTAAACCTCCACTGTTAAGGTTAGGAGCTCTGTCTATTGTATGGATTGATTTTATTATTTTTCTATTTTAATTCATGTACTGATTTATATTTCAAAAATTATTTTTTCTCTTTATTTTATGAATTTGGCTGGAACGGAAGTATGACCCTCTTTCTAATTGAGTTCTTGTATAACTTGGAAAAGCTCTTTACTTGAACAACAGCTTGAAAACAAATTCTCCTTAATTTCTAGTTTATCTGAATTTAATGGGATACGTGACATATAATCCTTTTATAATTGGGTAATTAGGATTTCTGTGGCATATAACTAGAATTGAACTTCACCCTCTAATTGAAATTAATTGACCAAGGAATTGGCTATTGATGAAAGTTAGAGGAGACTAGAAAGGTCTAAGGAATTAGGGTCTAGTCACATATAGTTGCCATGAATTAAATCTTGCATGGTTAAAATAAATTAATAAGAGAAGTCAATCTGGAAAATAGATAACTCTGAAGCCTTAACTGATTCTCCATACTTTATTCCCAACTTATTTACTTGCCTACCTTCTGATTTTCTGAATCTATTGTTTAATGTTTTTGAACAATCAAACACTCTTTTCTGTTTGCCTAACTAAGTAAATCACTTAACCATTGTTACTTAGTCCATCAATCCTCGTGGGATTGACCCTCACTCACCTGAGGTATTACTTGGTACGACCCGGTGCACTTGCCGGTTAGTTTGTGGGTTATAAATTCCGCACCAAATTTTTGGCGTCGTTGCCGGGGATCGATAGTGATTAACAACTATTAGTTGTTTGATTGCTTAGATTAGGCGTTTTAGTTTTAATTTTATTTAAATTTTGCTTTAGT
>NC_029790.2:15986128-15989735 GCF_000816755.2 Arachis ipaensis | reverse complement strand
CCTGTTTACCACATGGTGCGTTTAATTCTTTTTGATATTTTGTGCTAAGAAAAATAATGGAGAGAGATCACATGGGTTACTACTCACACCCAAGGAGTGATTCATATTATTATGAATGGGGGAACTACCCAAATTTTGGTTGGCAAAATCAAAACCAAATGAACTTCAGTGCTCCATGTTCCAACTATCAAGAACCACCATCTCCATATTCATATCAAGAACCACCATCTCTATACTCATACCAAGAACCGCCACCTCTTTATCCATATCAAGAACCATCATCTTTCTACCCATATCAAGAGCCACTATCTCCCTATTTATACCAAGAACCATCATCTTTTTACTCCTATCAAGAATCATCATCTCCTTCTTATTCATATCAAGAGCCACCATCTCCTCATTCATATCAAGTACCATCAGATCTTGAGCTTCTCATGAAAGAATTCATACATGATATAAAGACGAGTGTCAAAAATGTAGAGAAACATGTGCAGTCGATTATCAAGTCCCAGGAAGAGGAACAAGCAAATTCCTTCCCAAGAGATATAATGCAAGATCCTATAGAAGAAAGTGAGAAAATCAATCAAAGGAGTCTATACTCTAATGAATTAGAGAACTTTCCACCCTCACACATGGAAGAAGAGGAAGATGCAAAAACAAAGGAGGAAGATGCACCAACAAAGAAGGAAGATGCACAAACAAAGGAGGTTGCAAGAGATGAAAACAATTATGGGAATCTACACTCCAATGAAGCAGAGAGTGGCATAGAGGGTGAGCTTATTGAACCACCAATTCAAGAAGTTCTTGATGAAGGGTACACTCTAACCATCACACAAAACCCAAATTTTGAAATCAAAGAAGTGAAGGAAACCAAGGAAAGCACTGAAAAGGGGATTGTGACCAAGAAACAGAAGAAAATATCCATGAAAAAGAGAAAGTCAGAAAAAAATAATCCAACCTCTACACCAACAAGCAAGGTGAATCAAGTTAATCACAATGAAAGAAAGCTTGTTCGGAAGAATTTATATCAGGGGGCACTAATTTTCACCTCTCCCCCCTTGGAGACATTTCTCTTAACCAACTGGAAGAAGAGGAAGAAAATTCAACAATCAAGTGTCAAGCTAGTGACATTAAAGAAGCGCTTGTCGGGAGGCAACCCGATAATTTCGTATCCTTAGTTATTTTTCGTAGTAGTAGTTTTCTTACTTATTTGATTTTTATTGAGTTTTTACTGTATTTCTGATCATGCAGCTATTTTAGAACAGGAACCGAACACTTCGAGAAGGATTATATTTCAAAAAAAAATGAACACACGACGCGCAAGCGTCGTTGACGCGTACGCGTCATATGTGTGTGCGTGAAAAATAAAAATGAACAGAGAGTTGCGCATGAGTGGTGCTGGTGGCGTACCTAGCGCACAAGCAAGCCCACGCGTACGCGCCCCGTATGCGTCGCTTGCGTTTTTTCCAGTCCACGTGTACGCGTCCCCCACGCGTACGCGTGACCCTGTAAATCGGCGTAAATGGGTGTATGGCCAGAGAGTTATGATGGTGTGGGGCTGGAACTGTGCTGGGCGCACAAGCCCCACCACGCGTACGCGTGCGCGTCGTTTTCCCACAATGGCCATCCACGCGTACGCGCCATATGAAATTCGCGCGATCCACGCGTACGCGTGCTTTACTCGTACGCCTCGCATGCGACGCCCAATCAAACCACCTCAGCGCCTGATTTCAAATCCTCCACCCCCAATCCTAATTCTCTCTTGTTCTTTTATCTTTTTATTATTCTTTCATCATACTATTTTTTATGTTTTTTTATGCCCCTCTCTGTTTTCAGTTCTTCTTTGCTTGAGGACAAGCAAACCTTTAAGTTTGGTGTTGTGTCACTTCGCTTATGGCTTTTCTATGGGACCAAAGGGAGGCGAATCATCTTCACTGAGGAGCATAGCCAGAGGAATGAGATGGCCACCAACATAACTGAGGTGGTTGAGTTCCTTTCATTCTATATTCCTTCCCGCTCTTACTATGTTATGTTCTGGTTTTTTGCTATTTTGTCTCTTTTATTGCATGATCCTTTATTAGTTAGATTCCTAGGTTCTAGTTTAGTTCTACTATTTTAAAATTTTCTGTTAGTTGCTTTAATTCTGAAAGGTGCCTCATGTATTGCCCACTGAGCTTGAAATCAAAAAGAAAGAAGAAAAGATGTAGTGCATGAGAAATTGAGTTTAATTTTTAGAGTAGTCTCATTTAATCAAATGTGGTGGTAATTTCTGTGACTCTGAATACATGACATGAACAGTGCATATTTAAATTTGAATAAAAGAATGTTGATGTACAAGGAACAGGAATTTAGAGAATTATTATGACTTATCTTAAATAAACAAAAATTTAATCCTTGAAGCAAAAGAAACAACAAAAAAAATAACTAAATAAAAGAGGGATATAGAAGCAAGGTCCAAGGCTCTGAGCATCAATGACTAGGGAGGTCAGACATGATTAAAAGCTCAAAGAGTTGTTTCCCTAGTCATATGCTTGTGGTGTTCTTATGTCAAGTAATCTTTGAGACAAAACATTTAGAGTCGAGATCAATTGCAATTAGCAAAGTATGCTAAAGGCTTTGAGCACCACTGTCTGGGAGTAGATGAAAGAAAAATCAGAACTTCAAAAGAGTTCCCCAGTTAAGTGCTTGTGGTGTTTCTGTGTCAAGTAAAGCTTGAGACAAAACATTTAAAGTCACGGCTAGGCTCAAGGTGCAAAGCACCAAAGAAAAGAGAATTAAAGTAAATTTTGCTGTGTTCAAGGATTAAACCGGCGTATAAAGATCAGAGAATTCATAATATGATCCGAATTCTAATTCCGAATGACACTAACATCCCTCTGATTCAAAGGAGAGTGAGATGCCAAAATTGTTTAGAGTTACAATGCATAAACCCCATTTTATAAGAAGAGACCTGAGCATAACTGAACTCTCACCTCTCATGCAAAGTCACATCTTAATCATGTACTAATTTTGGTTGCTTGAGGACAAGTAACAATTCAAGTTTGGTGTTGTGATACGTGAGCATCTTTCCTATCTTTTCCTAGTGAATTTGCATTTATTTTGTTGAGTTTAATTAAGAATTAATTATCTTTTAGCCACTATGAATGCTACTTTGAGTCTTGTGCAATTCTGTTTATTTTAGGTCGCATTTGGTTGGATTTGATGGAGCTTCCGCAGAAAAAGAGAAGAAGGCTATATAGGGCAGGAACAGCTTAGAGGATGGAGAGGAAGCTTGCACAAATGGAATCAGCACAAGAACTAAAGGAGATGACAGTGAGGAGCGACGCGTGCGCGTGCCTGACGCGTACGCGTGAAAAGTGAAATTGCTCAGCACGCGTGCGCGTACCTGACGCGTACGCGTGACACGCGAAGAAGACCATCGACGCGTACGCGTGACTGATGCGTACGCGTGGCGTGCGCCACGTGCAGAAAACGCTGATTCCTATTAATTCTGATTTAAACTTTAATTTTTAATAGGAAAATATATTATTTTAGTTTTAGGAAATAGATTTTTAATTAATGAGGATTAGATATAAAAGGAAAAAGAAACTTCCCTTCTGGGGGGGGG
>NC_029790.2:15976489-15985969 GCF_000816755.2 Arachis ipaensis | reverse complement strand
GGGGATTCCAATTAGTTAACTTTTAATTCCACCTCAGCCAAAATACATTTTTATCAGAATCCTTATTTTCTCTCAGAACCATGAGCAACTAATCCTCCAATGTTAAGGTTAAGAGCTCTGTCTATTGTATGGATTGATTTTATTATTTTTCTATTTTAATTCATGTACTGATTTATATTTCAAGAATTTTTTTCGCTCTTTATTTTATGAATTTGGGTGGAACGGAAGTATGACCCTCTTTCTAATTGAGTTCTTGTATAACTTAGAAAAGCTCTTTACTTGAACAACAGCTTGAAAACAAATTCTCCTAAATTTCTAGTTTATCTGAATTTAACGGGATACGTGACATATAATTCTCTTATAATTGGGTAATTAGGATTTCTGTGGCATATAACTAGAATTGAACTTCACCCTCTAATTGGAATTAATTGACCAAGGAATTGGCTATAGATGAAAGTTAGAAGAGACTAGAAAGGTCTAAGAAATTAGGGTCTAGTCACATATAGTTGCCATGAATTAAATCTTGCATGATTAAAATAAATTAATAAGAGAAGTCAATCCGGAAAATAGATAACTCTGAAGCCTTAACTGTTTCTCCATAATTTATTCCCAACTTATTTACTTTCCTGCCTTCTGATTTTCTGAATCTACTGTTTAATGTTTTTGAATAATCAAACACTATTTTCTGTTTGCCTAACTAATTAAATCACTTAACCATTATTGCTTAGTCCATCAATCCTCGTGGGATTGACCCTCACTCACCTGAGGTATTAATTGGTACGACCCGGTGCACTTGCTGGTTAGTTTGTGGGTTATAAATTCTGCACCAGTTGGTGAAGGCTATGGGACAGCGGGGACTGTTAGAATAGAAAATCCTTTAAGATAGATTACCCCTCTTTTGTATTATGATTTTATATATGCTTATTGTTTTAGTATGCTCTAAGATGAATCTTGTGATGGATATGAAGTCTAGGATTGCCTCTTGCTTCCCGGGGTTTTATATCTTACATCACTGTTACCATACTAAGAACTTCTGGTTCTCATACCATATTCTGTTGTTATTTTTCAGATGCAGGTCGTAATCCACCTCGGTGAGTTGCTCTGATGGTGACAAAAGCGGAGGATCATGGTTACTTTTTGGAGTCCTTTTGATTTATTCTGTTTATATATATATATATATATCTCTCACTTTTGTATTTTGCTTTTTCCTAGAGGCTTGTATTGAGAGAGAAAAACTTGTATAAGCTGTTTTAACTGTCTGGTTTCCGTTGGTCTGTATATGGCTAGCCAGCTTAAACTCCGCAAGTCGTGGCTAGATTCCTATGCTATTATACTATTATCTATTGTTATATTATATCTATATCTTGTCCTTTAAGTTAGTAGCTCCGTTAGTACGTTTTGCGATTTTCAAATCCTGTTTTTGAGCTATATCCTTCATCGGACTTCTAGATTATATTATTTTCTTCTATATATTATATGTATGAGCTTAGAATTGTTGTAACCTTTGATTAACCTTTGCTTTACGATGCGAGGTAAAGCTTAGGCTAATTAGGGTGTTACATTTAGTGGTATCAGAGCTCGTGACCTTTGATTAACCTTTGCTTTACGACGCGAGGTAAGGATTAGGCTAATTAGGGTGTTACATATAGTGGTATCAGAGCAGTTCATCCTCATGAGCCTGAGGGATGGACCGATTATGCTTCATTGCATACTCTGTGTGTCTTTTCTTTGATGATATTAGGTTATCTACTTGATATTGCATAGCATGCTTGTTTGTGAGTTCCTGTTTGGGATAATTGAAGCACTAGGCTTTTGATATTGAGACTGATTACCTTGATATCGACTGTTTGGTGTAGACAGAAACCCTAATGGCTACTCGCGGACAAGTTCGGTCACGTATACGGAGAGATTATGAGGGTAACCCGTCGATGGACAATCACGCTAAACTCATGGCAGCAATGACTAACTTAGCTAACATGATTCAAGCGGGCACTGCTATGGCTACTCATGCTATGCGACGGACAAGGCAATCAACTAGAAACGAAAATGGAGAAGGTGTTGAGGATAGCTTAGGTGCTGTTCTGAGAACTCTAGCTACTTTTCTGAAAGTTGACCCACCGATTTTCAATGGATCGACAAACCCTACAGAAGCAAACAACTGGTTCCAAGCTGTGGAGTGTGCATTGCGAACTCAACATGTCCCAAATTAATCAGTTCGTGAAATATGCGACTTATCAATTACTGGGAGAAGCTCAACATTGGTGGCAAAGAGAGTGTCGATTCCTGCAACTACAGAATATGGATATTCCGTGGGAGCTGTTTCAGGTTGCTTTCTACAAGAAGTACTTTCCTGAATCAGTAAGGGAGGCTAGAGATTTAGAGCTTATGCAGCTAAAGCAAGGGTCCATGACTATAGCTGAATATACCAGCATGTTTGAGGTGTAGGTTTTTGAGAATAAGTCAGGGTACTCCTGAGTCCTATGAGGGCTGGAAATGTGTTAAATACCAAGTAGGGCTGAGGGAAGATATCATGTGTGTTGTGACTCCATTGGAGATTAGGAGATTCTCTGAATTGGTGGACAAGGCAACAATTATTGAAGATTATGCCAAGGAGGCGACTTTGGAAAGAGATGTTCGTGGCAGTACTAGTAGCAGAGTTCGTGGGAAGTATGTTCCATCAAGAGGCCAAAACTTCAAGGGTAGACATGCCACTCAGCATCCTCATGGTCAAAGAAACTTCAGAAGAAATAACAATGCCTAGTTTCACCAGGCGAAGGAAAATGGTCGATGCTATACTTGTGGACTGTTTGGACACGTTGCCACGAATTGTCATCGTGGGAAAAACCAGGATGCGAGTCAGAACCAACAGTAAAGCCGTGTATTCACTGTGAACGCATATGCGGGAACTTGAGAAAAGAGGTAGGTGTATAGCTAGTTATAAAACTTTAGCTGCATTGTGTGATATTGGAACACCGCGTTTACTCATAGCTTGTGACAAAGAGAAAGGTTTAAGGATAAAGGTGTCAAACTTAGTATTCATTTTTGGACCAAGCTCACTTGTGTTGCGTAAAGTATTGCCACTAGAGCCAACAGAACTTGGGGACGTTTCTGGTTAACGTAGCAGAATCATTATTTATTAAATCGTTAAAGACTAACAAGTCAGAGTAATGCTGTGGAGGCACAGTGATCTTAATGACGGTGTGAGGTTTTATATGAATGAAAGGACCAATATATCCTTCATGGTTGCAATTCTATTTTGAGGTGCACTCCCATTTCTCTTTCTGGTGCATTTTCTAAATTCCTACAACCCTATCCGATCCCAAAAAATGTATCTTTTTAACTTCTTACAGATACCCTACAGAATTATTTTCTTTCCTTTGAGCTTGATATTCCTTCAGATAGCTTGAGCTCATTTCGATAATCACGTGCAATTCTTAGACGCAACCATCAATATTTTAGTTCCCTGGGATACAACTTATGAACACGAAGAATGAAACCAGTGAGCGTGTGACCTTACGAGGAGTTGTGAAACTTCGATTTTACAAATGGCGTTACCGATGACTGAGTCGACACACAAAGGTACCCATTGGTGCGAATGTCAGATTATTAAGGAAAATCTTCGAAACTTAAAAGAAAGATTAACTACAGCGCTGGTGTTTGCACTACTTGAACCCCATGGACCATTAAAGATCTATTGGTACGTTTTATAGGAAAATCTTGGATGTGCGTTCCGAGGTAACATCAGGATGTAGAGATTTATGCATCGCGATAGTTGAAGCCGTTATGACTTATGATCTGGAGCCTACGGCATTTGTGCTTTTAACAAAGATGTAGAACAAGGAGAAGACTGCCTCTTGAGAGGTGGATGAAACTACTAAAAGGCTAAGATTTTTTAGTAAGCTATGACCTAGAGATATCCACCTTAATTTTGGTTTTTACGTGTAGGTTCTAGGATAATTGATGTAACATTTGGTACTGGATGAATCATTTAAGTATAGAGGTAAGTAGAAAAGGAGAAAAATAAGTGGGCATGAATTTAGGATTGAATCTTGATTAGGTTTGAAATTGAATGGTAATTGATATTGAATTATGATAAGTAAAAGTGTATTAGTTGTTTAGTATGCCTAAGGGAGGTTGAATCATATACATTGGTAAAATTGTAAACGAAATGGATAATTTGACATGAAATAAATGATGTGGTGGTATTGTGGATCTTGAAATTTTGTCAAATGAGTGAATAAAACGAGGAATAGAATATTTTAGGTGTCTGAAATGATTGAGTGTGTTATGAGTGTGAAAGAGTGGATGGCGGTGAAGTTGTAGTTAGTATAAGAACTATCGCTAGGCTTTGAAGGCGTTGAATGGTTGAGAATGGACGAATATTGTAATTAGAGCTATGGAAAGTTGTTTACGATTGAAAATTTGATGAGACTTTGAATTGGGCATAGAGAATGCTATAAGGCCCTAAGTTAGGAATTAGTCTTAGGGTGAGCGTAAACCCTATTTGGGTCAAGTTGAGAAAGTTCAGAAGTAAGCCTAGGTCCTGTAAACCGATGGATGATGTATGAATTGATTAGATATTTGGATTAGTTAGTTAATTAGTGGGTAAAAATCAGAGTAGCACAGCGGATGCTTGTGGAATGCAATAGCACATGATAGTCATGAGTAGAGGTCGTGGGAAGCTGACTAAACATATCTTAGGCTTGAATACTTGAAGAGTTAGTGGGGTAATATAAGTAAAGGTTTTCTAAAGACCAAGTTTGATTGGGGCAAGTAAGATTAGAATGATTTGGGCTAAGCTATGAAGATGAGGGTAGGTAAATAAATTAGAATTGGGTGATAACTGAATGCAAATGTTGTATCGGGAAGATAGGGATTGCGATATTTAATCATGAAGACTTTGGGCTTAGATTGAAATAGGAACTGATTTATTTGAAAGATAGATTTGGAGAGCATTGAATTGAAATGCGAATGTTGTATTGAGGTTGAACTAAGGAAATCTAAGAGTGAGAAGGATGAGTACATCATAGGCTTGAATTCGGTTAAGATATGACATTATGAATAAGATTAAAGAATGTAAATAGAGTATTGAGCTCCTGTGGAGGAATGCAGAAGGGAATGGTGAGAGGTAGATTTAAGCTGAGGGAACATTTAAGGATGATGATGGAAAAGCCAAATTTTGAGGACAAAATTTCTTATTTGGTGGGGAGAATGTAAGAACTGCAGCTAATTAACCGCCTAATTAGTTATTAATATTGCCTAAATTAGGTTCCGAAAAATTAGAATGGGAATTTGAGGATTTAAATATGATTGTTTGACTCAGTAGGTTTTTCTGAGCCAGAAAATGTATTTTCTGCGAAAAACTGAGAAAGATCGCGAACCGATAGTTGAACCGGTCGAACCGGTTCAAGTCTGCTCGGTACTGTGTGAGAAAAATTTAAAACAGTAAAACACTTTAGAAAAATTTAGAAGTAAAAAACCGGGCGTTAATTTTAAAGGTTTTACCCAAAGTTGGGCCAAACGGGCTAAAAACGCTAACGGATTGGGCCGGGCCCAAGTTGGGTCCAAGCCCAACATATATAAAGCCACTTAAGTGGCAAACTCAGCCATTTTCACCCATTTCTATCAGCAGCAATGTGAAATAGAAGAGAGGAGAGGTGAGGTTTCATTCACTATTCATCTTCTCCTTCCTTCTCTTATAACTTGAACTACGAAGCTCCAATTTGCATGCCGTCAGTTGCTACGCAAAGCTCTCATCGAGCTCTTTGATTTTATCCAAACAAAGTGGTAAGGGATTTCCAATTTCTTGCCCAGTTCTTCCTTCCATTACAGATTCAGTTTTTGGCTATGGTGAATGAATGGTTCTTGTGATTTTGATTATTTAGGTACACTCTAGTGTAACAGCCCAGACCACCTGCTAGCACGATATTGTCCGCTTTGGCATACAAGGCCTTACGGTTTTTCCTTTGACGATAGGGATGATAGCCAAAGCTCTCCCCCACACTCACTTGTCAAAACGCGTCATGCTAGGGAGAGGTATCCACACCCTTATAAGGCATGCTTCGTTCCCCTCCCCAACCGATGTGGGACCTTACAATCCACCCCCCTAAAGGAGTCTAGCGCCCTCGCTGGCACATCGATCCGAGTTCCGGCTCTGATACCATTTGTAACAGCCCAAACCACCCACTAGCACGATATTGTCCGCTTTGGCACACAAGGCCTCACGGTTTTGCCTTTGACGATAGGGATGATAGCCGAAGCCCCCTCCACACTCACTCGTCAAAACGCGTCATGCTAGGGAGAGGTATCCACACCCTTATAAGACATGCTTCGTTCCCCTCCCCAACCGATGTGGGACCTTACATCTAGCACTTGATTATTATTGGGTTTTGTCCCAATCATCATTAGGTAAGGTGAGCCTACTTGATCTCTTGTGGTTTTGTGTATATATGAAACCCTAGGTTGATTAGTTATAATTTGTGTGTACATAGCTTGATTATTGTGAGTTTGGAAGCCTTTGGAGTTGAGTTGATGCTTGTTGGAGTTGATTGGTGGCTTGGATTGTGTTGGAAAGCTTAATTTGCGCTCAATTGGGGTTTTGGTTCATATTGGAAGAAATCGGCCAAGGTATGGTTTCGGTTTCCTCTATGTAGTATATAATATTCATGGACACTTAGGCTAGTGACCCATAGGATAGGGATTGAATTGATATGGTTGTTGATGTTGGTTGGTTGAATGAGGTATGATGAATTGATGTTCGTAGTGTTGTTAAATAATGATGTTGAGATATGATATTTGATGAATTTGGATGAATATATATATATATATATATATATTATTGATTATTGATATAAAGCCTGAATGGGGTTGATAATGAGAACTTATAGTGATGGAATGATGATTGGTGAATGTGTTGATGGAGGGTTGATTTTAATGTTATATATATTTTGATGTTGATGGTTGAGAATAGTGAAATGTGATGGAAAAAATGGTATAAATGGTGAACGGTGACCCAAGAGGGTAAATTGTGCTGTAAATGGAAGTTTGGTATTGATTTAGTTGGAGGTGGATTGAGAATTTGGAAAAATTGAGTACCGTGGAATTTGGTAAAGAGGAAATTTCGGTGAACTTTGTCTGATCATAACTCATGCCTCAGTTGTCAAAAATTGTTGAAATTTGTTTAGAATTAAAGTCCATTGAAAACTTTTCAAATTGATATAAAGTTTGTAAAATTTAGATTTTTGAAGAGGAAGTTATGATCATTCAAAGTTTAGTGTCAAAATCTGAAATTCTGCAAAAATGCAGAATTTTGTGATTTCTGGTATGTGCGCACACACAGTCTTGTGCGCACGCACACTCCTGCAAAATTTTAAACCTGTGCGCACGCACAGACCTGTGCGTACGCACACACAAGGGAAGGCTTCCTGTTTACAGCGCTAGCACAGCTTGTGCGCGCACATACCCAATTAGGATTTACAATCTATGCGTACGCACAGCCCTGTGTGCATGCACACGTTGGGAAGGTCAGTCTGTGGAGGGCGTTAGCACGGCTTGTGCGAGCGAATAGACTTGTGAACTTTTGTACCTGTACGTACGCACACCTCTATGCGTACGCACACTTATTAAAACTTCTCCTGGGCGTGCGCACGCACACGCCCTGCTTCTCAAATTTAAACTTTGTTTTCAACTATTTCACCTTCCCAACAAGCTTGTAAGGTTCTGTGACACCATTTTAAGACTTTTGGGCTTAATTTTGGATATTAAAACATGGGAAAGAACCTAAGGGATTTAGTTGATGTTAATTTTAAAAAATTAGAAAATGGAGGCTTAGGTTTCGGGTGTACTGAGGATGGTTTGATTGCGTGTGAAGGTAGACTGGTATGTGAAATGAGAACTGATGAACTGTTGAGTTCGGAACTGAAATGTGAATTGACAGTGGTTGAGATGAGTCGAGGACTCTGAATGAGATGATGGATCCATGTTATACTTAAAATGTTTGCTGAAAAGCCACTGAAGTACTAATTTATACTGAGATTACGAGACACTATGCGCTTGGAAGGGACGGTGGTTAATCCCGTCTGTCAAGGTGGCGGCTATTGAGATTATAAGACGCTATGCGCCTGGCAGGGACGGTGGTTAATCCCGTCTGTCGAGGTAGCGGTGACGTGAGGACGGTGGTTAATCCCGCTTACGTTGAGATGTGAGGTCTGTGGCAAGAGTATCCCGCTCGCGTCCCTTTGGATCACTAGAGTGTGCAGGCACAAAATCTTGGACGGTGTTCCGAGCATCATATCTTGGGGGTTCCCAATGATGATTCCGAAGGGCGACATCTCCATGGAGGTGTGTTGAGTTGACAGTTGAACTGACAATGTGATATCACAGCCAGTAGGACAGGCATTCATCATGTGCATCTTCTACCTGTTTGTTTGCTTTGCCAACTTGTAATTGTATGCCTAATTGAATAACATGCCTAATTGCTTACTTGAATTACTTGCCTTATATGCTTCTACTTGTGTTTTACTTGCATTGAAATTATCTATGTTTTCTACTGGGATTGAGGAGGTTTGGAAGGCGGTGGCGATAGGATCGCATGGAGGATAGGTTGGTGAAGGCTGTGGGACAGCAGAGACTGTTAGAATAGAAAATCCTTTAAGATAGATTACCCCCTCTTTGTATCATGGTTTTATATATATGCTTACTGTTTTAGTATGCTCTAAGATCAATCTTGTGATGGATATGAAGTCTAGGATTACCTCTGGCGTCCAGGGGTCTTATATCTTACATCACTGGGCACTGTTACCATACTGAGAACCTCTGGTTCTCATACCATATTCTGTTGTTATTTTTCAGATGCAGGTCGCAACCCACCTCGGTGAGTTGCTCTGATGGTGACAGAAGCGGAGGATCATGGTTACTTTTTGGAGTCCTTTTGATTTTTCTGTTTATACATCTCTCACTTTTGTATTTTGTTTTTACCTAGAGGCTTTTATTGAGAGAGAAAAACTTGTATAAGCTATTTTTTTAAACTTCAGATTCTATTTTGTCTGTATATATGGCTAGCCAGCTTAAACTCCGCGAGCTGTGGCTAGATTCTTACGATATTAAACTCTTATCTTTTGTTATGTTATATCTATGTCTTGTGCTTTAAGTTAGTAGCTCTGTTAGTATGTTTTGCACTTTTCAAATCCTAATTTTGAGCTATATCCTTCATCAGGCTTCTAGATTATATTAATCCTTTCTATATATTATATGTATGAGCTTAGAACTGTCGTAACCTTTGATTAACCTTCGCTTTACGACGCGAGGTAAGGCTTAGGGTAATTAGGGCGTTACAAGTGGGGTAGGTAAAGATGCTGTGGGACCCACTGGTCCTGAGAAGCTAGGAAATTCAGATTCCCTGGCCTTTGTATGGGCGTTTGAATGCCCAGGGTCTGCCTCTGGCTGGCATTTAACGCTAGCAAGTCTACCATTTTGGGTGTT
>NC_029790.2:15929367-15975962 GCF_000816755.2 Arachis ipaensis | reverse complement strand
GTTTCCGTTGGTCTGTATATGGCTAGCCGGCTTAAACTCCGCGAGCCGTGGCTAGATTCCTATGCTATTATACTATTATCTATTGTTATATTATATCTATATCTTGTCCTTTAAGTTAGTAGCTCCATTAGTAGTACCTTTTGCGATTTTCAAATCCTGTTTTTGAGCTATATCCTTCATCGGACTTCTAGATTATATTATCTTCTTCTATATATTATATGTATGAACTTAGAACTGTCGTAACCTTTGATTAACCTTTACTTTACGACTTGAGGTAAAGCTTAGGCTAATTAGGGTGTTACACGCTCATACCATTATTGCAATTCATATTATTTTAAGACTTTTAATGAATAAGAACGTTGATTTTAAGGCTTATTATTAATGGTAATAAAAGCCTTAAAACATGTCTTGTATTCTTAATGTTACTGTAGAGTGTTATACTCTCATTTACGTGAACCAATGTTGTATTTTATATTAGCACAAAATTAGGGTGAATTTTATGTGATAGTATTTGTTTTCAGAGATTGAGACTAAGACAGAAGGATTGAGATTAAGTATGAAAAGTTCAATTGAATAATATCATTAAAAGATAACACTCGCAGTTAGATTTTTATTCGAGGTTATTTTACTAAATTTAATAACGAATAAACTATTAAAATGAAAAAAAATATATTTAGGAGACATTAATATTTTGTTTAGGATAGTCCAAATTTTCTATTTTTTGTTTCATTTATTAGAATCACAAACATTATTTGCCCTACACTTATGTGCTCATACCATTATTGCAATTCATATTATTTTATGGCTTTTAATGAATAAGAACATTGATTTTATGGCTTATTATTAATGGTAATAAAAGCCTTAAAATGTGTCTTGTATTCTTAATGTTACTGAAGCGTATTATACTCTCATTTATGTGAACCAATGTTGGATATCATATTAGCACAAAATTAGAGAAAATTTTCTATGATAGTATTTGTTTTCAGAGATTGAGCCTATGAGACTGAAGGATTGAGATTAAGTATGACAAGTTCAATTGAATAATATCATTAAAAGATAACACTTGCAGTTAGATTTTTATTCGAGGTTGTTTGACCTAATTTATTAATGAGTAAACTATGAAAATGATAAAAAAATATTTAAGAGACATTAGTTTTTTGTTTAGGATAATACAAACTTTCTATTTTTTATTTCATTTATTAGAATAACACACATTATTTGCCCTCCACTTATGCACTCATACCAATATTGCAATTCATATCATTTTATGGTTTTTGATGAATAAGAACATTGATTTTATGGCTTATTGTTAATGGTAATAAAAGCCTTAAAACGTATCTTGTATTTTTAATGTTACTGTAGCGTGTTATACTCACATTTATGTGAACCAATGTTGTATATCATATTAGCACAAAATTAGAGTGAATTTTCTGTGATAGTATTTGTTTTTAGATATTGAGCCTGAGACTAAAGGATTGAGATTAAGTATGACAAGTTCAATTGAATAATATCATTAAAAGATAACCCTAGCAGTTAGATTTTTATTCGAGGTTGTTTTACCAAATTTAATAACGAGTAAACTATTAAAATGATAAAAAAATATTTAAGAGACATTAATATTTTGTTTAGGATAGTCGTCCAAACTTTCTATTTTTTATTTCATTTATTAGAATAACACACATTTTTTGTCCTCCACTTATGCGCTCATACCATTATTGCAATTCATATTATTTTATGACTTTTAATGAATAAGAACGTTGATTTTAAGGCTTATTATTAATGGTAATAAAAGTCTTAAAATGTGTCTTGTATTATTAATGTTAGTGTAGCGTGTTATATTCTCATTTATGTGAACTAATGTTGTATATTATATTAGCAAAAAATTAGAGTGAATTTTATGTGATAGTATTTGTTTTCAGAGATTGAGACTGAGACAGAAGGATTGAGATTAAGTATGACAAGTTCAATTGAATAATATCATTAAAAGATAACACTCGCAATTAGATTTTTATTCGAGGTTATTTTACTAAATTTAATAACGATTAAACTACAAAAATAAAAAAAATATTTAGGAGATATTAATATTTTGTTTAGGATAGTTCCAACTTTCTATTTTTAATTTCATTTATTAGAATCACAAACATTATTTGCCCTCCAATTATGCGCTCATACTGTTATTGCAATTCATATTATTTTATGGCTTTTGATGAATAAGAACATTGATTTTATAGCTTACTATTAATGGTAATAAAAGTCTTAAAACGTGTCTTGTATTCTTAATGTTACTGAAGCGTGTTATACTCTCATTTATATGAACCAATGTTGTATATCATATTAGCACAAAATTAGAGAGAATTTTCTGTAATAGTATTTGTTTTCAGAGATTGAGGCTGAGACTGAAGGATTGAGATTAAGTATGACGAGTTCAATTGAATAATATCATTAAAAGATAACACTCACAGTTAGATTTTTATTCGAGGTTGCTTTACCTAATTTAATAACGAGTAAACTATTAAAATGATAAAAAAAATATTTAGGAGACATTAATATTTTATTTAGCATAGTCCAAACTTTCTATTTTTTATTTCAATTATTAGAATCACAAACATTATTTTCCCTCCACTTATGCGCTCATAACATTATTGCAATTCATATTATTTTATATCTTTTAATGAATAATAACATTGATTTTATGGCTCATTATTAATGGTAATAAAAGTCTTAAAACTTGTCTTGTAAGACCCCTAATTTTTAAAAGTTATCAATAAATTATTTATGATGTATTATATTTATTTAAGATTATATTTTAGAGATTTTTATATAAAAGTTGAGTAAACTCTTATTTATTATTTAGGATTCTTATAATTGAAAAATAATGAGTATTTTGTATGCCGTAATTTTAATATATAAATTTTTAACCTTATTTTATAAATAAAGGAAAATTAATTTACTTATCTCCAATTTTTTTTAAATTGGTATTTAACTGAAAATTATTTAAAAATTATTAACTAAAAGGTATTTTTAAGGATGGATACGTTATATTTAATTTGATGTTTACTATTATCTTAATTTTTTTTATTTCATAAAATTACACTACTATCCCTATTCACTACAACAAAATCTAATTTAGGCGACCATTTGGGGGAAGCGGTCAAATAGATCCGCCGTCGCTGCAATCCCTCATTTCACATACCAGCGGTGAAACACAACCGCCTCATTTCACAAATCCAGCGGTGGCCATCACGCTCGTTCCACGGCGGTTTATGAAATTCGCGCCATTACTTGCTCAGACCGCCTAATTTCTCTTTCCTTCGCACTTCTCGCTAGCTCCACTACCCACTACTAACTGCCATTACCCCAATTTTTCATTCTTCCCAAACCTAGCACGCCCAGAACCCCAAGTGCAGTGAAAAGAAAATCTTCGTGCAAAACAAAATTTGCAACGAATCATTGTTTAGCAAAATTATACGCATTTGTTCCTATCCCTGGTAAGCTAATTGTGTTTTTCTTTGTTCTTTTCTGATTCAATTTTATGCTTCTTCTAGTTAACAATCACTGATAACCCATTATCTTATTCTCTAGTTGTTTCTCCTTCTTGTTCATCACTCTGAACGCACAAATTTCTCTCTTAGAAGTGCACATTTCTTCAATTTAAGGTTACTCTGTCTCTTTCTCTATTAAGATTTTCTTCCCTCTCTATTTTTCTTACGCACAGTTTTTGATGGATAATTTAATGTGTAATTTTAGAAAGTGTTATATATAATATGATCACATAAGCTTTTGATTGAAAAATATTGATTAATTCTGTAGTTTCTCATACATTAAGATAGAGTGATGTCAGATATGAAAATATAATATTTTGTTGCAAGAATGACCGAAAAAATAATGAATTGAAATTGTGTAAGTGCAACAAAGCAAGTAAGATGAGCATATACTTTCTGTGTTTGTTGTGGAGTTTGAGACACAAGTAAGGGGACACTAATAACAGAATGGGAGAGAGTAAGGTTAGAAATTGGGTAGCAGAAGAGAGACAGAGTGAAGTGGGAAAAGGTAAGAGTTACAAGCTCTATTTTTGTGGCAATAATACAATTAAAATTTTCAACAAAATGATCAGATTATTCCTTCCCAGTTTGAGATAATGATTTGGAGATTTTGAAGAATTGGAAATTGACACACCAGACTGCACAGAAATTGAATTATAAATTTACTTTAGTTTGGTAATATAGGCTTATTGATTATTCCAAAAGCTCTTACAGCTCGTAAATTCTCTGAATACTATAACCATACATGATGGGTTTCGTCGGGAGGCTTCTAACATAGAAGATGTAGTGTTTTAGCAACATGATCATAAAAAACTTTATATTGTTTACAAACTTACTTTTTCTCTTTCGAGCTTTGATCATTTAAGCTCATCCTGAAAAGACTTGTTCAATTTTTGCTCCTCTGTAGTTGAAAGAAAGAACATGATAGTTAGCAATTATTTAGTTTACACTCCCAAAATGCGCCAAAATCTAATAAATATTGAAGTGCTGAATATAGATCCTGGTATTTTAGTTGGATGTTTGCCAATTTATTGCGTTCTTGCTCCAATTCCAACTTCAATTTTTGTATCTCACGAGTATGTAGAACAGCTGCTGTGGGACTATCTTTTTGATCCCTCAAATCCGCAAGCTCCTAGAAGTCATTCATATAATGTCGCACAAAACAAATAAGCTTGTGATTACATTACATTTGAAAGGTGATATTAATCTGATGCTTTTTTGTTCGTATCAGGAGTTCATAAGAGCTAGAGCATGTGGAGCTACATGACGAGGAAGAAGATGACGAGCCAATTTTTTTTCTAATTGATGAATGGAGAGAATTCTTCGCAAAAGCTGAAGCAAGGAGGAAACAAGGTTAGCAAATTTATCCTCAGCACTCTCATGTTAATACAGACTTTTTATATATGTCTTCTTATATAGATACTTATGCAAAGAGATGTAGTGCAGTTTGTGTGTGTTGATATGTTTAGGATTATGTGTACTTTATTCTCAAATCTCAAGTGAACCTGTGGCAGTTGAGAAATTGAGCAAGTCATTTAGCCGGCATACTGTTTCCTTCTTTGTTTTTGTATCTCAAATATATTTTTGAGTCAAAATCCATAAGATGAAGTCAAGTGTGGTGTTGCTAAAATTGAAAAAATTGGATGGAAAGATTAGGACTAATGAACCCGTTATCGCTAATGCACCTAGAGCATGTTTTATAATCTCTATAAACAGTTTTTTGAAACAATCTAGTAGTTTGGTAAGTAAAAAGATAGATTTTTAAGTTGCGAAATAGTTTATAAGTATAAATCTTTTTTTGAAGTATAAATCCTTTTTTGAGGTTTATAATTGTAAGTAAAAGCTGGTTGTTGTTTCAGAAATGTTGCTTTTACCAAATGGATCCTAAGTACTAAATAATGTAACAAAGAAAGCAACGTCTTTCAAGAATTTCTTCCAAGAAAACATCCGTATTTTCATTCTTATTCTAATTAGTCTTGGATAAAAGGTCAATATTATAAGTTTTTTTTTTTATTATTGATATAGATTACATTATTCTCTTTAGAGTTACAGCCTAAGCTAATATTTTCAGCCTAATATATAATTAGCTTTTTCTTACAAATATCAAAATCAATTCTATATCCCTAATTTAATTTCAACTCCAAACACTTTGCTATGTACGTAAATTATGGAAATTAAATCTCTTGATTTGACTGAATATGAAATCAATGTTAAGGACTTAACTCAAATTAAATTAGTTGAGGTTGAGCTTGTAATTTTTGAATTCTAATAATTTAGATGAAAAGAGAAAAGAAAAGAAAATGATATCTCAGTAGTTCGGTGGTTTGACAACGACTACAAATATTGTGATCATCAGTGGTTTAATAATGATGAACTTAAATTGTTAAAAAACTGGCCCTTTTTATTTGATATTTTGTTCAATTATTGCCTTGTCATTACCTTTTTGAAATCATTGATAAGGAAAAATATCATCGACAGTGTGAATATCACAATTTGGGTGCAAGTTGTTATGGTGGCATCAATGTGTATTGTCAGTTTGTCACACAACATAAATATGTGATAGATTGTGTTCAAAGGAAGAAGTTGCATGCAGATACCATCTGCAATTGCATTTATCTTTATCATTAATGATCTAAAAAGAAAAGACAAGAAAAGGAGTTGGAGTCAGCTTGGAGCAATGGACAACTTTTATTGATTATAGATTAAGGTCCAGAACTCAGGTAATTGTATGAACACACATTCTATATTTCACTTTATATTGACAAATTGCTAATTGAATTTGCATGGGTAGGAAATGTGTGAGAAAAATGCAAGTAATCGAGAAAAACAAATAATTCCTCGTACACTCGGATCCAAGACGATTGCTAGGAAGAAACACGAGTTGGTTTGTGATTGAGTCCTTATCAGAAAAATATTATGTTATTTAATTTTTACATACGTTGAAATTGAATTCCCATTTATTGAATTGATAGAAAACTGCAAACAAGAGAGTTTTTACTAGAGCTGAAATATATCCAATTAGTCATAAGAAGAAGGATGGATCTTTGGTTAATGATGAGGCTAGAGAGAAAAGTGTAAGCACTTTCACTTTATTTTGGCTTTGTTTGTTAATGATGATGGAGATTATTCTAATGATGATGTATTTCTCAAATTTTTATCATAGGAACAATTAACTTTGCTTCAAGCTAATGAGAGTTCTACTGATGATGCATATATCAAGTTATTTGGAAAAGAACACCCAGGTCGTGTTAGAGGTGTAGGATTTGGTGTTGGTCTCTCCCAAGTCATGAAATCTTCTAATAGTTTAGGAGGGGTATCTTCTTCATGCAATCATGACTTTGATATGGCTAAAGTTTGCTCTATGGAAGTAGAATTACAAGAGAATAAAGCAACAATTTCTTTATTACAAGCCCAGGTGACATATTTCATTAATCATTGTATGGGTGGAAAAGTGCCACATGACTTTCCTACAGCTACGAATGATGGGGTAAATATTATATATAGATTTTTTTTCCTGAATCTTTCATTGTGCATGATTTAGTAAAATAATAATTTAGTTATTGTTGTTCATTTTCTTAATTTGTGCAGATGACTTATGCCTTTTCATGTTAGACTTAAATTATTTAATGGTCTTTGTTTTTATTCTAACATATTTTTATTTATTTTTAATCCTAGGTTACAAACTCTCCAATAGAGACAAGGCCACCTTCTACTATTCCATGAAGAAGTTGTAGAATTTTATGATTGAAGTGACTGAAGACTTTTATTATCAAAGTAACTCTTTATTTTAAACTTTTAGCTTAGTTAAATATTAGTAGCAAAATTCTTTTCTAATTCAATTTTAGTATTGCGCTATTTGAATTTACTTTGATATGTAAATATAGGTGTTAAACACTGATTGTGTTGGATTTATGATTATGTAAGACTTATTAAATATATTATATTTTGAAATGGAATGTTCATATTATTTTTGGTCAATTTTTCTATTTTACTTTGTGTTGTAGATTTTAATATTTGTAGTAGTTATTTTTTTATTAGGATTGAAGCATTAGGAATAGGAAGTAGTTTATATATAAATTTCTTTATTTTTTAAAAAAGCATGCTGCAGTTTTCAACCGCCGCGAAATTCATGGTAGTAATTCATGTCGACCTTTTAAATGCGGTTTAAAACCGCCGTGAATGTTCAACGATAAGTAAAATTTCAAATTTTGCGGCAATTTTTAAACTGCCACCATACACCTACTCTGCCTGGTTCACGCACATAGTGGCGGTTTTAAACCGCCGCGATTCACCGAGTGACTCTGGCGGCGGTTGTTCCAGCGGTTCTTCAAAACCACCACCGCTGCTGTGCCGACGGTTGACCTGGCCACATTTTGCTCACCGCCGGGAGCTGATTCTAGCGGAAGTTATAACCGCTGCAACCCCCCAAAATAACCGCCGCCACTGCGCTGTTTTGTTGTAGTGATTTTCAATAAAAATACCTAAACTAAAACCCTAACCTAATCCTAATTTTATCTAAACCTAATTTTTACCCTAACCCTCTAACACACAAACAGCAACCACACCCCACCCCTCACCCACGGCTCACCCTCACACACACATAGATACCCACACCCACAAAAGGAAGAAAGACAAATAAAAGAAAAGGGAACAGGGAAGGGGACCGAAGAAGGAAGGAGACGGGGGAGAAGGGAAGGCGGCGCGGTGGGTGTCACTGCCACCGTCGCCGCTGCCGCTGACAAACCATCAGAGCTTCTGGCCGCTATCAGAGCTGCGGTCCGGTCAATTTGGAAGCTGCTACTGTGTCGTTCTATTCTGTTTATCATGGGGAGATTATTCGGTTCCGTTCTTGTTTATCGCAATACTCTATTATCAATTATGTTTTAATATCTCTCAATATCCATTCCATGTTAATTCTAAATTATGTCAGATATGTGGTTGTCGGAATTTCTGCGGTTGCTGTCGATTAACATGAGAATAAGGATTTAATGGGTTTAATTATGCAGCTTGGGACTAATCAAGGTAGGGACTTTTTCTAAAAACTTAATTTTGTAATTGGAATTGTTACAAATTGATATGGATGTGAAAAAATGCATTTTTAGTGATTATGCAAGTCTTATGAATTGGCTAGCTTGTTTTGGATGAATACGGTTGTGTATTGATTGAATTATTAATTGATTTGTTAAAATTGGAGATTTTTTAATTGGTTTGGTTTGATGTGATTTTTAAAGTTTGAAAGTCTGGATTTTGTTTTATTGGAAACTAGTTTGGTTTTGAACCCATTGGAAATGGTTGCGGAATGTTTTGGTTGGGACCCGGAAAGGGTGGCAAAGTCCAAGTTTTAGGGGAGGTGCTGCCGAAATTTCTATAAAATCCAAGACTTTATTTGAAAAGTTATTCAGAAAATTTGAACTTAAGACATATTATTTTATTTGAACTATTTAAGAAAGTGATGAATTACGTCTTGAATTGAATTATTGCAAAGAGAATTGTGGTGGAGCTTTGTTTCTTAAGAAAAGTATTACATTTTGAGTGCAAACCAATTAGAGAAGACTTATGTTTTGAGGCTGTTTTAAATGTGAGAAGGGTTTATATTTTTGAATTTGACTTGAGAATTTCATTCGAAGGAGCTTCAGTGAATTTATAAGTAAATGGACTTTAATCGACTGACTCCGCTTGCGATGTTTTGGAAAAGTTAAGGAATTGGTTTTAAGGAATGAAATTAAAAATTATTTTGGTTCAAACGGATGGGTTTTTGGTTCTAAATGATTTGGTTTTATTTGGATTTCGCTTGATTAATTCAAACCACGAAAACATGATTTTTCAAGAATTTTAATAAATTTAAGAAAAGGGATTTGGTTGTTCTCCCTTAAAAACTTGAGACCTTGCCGGAATAATTAATTGATAACTCCCATTTAAAAGTAGTTAAAATGATGGTTTCAAAGAGGAGGATTTTGAGTCTTTTCAAAGAAAATTTACATTTGATATGATTTTGGAATTGTTTGTAAGTTTTGAGAAAATGTTACATAAAGTAGCTCTCTTTTAAAAAGGGAATTGAGTTTGAGGAAAAAGTGGCTAGGAAGCTTGAAATAGCTTGAGATATGAGAAAGATTTTGAAATTGAGACAAAGATGAGTTTGATTGTTGTTTTTAAAGAAAAGTGATATGAGGAAAAAGTAATATATGGCATGAATGATGATTTACTTGATGTGGATTGTTGAGAAAGTGTGAAAATGATTATGAATGGTTATGAATGAATTGGAATGATAATGAAAATAAGTTGAATTTGATTGTGATATGCCTCCGGATAAGATGCAGTGGTGTTATCCACTTGCTCCGGGTAAGAGGCGAGAATACTGGGTAAGATGCAAGGGTGGAATTCTATCGCCGCTTGCTCCGGGTTGAGAACTGTAACACCACCTGGGTAAGAGGCAGGGTGAAGTTGTCCCCTGATCCGGTTACGCGGGTAAGATGCAAAGGTTGCGGCGTTGTCCCACTTGCTCCGTGTTTGGTGTTCTGTCCAATGGTTACCGGGACATGTCGGGTTGGCTTTGCAACCGACAGATGAGACTCATCAGCTATAGGGCAGACATTCATCATATGTATTTATGTGACATTGTTTGGGTGTGCATATTGTAGTTGGTTTGTCTATGTGAATAACCATGTTTAACTGCTAATTACTCTACTTGACGTAACTGCTTGTTTGTGTTTGAATCTTTTTATTTGTGTTTGTGACTGAAATTGGTTGGATTGTGGTGAGTTGGCTGTTGGTTGATTTGTTTGGCCTAGGGCCGTGATTAATTATATGATGGGCCGGGGACCGTGTTTGGTTTGTGTTTCTAGTTTAGTAAAGTATGAAAACCTATGCTGGTTCAGCATAAACTTAATGAACCTATGCTTGGAACAGCTTGGTCATTCATGTTGTCTAGGAAAAACTTTTAAAGAAGTTTTGGATTTTTAAAGAATTAACGGATTTCCCTTTTAAAAAGGATTTCGGGTTTTTGGAACATAGTCTTTGGTTTTGAAAAGATTCATAAGGAGTCTATTAATCACTGTACTTTAAAGACAGTTTTATTTCTACGTATCTTATTATAGCAATTCTCTAACCCCATAGTGAGAACCAGCAAGGACGATGTTCTCACTCCCCTACAGGTCTTTTCTTTTTCAGGATATGGACGACAAAGTTTGGAAGAGTTTTACTTTTGCATTTACACGATATTTTTTTATTGTTTTAGTGATGTTTTCCCTCGCCTTTGACCTTTCACATTTTGTATGAGGGATAGGATTTTGTATTATGTAATGCTTGTAAATTAATAATATATATATATATATATATATATATATATATATATATATGTATTCTTTGTAAGTATGGATGTATGTTTTGAAAAATACGGTTTAAATTTTAAACAAGCTCATATTTTAGTATTAAATAAATTAAGAGTCGTCGTAATACCCGAGCTATCAGAGTGGCGCAGCCGAAAGCGTGACATTCTGATAGTTAGGGTGTTACATGTCTTGTATTCTTAATGTTACTATAGCGTGTTATACTCTCGTTTATGTGAACTAAAGTTGTATATTATATTAACACAAAATTAGAGTGAATTTTCCGTGATAGTATTTGTTTTCAGAGATTGAGACTGAGACAGAAGGATTGAGATTAAGTATGAAAGTTCAATTGAATAATATCATTAAAAGATAACACTCGCAGTTAGATTTTTATTCGAGGTTATTTTATTAAATTTAACAACGAGTGAACTATTAAAATGAAAAAAAAATTTGGAAGACATTAATTTTTTGTTTAGAATAGTTCAAACTTTCTATTTTTTATTTCATTTATTAGAATTACAAACATTATTTGCCCTTCAATTATGCGCTCATACTATTATTGCAATTCATATTATTTTATGGCATTTGATGAATAAGAACATTGATTTTATGGCTTATTATTAATGGTAATAAAAGCCTTAAATCGTGTCTTGTATTCTTAATGTTACTGTAGCGTTTTATACTCTCATTTACGTGAATCACTGTTGTATATTATATTAGCACAAAATTAGAGTGAGTTTATGTGATAGTATTTGTTTTCAGAGATTGAGACTGACATCGAAGGATTGAGATTAAGTATGACAAGTTTAATTGAATAATATCATTAAAAGATAACACTCGCAGGTAGATTTTTATTCGAGGTTATTTTACTAAATTTAATAACAAATAAACTATTAAAATGAAAAAAATATTTAGGAGACATTAATATTTTGTTTAGCATAGTCCAAACTTTTTATTTTTTGTTTCATTTATTAGAATCATAAACATTATTTACCCTACACTTATGCGCTCATACCATTATTGCAATTCATATTATTTTATGGCTTTATTGAATAAGAACATTGATTTTATGGCTTATTATTAATGATAATAAAAGCCTTAAAACGTGTCTTGTATTATTAATGTTACTGTAGCGTGTTATACTCACATTTATGTGAACCAATGTTGTATATCATATCAACACAAAATTAGAGTGAATTTTCTATGATAGTATTTGTTTTTCGAAATTGAGCCTGAGACGGAAGGATTGAGATTAAGTATGACAAGTTCAATTAAATAATATCATTAAAAGATAACACTCGCAGTAAGATTTTTATTCGAGGTTGTTTTACCTAATCTAATAACGAGTAAACTATTAAAATGATAAAAAATATATATATAAGAGACATTAATATTTTGTTTAGGATAGGCCAAACTTTCTATTTTTTATTTCATTTATTAGAATCACAAACATTATTTGCCCTCCATTTATGCGCTAATACCATTATTGCAATTCATATTATTATATGACTTTTAACGAATAAGAACATTGATTTTATGGCTTATCATTAATAGTAATAAAAACTTTAAAACGTGTCTTGTATTCTTAATGTTATTGTAGCGTGTTATAATCTCATTTATGTGAACCAATGTTGTATATCATATTAGCACAAAATTAAAATGAATTTTGTAACATCCTAACTATTAGTACGTCATGATCGTACTAAAGATAATTATCTACTTTCCTTATTTACTATTTAATATTGAGCCTTTAGTTCGATGTCGCGTTTCAATTTTTAAGAAAATGCTTGAAAAGTTTGTTTTTATTAATTAAAAACCATATATCAAAAATCCCCGAACAATACTAATCACATAGTTATTAATAATAATAAATATCATACAACAGAATTCAAATAAAACTGAGATACAACTCCTATCCCTCTGTATAAAATAAAATCTTAAATAACAAGGACAAGAGAATTCTATGAAAGCAACTCAACACATAAACTTACCTCTAATAAGACTAATATTCGCCCGCAGCTTCACACTAAATCTTTGAGCCTGTCACTGAAAGGGTGGAAGATTTTCGGGTAAGAACAAACCACGCGTTCTCAGTAGGAAATGGGAATGCCGTAAAAATATTGAATATAATGCAAACAGTTAACTTACTCAAAAAAAACTATTTTGTTTAAACGTTTGAATATACTTTATACTCTTACTTTATATAATTAATTACCCTCTTAAAATTTTTGAATTCTAAACAAATCTCAATCGCAACTTCAGTTCTCATTCACATCAATACACAAACTAATTGCAACAAGACAAACATCATATTCACAAAGAAACAAGATAAGCAAGCACAACCAAATGCAAATGCGCAAACAAAGATGATGCATGTCTAGTCCTATCGTAGGTAATGAGCTCATTTGTCTGTTTCGACCTGCACCCGATGCAATCCGACTCGCAAGTCAGATAAGGCATTCCAGCGGCATAACCTCTGCAAGTTTCTACTCTTGCAGGCGCTGATTCTCCGGCTGAAATATGCCGAACATAACCTCTTTAAGTACTTGCAGGCGCTGATTCTCCAGCTGAAGCATGTGCTACTTTCTACTGGAAGCCATTCCATACACACGGGCACCCCGCACAATCATTCACACATAAAGCCCACGGCTTAACATTCTCACATCGGCACACTAACTAGTTACTTTCCGTCACCCTCTCGTGACCTTTTATTCATTTCATAATCACACGTGTCGTGTGCTCTTTCCTCTTTCCTTCTTTCCCTTAACAAACCGAACTCAAATCATAACTTGAAACAAAATCTATTCTCAAAAAAACTGAATGTAAAACCTTATACTTTCTTAATAAATCAAGCTGAAAATAAGATTTTCTGTAATAAACCGAAATCAAATAGTTTTCAGTAATTAAAACGTTTTCTTTGAAGCTAAGCCACTTTCTATTTTAATAAAATTCAGACCTTTCAAATCTTATGTTATTGAGTCAGACCAATAATTATTAATAAATCAAATCAATAATTTCTCAAGAATAAGCTTATAAATCAAATTTTTAAAATGAAATCACTTTTCATATATTTTTACAAAAATTGGACATTAGTTCCCCTTAAAACTGGACTTTGTCACCCTTTTCGGGTTCCCTCTTTCTCAACAAATCACCAGCCCTTTTCATCAGCAGTTATCATAACAATAGATTCTCAATAAACAACTCATCATAAACCAATTTAACGACTATCGTTCTTTTAAAAGTAAACCCGTCCAACTTCAAAAATCCATAACCATTACTCAAAAATCAGCCTCACATGATTCCAACTATTTTAGTGTTACTTATTCGTTAGCAATGTTACGATTTTATTTTAATAAAAATCAAAGGTTTAAGAAAACAATTCAATAACCAATCTTCAATCTTTTAACAATCCTCAAAATCAATTATAATTACTCATAAATCAACATTAACAACAATCTCAACCTCAACAAATAAGCAATTCAATAACCACCAATCTAGTCACCAAAAAAATTCAATAACCACCAATCTTACATAATCAATCAAAATCAGAATTTCCAGCAATTCAATCACAAGCATGATCTTAACTCAACATCAATCTTAAAAACCAAAATCAGCAGTGCCAAGCATTCTTAAAGTTATCATTCAAACATATTCCAATAAGAGATATAACCAGTCACACATTTAATCCACATCCAAAATCCATCACATATCAAGCATTCCTATATTTGCATTAATCCAGTAAACTCCTTAGGCATTCAAATTTAAAGTATTTAATTTAATAAAATATCCCCTACCTCAATTAACCGGAACTTAACTGTGACAAATTCCTTTTCCTATCTCGCAAAAGCGGTAGCCTCACACAGAACCAGCAGCAGCTACCACAGTCCCAAAAACAGCATCGACACCCATACTAGTTGCAACAGAAATTTTAGAAGTAAAGTGGCAGAACTAAAATAAGAATATAGGTGACTAGGATTAGAACAAGAACATGGTAGAGGAACAAGTTTGAAGCAGAACAAGGATAAGAGTGTTACAGTTTCAGAAATGGAGGAATCGGAACCAGAACAGCAACTCTGGTGTTCTTCTCCGGCATCAAGGACGACGGTTTGGCTTACCATCATCAGCAGCAGCGAGCTCGGATGGTGGCAGTGGCTAATCCTAGCGACGGCGACCACCCCGGTGACATCGACGGTCGAAGCTCCAACGGCGACGGAGGTAGGGCGCGGCGGCGACAGCGCGAGACAACGCCCTTTCCTCTTCTCCTCAATCGCGTCTTCTCTCTCTCGATCTTTGCTTCTCTTCTGCTCGGTCGACCCTCTCTCTCTTTGTTTCTCGGCCTTGATGGCGATGGCGGCCCCTATCCCGCCGGCGCTGTCCGTTCCCTCCTCTCCCTCTCTCGCGTTCTTCCGATTCCCCACTCCCCATCTCTGATTTCTAGCTTTTCCTTTTCTGATTTCTTATTTTTGCAGTGTTGAATGAGTGAGGGTGTAACACGCGTTTTTTGGTGGGAGTAAGGAAAGGACAGGTAACGATATACGAGAGATTAGGGGTGTACATGGGACGGACATACCGGTTTGGCTTAATTCAGATCTGACCCGAAATATAGATCGGGCTTAATTTTTAAACTCTAATTCGATCCTAAATCTAATGAAACCTACGCACCTTTGACCTTAGTGAAAATTGGGTAAAAATTGGGCCTTTAATATGTAAAAACTACCTAATCTCTAACTATTATTTTACAATTCACATAGTAAAATTCACTTAAAAAAATATAACAAGAACCAACCCTTCTCTAAAATTAAAGCATAACTATAATCAATATTAATATTGTCTAATAACACCAAATATTTAAATCAATACAAATAACACAATATTATGCATTAGTCTAAAGTCTTATACATTTTAAACATAAAACATTAACTTATAATCTTATAATAACTAATAACACAAAATATTAAGGTTTACAATATTTAAATTTCACATAAGAATAGTCATCATCCATCACTAATAACACAAAATATTAATTATATATGATGACCGGGCCACCGGGCCGAGTTCGGGTGACCCGAACTATGGCCCGGACCCGACCCAAAATAATGACCGGGTCTATTTTTGAGACCCTTACCCAACCCTAGACCCAATAAAATCCAACTAAATTAGTTCCTAAAGTGTTCGAAATCGGACCGGATCTTCAGACCGGGCGGGACCATCTACACCCTTACGCGAGATAATGGGGTATGTAAAAGTAAAACTAAGAAGCTTAATAATAAAAATGTTTAATTACTCTGTTGGTCCCTATAGTTTAGCGAATTTTTCAATTAGGTCCCTACACTTTTTTTTCCTTTCAATTGGGTCCTTGCCCCCATTTTTTTTTCAATTAGGTCCCTATTGACGGTAAACGTTACAAAAAACGTTAAGAATGAGTGATTTGACCATTATAACCCTCACTTATCCCTTACAAATGAAGGATACTCAGTAGGGATCTGAGGATCTGAGTTCTAACTCTCTTCTTCTCGCCTCTTCCTCAAACTTCTGCTCCTCTCTTTGCAACCCTTACCCTTACTATGTCAATACTCATAGATCAGAGTCAGTTATCTTCAGGAGTCTGTAGTTCCAGAACCCTCGTCAAGAAGAGACATCTTTGTTTTTGTGGTGAGGCAGTTGCTGTGATGTCTTCTTCGGCAGTAGCAAGCCATGGAAGAAGGTATGTTGGTTGTGGGAGAATGCTAAAATGCAAGTTCTTCGAGTGGATTGATGATGAAGAAGATGAGAAGAGCGGATGGTTGAAGCAAAAGGAAAGGAGGGTCCGGTGCTTTTGTGGAGATACTCTGATTCTTCGTAGTTCAAGTACATCAAAAAATCCAAACAGAAGATTCATTTCTTGCCTTAATAGGAGATGCAAGTTTTTTGAGTGGGTTGATGGGAAAGAAAAAAAGATATCTGGAGAAGATGCAGTGAACAGTTCACAGCAAGTACTTGGAAGGGTTAGAGAATTGGAGGCACAAGAAAGGAAGATAGACAGATTAAGTGTGGATCTAGAAAGATTAATTGCAAAGGTTGGAGAAGTAGATGCCTGGGTAGGAAGGTTATGTGCTGAGCTGAGTTCAGTGGAGGAGCAATTTGCTAAGATGGAAGATAGTATGAAAAAGTAATACAAGATGCTAGTTATGCTGGGCTTGATATTAGGTGTTTTGATTGTTGCAGTATTATATGTAAAGATGTAGAAAGCATGGTTGTTATGATAATGTAATAGTCTATATAAGACAATAGTGTACTGTTTAGCATGGGTTCAATGAAGTTATATGAAATGTTTAATTTTTGTAAATGAAAGGTGTTCCTTTGCTATTTAATATGCATACAAGTATGATACTGAGAAAAAAGTAGGTAAAACAAAAGATGCATTGAATTATAATAGATAGTTAGATACCATTGTTTTGTACATTATATAATGTAGGACACCTAGATAGCAACAAAATAAATGTGACACCCACTCAAAACAGTTTTCTACCAACATAACAAAAGTGGTCCACAACACATAACAACAGTGGTCCAAACAATAAAGAAACCAGAGTCACAGGTGAACACAAATCCTACATAACACAAGAGATATAAAAAAGAAACCCTAAACTCTATTCAGCCTCAATCAAGTGTAAGGTCAACATGTTCAGGCGGCTGATTTGTTGGCTTCCTAACTCCAATCTTCAGTCTTCCACTTCTTCTGACACCAAAGATTTTGGTCTTGGGCAAAGGTTGAGATGCTGGTGCAGTGGACAGTGATGCAGGTGTAGGCAAAGTGGTGGGCAGTGATGCGGGTGTGGGTAAGGTGGTAGGCTGTGATGGTGGTGCAGGCTGTGATGGTGGTGCATGGGTGTTTGTAGGCTGGGATGGGGGTGCAGGGGTGTGTGGTGGCTGGGATGTGGGTGCAGGGGTGTGTGGTGGCTGGGATGTGGGTGCAGGGGTGTTTGAAGGCCTTGGTGCTGTTGCAGTCATGGGTGCAGCCCTCCCTCTACCCCTTCCTCTGGCCATCCCTCCTGGTGCTCTTCCTCTGCCTCTCCCTTTAACCATCCTGGATCTAGCAGTTGCAGCAGCTGCAGATCCATTTGTTTCATCAGCAGCAGTAGGTTCATTAGCAGCAGAGTCAACTCCTCCAGTTCCAGTTGCAGCATCAGATCCTTGTGTGCCTTCAGGAGCTACAAGATGAAATAGCAGTTAATAATAGTTCATCAACAATTGAACAAAATAAGTTGGCAAAGAATACCTGTCACTATAGGGTTTGGACAGAGTCTCCTATTGTGTCCGTATTGGCCACAATTACTGCAGGTAACAGAAGTTCCAGATCTTCTATACTTTGTCTGTGATCTGTTTTCATCGGGTTCCCTTATCCTAACCATCCTTGGCCTTCCTGGTTTAACTCTGAAAATTGGAGGGATGATGGTATCGCATTGTATCTTTGGCCACATATTTTCTCCATTGATTAGTGATATTGACTGCCCATATGTAGCAAGGTATGCTGCCTTGCTGTAATAGTTACTACAATAATCTTCCGGGTTGTCACCCTTCTCAAAGATAGCACAGCAAGCATGGGGACACGGCATACCACACAAACCCCAGAACCTACAACTACACCTTCCAGCCATCAAATCGACCACAAACCTTTCCATGATCATCCTGTTCTTATGGTGGACTTCATACTTCAGGTCTCCTGCCCATTTAGCTTGCCACTCCATAGCTCTAACCGCGATGATATCTAGCCGTTTCTTGGGTTTTGGCAAAAGTGTACCCTCATACCTCTCTGCCTTCTTCTTTTTCTCTGCAAACCTTGTCATCAAATAGCACCTAATCCATTCAAACATTGTCAGAATTGGCTTGTCTATTGCCTCTAGGATTCTTCCATTGAATGCCTCGGAGATGTTGTTCATCAGCATGTCACTCTTGGCCAGAAATGTAAAGTGACTCTTTGTCCACAATTTTGGATCCAGAGCAAATAACTTCTCATAACAGTCTTTGTTGAGCTCCTTTAGTTGATTCATCCTTCTTTCCCATTCTTCCACATAGGTAGCTTTGGCAATAGACAGAATTAGGTCCCTTAGTACAGTACCACCCCCATATGCTTTCTTACAGTTGGCATATAAATGTCTCAGACAAAGCCTATGCTCCAGTGTTGGCAATGCCTTTTGAAAGATTTGCATCAGCCCCTGTTTTATTGATTCAGTCCAGAACACAATATACACAATATACTCAGATAAATGTTCACTAACATATCAAATATTTAACATTAATATTTAAAAGCTTAGCCATTGCATCTAAACATAGCATCACTAACATGTCAAGCTTATGTTCACAATCTTAGGCATTGCATATATGCTCATATAAATTTCAGATTTACATCTACAAACTTATTAAGTGCATATATGATTATATACATATCAGATTAATATTCACAAGCCTCCAGTTGCATATATCATCATATCAGTTGCATATATCATATCAGCTGATTTTTAAAACTTTATACATATTACATAATAAGATATTCAGTCTGATCCTGGTGTCTTTTTAAAAAAATGGATAATGTTACTTATTATTATTTCCCAATTTTTTAACCTGAAATTGACAACTAATTGATTTCATTCAAACTAATTACATTCGCTGATTCGCTATACTGAACTAATTAATAATCAAATTATATATGTGTTAATGCATATATGACTTAATGAATAGAGAATATAGAGTAATATATATACTGTATTTATAGATTAAGAATACAACTTACTATTCAATTATAAATAATGCGTAGAAAAAACTAACAGAAAAAAAAAAGGGGATCATAGTAATTATGATAGATCAAACTCTAGGCCTTTCTTTGATGTTGAACCATGTGTCTTACCAAGAAAACTCCACTCCTTCTATTCTTATTTCAGGAACAGCTTTTTCAAATTAAATATCATCACTATTCACTATGCTCGTTTTTATGTGAATAATTTAACAACTTGTATAGAGGCATTGCATATATGATCATATAAATTTTAGATTTACATCTACAAATTTCATATATCACCATAAACATAGCAGACTTATATTTACAAACTTATATTCACAAACTCATATCAGTTGCATATATCATCATAAACATGGCATTCTTATATTTAAATAAAATTAGTTGCAAAAAATTAAAGTGATACTTTTTGTTGGTCACTCATAAAAACCCATTTTCTTGATTCTCCAATGTCATTTAACAGCATCTCCAAGAACCACCCCCCAACTGTCCTTAGTCTCTGCCTCTACTGCAGCTACGGCAATGGGAAAGTAATTGTCATTTGGATCTCTGCCAACAGCAACTAGCAGCTGCTGTCCATGGTCGCCCTTCAAGTGACATCCATCTACGCCAATAATAGGTCTACACCCCACCAAGAAGCCTTTCTTGACTGCATCAAGGCACATGTACATTCTCATAAATCGGGGCTGGTGCGTAAGAGAAGGCCTATCAACCAATATGGTCAGACTAGATCCTGGATTTGCCCTAAGTATCTCTGCACAGTAATCCCTTAGTTTAGCATACTGTTGGATTGCCCGCCCATGTACCTCTTCTCTTGCCTTCCTCCTTGCCCAGTAAGCCTTACCAACACTGATATTGGCCATGTATTTGTCTTGTATAGTCTGAATAACTGTCGCAAGCTTCATCTCTTCCCCTCTACTGATGTTGTTGGCAATCTTCTTTGAGATCCAACTACTTGATGCAAGTCTTCCGCTATAGTTCCTTCCACATGTATGCTTTCCATTCAACGTCTTGATCCGGAAACAGTCAGAACCCCCCACCTTACTCGCAAAACAAACCCACTTGCACTTTCCCTTTCTTCCCTTGCAAACAACTCTACACCTCACCTTATCATTTTTTCGAAACCTAATGTCCCTACCATTCAATAGGGCATGCTCCTTAACAGCCTCTTTGAATTGACTAAGTGATTTAAATTCCAGCCCCACCTGAAATTCATACTCTCTGTTCATCTCTGCCTCATTGTACTTAGGGAACCTCCTCTTTTTTATCATATCATCAGAGTCCCCCTCATAACTATCTATGTCATCAGTCTCATATCCATCAGATAAGCCCCCAACTTGCTCATCACCCTCCCTTAAACCTTCATCACCTTCAGCTGTTCCAGCTGCTGCAGTTCTCTCATCATTTAGTGGGCCAGTAAATCCCCCAAATGCATTTGATGGTGGATCATTATCCTCCACCTCAAACCCAAACTGATCATCATGGTCACTATCATCAGCACTATCATCAAATACCTCTTCTTCAGTAGAAGGCTCTGACTCAGCATCCACTTCAACCTCTAACAACCCATCATCATCAGCACTGTCCTCACCTTCCTCTGGCACATAATCAGCATCAGTTGAAGTGATCTCAATCCCATTACTTTCTCTGGCTCCATCGACAACATATACCTCGCAATGTTTGCAGGAATTCGACACCAGTGACCTAGCCATTCTCATCGCATCCCCATCGGACTTCAACTCTCTAAGACCTGACTTTAAATCCATCCCAGGTTCCTTGTACCAGACCCTAGCGAAACCCTTATACCCTAGTTGCTTTAGCTGACTGACAATCTCTTGCAATGACCATTCATCAACCTCAAAATGTAAATCCTCCACAACCATTCCTCCTAAATACTCTAATCGTTGTCCACTGTCAATAAATTTGCCACCATGGTGGATTTCGATACTGAAATCCAAATCACCCATAACTGCATACCAAAAAAAATAATAATGCCATAAATCCCTCTTCAAACACTTTGAGAAACACAAGGAAGCTCTAATAAACAGAATGACAAACTTTCACAGGAGAAAAGAACAAAAACCCTTCAACCAGTGAAACGTTGAGCGTTGTCTTACCTAGAGGAAGAAGCAACGCCTACGACGACGGCAGTGATATCGGAGATACCAAACCCTCCCGCAATATTCTGGTGGGATTAATCTCTGCAGCTGAGCGAGTTGGGAAGCAAGGCATGCACACGAGTTTCTTCTCTAAGTTTGGGAGAAGAGACCGAACAGTTTTCAAGAGGGTAAAATGGTATTTCAGAAAAATATGAGTGAAAGAGCATTAGGGATTTCACATAAAGTTAGGGAATCTTTAACTTAGGAACGAAATATTCCGTTAAATCTAACAGTTTGGTCACGGTAGGGACCTAATTGAAAAAAAAAATTGGGGGCAGGGACCCAATTGAAAGAAAAAAAAGTGTAGGGACCTAATTGAAAAGGCGGAGCAGGCCGGTCTGCCCCGTTTATGGGGCAGGCCTAGGTGGGGGTGGGGCGGGCCAGCCCGCTTTGCCACCCCTAATGTAGCGTGTTATACTCTCATTTACGTGAACCAATGTTGTATATTATATTAGTACAAAATTAGAGTGAGTTTTATGTGATAGTATTTGTTTTCAGATATTGAGACTGAGATAGAAGGATTGAGATTAAGTATGACAAGTTCAATTGAATGATATCATTAAAAGATAACACTCGCAGTTAGATTTTTATTCGAGGTTATTTTCCTAAATTCAACAACGAATAAACTATTAAAATGAAAAAAAAATATTTAGGAGACATTAATATTTTCTCTAGGATAGTCCAAACTTTTTATTTTCTGTTTCATTTATCAGAATCACAAACATTATATACCCTACACTTATGCGCTCATACCATTATTGCAATTCATATTATTTTATGAATTTTAATGAATAAGAACATTGAGTTTATGGCTTATTATTAATGGTAACAAAAGTCTTAAAACGTGTCTTGTATTCTTAATGTTACTGTAGCGTGTTATACTCACATTTACGTGAACCAATGTTATATATCATATTAACACAAAATTAGAGTAAATTTTCTGTGATAGTACTTGTTTTTAAAGATTGAGCCTGATACTGAAGAATTGAGATTAAGTGTGATAAGTTCAATTGAATAATATCATGAAAAGATAACACTCGCAGGTAGATTTTTATTCGAGGTTGTTTTGCCTAATTTAATAACGAGTAAACTATTAAAATGATAAAAAAAATATTTAAGAGACATTATTATTTTATTTAGGATAGTCGTCCAAATTTTCTATTTTTTATTTCATTTATTAGAATAACACACATTATTTGCCCTCCACTTATACGCTCATACCATTATTGCAATTCATATTATTTTATGACTTTTAATGAATAAGAACGTTGATTTTAAGACTTATTATTAACGGTAATAAAAGCCTTAAAAATGTGCCTTAGCTTGTATTATTAATGTTACAGTAGCGTCTTATACTCTTATTTATGTGAATTGATGTTGTATATTATATTAGTACAAAATTAGAGTGAATTTTATGTGATATTATTTATTTTCATAGATTGAGACTGAGACAAAAGGATTGAGATTAAGTATGACAAGTTCAATTGAATAATATCATTAAAAGATAACACTCGCAGTTAGATTTTTATTCGAGGTTATTTTACTAAATTTAATAACAAATAAAATATTAAAATGAAAAAAAATATATTTAGGAGACATTAATATTTTGTTTAGCATAGTCCAAACTTTCTATTTTTTGTTTCATTTATTAGAATCACAAACATTATTTGCCCTACACTTATGCGCTCATACCATTATTGCAATTCATATTATTTTATGGCTTTTATTGAATAAGAACATTGATTTTATGGCTTATTATTAATGGTTATAAAAGCCTTAAAACGTGTCTTGTATTATTAATGTTACTGTAGCGTGTTATACTCACATTTATGTGAATCAATGTTGTATATCATATCGGCACAAAATTAGAGTGAATTTTCTGTGATAGTATTTATTTTTAGAAATTGAACCTGAGACGGAAGGATTGAGATTAAGTATGACAAGTTCAATTGAATAATATCATTAAAAGATAACACTCGCAGTCAGATTTTTATTCGAGGTTGTTTTACCTAATTTAATAACGAGTATACTATTAAAATGATAAAAAAAAATATATAAGAGAATTAATATTTTGTTTAGGATTGGCCAAACTTTCTATTTTTTATTTCATTTATCAGAATCACAAATATTATTTGCCCTCCAATTATGCGCTCATACTATTATTGCAATTCATATTTTTTATGGGTTTTGATGAATAAGAACATTAATTTTATGGCTTATTCTTAATGGTAATAAAAGCCTTAAAACATGTCTTGTATTCTTAATGTTACTGTAGCGTGTTATATTCTCATTTATGTGAATCAATATTGTATATCATATTAGCACAAAATTAGAGTGAATTTTCTGTTATAGTATTTATTTTTAGAGATTGAGACTGAGACTGAAGGATTGAGATTAAATATGAGAATTTCAATTGAATAATAACATTAAAAGATAACACTCGCAATTAGATTTTTCTTTCGGGGTGTTTTTACCTAATTTAATAACGAGTAAACTATTAAAATGATAAAAAAATATTTAAGAGGCATTAATATTTAGTTTAGGAGAGGCCAAACTTTCTATTTTTTATTTCATTTATTAGAATCACAAACATTATTTGCCCTCCACTTACGCGCTAATACCATTATTGCAATTTATATTATTTTATGTCTTTTAATGAATAAGAACATCAATTTTATGGCTTATTATTAATGGTAATAAAAGCCTTAAAACGTGTCTTATATTCTTAATATTATTGTAGCGTGTTATACTCTCATTTATGTGAACCGATATTGTATATCATATTAGCACAAAATTAGAGTGAATTTTCTGTGATAATATTTGTTTTTAGAGATTGAAACTGAGACTGAAGAATTGAGATTAAGTATGACAAGTTCAATTGAATAATACCATTAAAAGTTAACACTCGCAGTTAGATTTTTATTCGAGGTTGTTTTTTTTTTTGGTGACTATTCGAGGTTGTTTTACCTAATTTAATAACGATTAAACTATTAAAATGATAAAAAAAAATTAGGAGACATTAATATTTTGTTTAGGATAGTCCCAACTTTTTTTTTTCATTTATCAGAACAACACACATTATTTGCCCTCTACTTATGCGTTCATACCATTATTGCAATTCATATTATTTTATGGCTTTTAATGAATAAGAACGTTGATTTTAAGGCTTGTTATTAATGGTTTTAAAATCCTTAAAACCTGTCTTGTATTATTAATGTTACTATAGCGTGTTATACTCTCATTTATGTGAACTAAAGTTGTATATTATATTAGCACAAAATTAGAGTGAATTTTCTGTGATAGTATTTGTTTTCAGAGATTAAGATTGAGACAGAAGGATTGAGATTAAGTATGATAAGTTCAATTGAATAATATCATTAAAAGATAACACTCGCAGTTAGATTTTTATTCGAGGTTGTTTTACCTAATTTAATAATGAGTAAACTATTAAAATGAAAAAATATTTAGGAGGCATTAATATTTTGTTTAGGATAGTCCAAACTTTCTATTTTTTATTTCATTTATTAGAATCACAAATATTATTTGCCCTCCACTTATGCGCTCATACTGTTATTGCAATTCATATTATTTTATGGCTTTTGATGAATATTGAGCCTATAGCGCCCGTTTCATTGCTTGGATCCAGTTATCGGCCTCAGTGGGGTTTGAGGTTCCCCGGAAGGTCGGAGGGTGAACCTTCAGGAATGTGGCAAGCGTCATAGGGCCATCTTCATTGTTATTCCCATGGTTCCCATTGTTTATCTAATTTCCCAAAGCTTCGGCTGTTGCCTGCATAGCCGCAACCATGTTCCCAGGGCAACCATAAAGTCTACAGGGTTAGGATTATTCCCTGTCGCTTCAGGAGTAGCATTTCCTAATCTGCCTCTACCTCGCCCGCGACTGTGTCTGCGAGTCAACATCTGGTCCCTATACACCCCAAACAAGTGATATCAAGTTGATCAGTCTCAATATCGCAAGTCTAGAGTTTTAAGTTCCAAATGCATGCTCATGAACGTTTATGCCACATATATCAGTTAGATATCCTAATAGCATATAGACACATACACAGAGAATGCATAGAAGCATAGTCAGTCCGTCCCTCAGGCTCTATAGGAACGAACTACTTTGATACCAAAATGCAACACCCTACCACACAGAGCTTTAGACCTAGGATGTAAAACAGAGATGGCGAGGCGCTACGACCTCTAAACTAAAATAAATACATATAATAGCAGAAAGAATATAATAAACTAGGAGCCTTGAAAAACAAGTAAAACAACATCGCAAAATAAAAAGCGCAACGCTCAGAAAACGAGATTACTTGCGTGCTAAGAAACCTAGAGATTGTAGATGTAACTAAGTAGAAAATGGGAATGGAGGGTCAAAAGTACCGAATAACAAGCTCCTAAATCAGCCTACGAAGTTAAGGTTGGCCGGAGAATATTTACATATATATACATATCTCGAAAACCCAAAATACATAACTGAAAACTTAACTCTCCTCAACCCTCTAGGAGGGACAAAATAAACAAGTTTTTTGGAGAGAAAGCTAAGTACATATATATAAAGTTGTACATCAAAATAAACCCAAAGACTACTCCGCTTCAGAAGTCCAGACACCTAGCGAGGAGCCTCTCGACTTGCATCTGAAAACAACAACACAGTATGGCGTGAGAACCGAAGGTTCTCAACATGGTAAAGGTGCCACGCATATAATATATAAGGTCCTGGGAATGCCAGAGGCAATCCTAGAATGCCGATACTCAAATTAAAAGCCTTAAAGTATTAAACAGAAACCATAAAGGGGTGGCTTTCTAGAGATATCCAAGCCTAACATAACTTAACCTTAATCTTATTTCCTTCCGCCTTTTCTCCGAACCTCCATCTCCAATGGTATACCATACACAGTTAAACAGATAAAATCAAACACAAAAAGAGTACAAGTACTGCAGATAACAATTATACAATTAGCATAGCAAATACATTTAGGCACACTCATTTAATGCACAAACTAGTAATTCGGGTAATATGCATATGGTGCATGTCTGTCCTATGGCTGATGAGTCCCATCTGTCGGTTATTAAGCAAAACCGACAAGTTCGGTTTGCTAAACCTTTGGACTGTCCTCTGACACGCATCCCCAAGAGTCTATGCATAGCTTTTTCTCATATTATAAATTGCTCAATGGGGGTCAACCTTCCTGGGAATTTAGAGTGCCCGGTCACATCTTACGTCGCAGGGTCAACAAAGTATCGGGTCTCAACCTGGAATACATGGTGGCAAGCAACGGTACTTTATCCAGAAAAACTTGTATCTCAAATAATTTAAATGTGTAAGCCTCATACATTTCATAGTAATTATAGAAATCAATTATTCAAGCCTTAGCATCTTCAATCATTCATGCATGCATCTCCTCTTACATGATTTCATCATTTTTAACCTTTACTTCACCCTCAAGTTCCCTTAATTTACTAACTCCACCTCATTACTAAGCTTCCTAACCAAGGTTCGAACTAACACTAGGAAAATAGAGGTTTAGAAGTTTGAAATTCAATTTAAAAACTCAAAATCTAGTTTTTGCAGAAAATAGAGCCACACGTACGCGTGGACCACGCGAACGCGTGGGTATACGTTTAGGCCAAGATGCGCATGCATCCCCTGATTACGCGTACGCATTAGCGCCAGGCAGTAGCTACCATCTGCGAATGAGGGTTATGTGTACGCGAAAGTCTCATGTCACGCATACGCAGGGCCACGCGTATGTGTGGGCGTACGTTTTTCCAAAACTTTTACCAAGTCTGAAATCTGCAGATTTGCCACTTTAAATCCTAAACTTCCGACGCGCATAACTTTTTCGTTTTAAATCATTTTTCCTCCATTCTTTGAATAGCATAAATTTCACGAACCCAATTTTCATACAAAACAAGTTTGAAACCATTTGAGGGTCCGGAAGTCAAGTTATGAGTTGCTGAAGTTTGGTCAAAAACCAAATTTCACAAAAAGCTTCAAAACCTCATTTTCTTTGCAAAGCTCATTCCAACCCAATCCATCATGCCTATAATCATCAATATAATTTACCTTTAACAATATCACAACAATCTAAGCAATCCTACCATTTCTCAATTCAATAACATCTCACTTCAACCTAAACTTCACAAGTTTATCATCAAACATTAACAAACCAACTCATATTTACATCATGCCATAATCACAAGTTCTTCAAACATCATCACATCATCATTCATCATTCCAATACCAACAAAACCAAAAGAACACCACATATACTCAAACCATATCATTGTTACTAATCATCCAATACATATAATCATTCCAGCTTATCCTATGGTTCTCTAGCCTAAGTTTTCACACGACATTATATATTATACACGCGAAACCTAAACCATACCTTGGCCGATTTCAACGTATTAACCAAGGCAATCCACAAGGCAAAAGGGGAAATGCTTCAATCACCAAGATTCAACTCTAACTCCACCAAACTCTCAAATTAAGCTTCCAATGATTCCAAGGTCTCCATATCATTCATTCACACACCTAACACATATATACATACATTATACCCAACAATTCAATAACCAACATAATCCAAACAAGAAATAACTAGGGTTTAGGACTCTCACCGTGCTCACGGACTAAACGAACTAAATCCGTCAAGCTCCACAAGCTAAATTGAACCTAGAGCACTAAATCAAGCAAAATTTCAACATGGGTTCCCTTTAATTTCGAAAATTGAGGGATAGAGAGGCTGGGATTAGATTAATCTATCCCTCGATGCGATGGACGCGTGACCACAAACGGTGCGACGATCGGAGCTCGGATGAAGAAGTTATGATGGATTAAGGTGGTGGTGAGGGTTTGGAAGCTCTCCACTCCCTTGGCTGTTCAGCATGTTCCTTTGCTGAATGGGGAAGGAAATGGGCTGCCCATTTAAGTGATGGGTCCAGTTGGGCCCACGGGTCCAGTTTAGACCCGGTTCGACCGATTCAGTTTGTCCAGCCTAATTTTGGGCCAAATTCTTCGAAATTAGTGTCAAAATTTTTGTTTTAAAGAGCTCTATCCTATTTTAACATGAGATTTACATTTCTAATTTTCCTTATTAAAATTTAATTTATTGACTATTTATTTACTAAGTTTAGCGGGGTTTACAAGCAACGCACTGTATGGCTCGAGTACGGTGTCAAATGAGCAAGAGCTGCTACATCGGTGCCCGGATGTAGTGTTAAATGAGCAAGGATTCCTGTGTTTTCATGAATAGACGAGGGTAAATAAGCTAGTTCACAAAGTAAAGGGTAAAGGTCAGAGCGACAGAAGGTTGAGATTTGGGATGGAACATAGGCACTCTAACAGGAAAATCCATGGAAGTGGTGGACACCATGACAAGGAGGAAGATTAACATTATGTGCCTACAAGAAACAAAATGGGTTGGTACGAAGGCTAGGGAGTTGGATACTTCCAGTTTCAAACTTTGGTATACAGGAAAGGTGAAGAATAGGAATGGAGTTGGTATTATTGTGGATAAGCAGTGGATGTGGTGGATGTCAAGAGGGTGGAAGATCAGATTATCTCTATTAAACTTGTGGTGGATGGAGGTGCTTTTCATGTGATTAGCGCCTATGCACCGCAAGTGGGTTCGGACGAACAACACAAGATAAGGTTTTGGGAGGATCTAGAGAGTTTGGTCCAAGACATACCTTCGGGAGATAAGATTTTCTTAGGAGGAGATTTAAATAGCCATGTTGAAAGAAAAGTGACTGGGTATGAAAGTATTCATGGAGGCCATGGTTTCGAGGTGATCAATGCCGAGGGTAAAACTATTTTGGACTTTTCCTCAACCTTTGACCTTCTCATCACAAATACATGTTTTAAAAGGAGAGACGAACATCTTATAACCTATAAGAGTGGTATGATAAGCTCTCAAATCGACTTCTTCTTGTTGAGGAGAGTCAACCGAAAATTTTGCATTAATTGTAAAATTATCCCTGGAGAGAGTTTGACAACACAACATAGGATGCTTGTCATAGATTTTTGCGTTGAGCAAAAGTTGAGGAAAAGAAATCATACGATGAACCCAAGAACGAGATGATGGTGGATGAAGGGTGGGGAACAAATAAGCTTCCTAAGACGGGTAGGAGAAGAGGCAAAGTGGGATGGGAATGGAAGCGCGGAAGAGATATGGAGGAAGATGGCAGAAGTTATTAGAAGAACAGCAAAAGAAAGTTTTGGTGAATCTAAAGGAATAGGACCAAGAGACAAGGAGTCCTGGTGGTGGAATGCGAGTGTACAAGAAAAGATAAAGATAAAAAGGAAGTGCTTTAAAGAGTGGTCTTTATGCCGCAATGCAGATAATTGAGAAAAATATAAGGCGGCTATGAAAGAGACAAAAGTGGCTATAAGTTAAGCAAGAACAAAAGCAATGAGGGTCTCTACCAGTCTTTGGGCACAAAAGAAGGAGAAAAAGGTATATATAGAATCGCAAAATGCTGTGAAAGAAGAACGAGAGATTTGGATCAGGTTAAGTACATAAAAGATAAGGATGGAGAGGTGCTGGCCCAAGAGGAGAAGATTAATGAAAGGTGGAAGAGCTACTTCTACGAGTTATTTAATGAAGGACAGAAGACTCTTCCAAGCCTTGGTCGGTTATGCACAAGGGAAGAAGATCAAAATTTTTTACTACTATAGAAGGATTCGAGATTTCAAGGTAAAAGAGGCTCTAAAGCAGATGAAAAATGGCAGGACAATAGAACCTGATAATATCCCGATTGAGGTTTGGAAGGGCCTTGGAGGAAAAGGCATCAACTGGTTAACCAAGCTTTTTAATGAGATTTTAAAGTCAAAGAAGATGCCTGATGAGTGAAGAAAGAGCACATTGGTTCCTATCTACAAGAATAAGGGGGATATACAAAGTTGAAGAAACTATAGAGGGATCGAGCTCATGAGCCATACTATGAAGTTATGGGAAAATGTGATAGAACGGAGGTTGAGAAAAGAGACACAAGTAATAGAGAACCAATTCGGATTTATGCCAGGTAGATCCACCACCGAAGTGATATACCTATTAAGAAGGATGATGGAGAGATATCGTAGTAATAAAAGGGATCTATATATGGTGTTTATTGATTTGGAAAAAGCGTACGCCAGGGTGCCAAGGGATCTACATATGGTGTTTATTGGTATAGGATTACACCAGGGATCATCCTTAAGTCCATACATTTTCACATTAGTCTTGGAAGTACTCACAGAGCACATCCAAGAGCTTGTGCCATGGTGCATGCTTTTTGCCAATGATATCGTCCTTATGGGAGAGTCAATGGAAGACCTAAATAAGAAGTTGGACTTATGGAGAGAAGCTCTAAAAGTGTATGGTCTGTGCATAATCCAAAGCAAGACGGAATATATGGAATATAAGTTCGGTCTGAGAAGGGAAAATCCTAATATAGAGGTGAAGATTGAAAAAAACATCCTACGAAAAGTTAAAAGTTTTAAGTATCTTGGATGCATCATACAGGATAATGGAGAAATTAAATAGGATGTAAATCATAGAATCCAAGCAGGTTGGTCAAAATGGCGGAGTGCATCTGGTTTTATATGCGACAAAAAAGTGCCTTTAAAACTTAAAGGTAAATTCTATCGCACTACTATAAGACTGGTTATGCTTTATAGTACGGAGTGTTGGGCGGCCAAAGGGGAGCATGAACATAAGTTGAGTGTGGCAGAGATGAAGATGTTGAGATGGATGAGTTGTCATACGTGATTGGATAAAATAAGGAACGAAGATATAAGGGAGAGAGTTGGAGTAGCACCAATTATGGAAAAAGATGGTAGAATCGCGTCTCAGGTGGTTTGGACACGTGAAAAGAAGACCGACAGAACACCCAGTTAGGAGGGTGGATAAGATGGAAGATGGACAAAGGGTGAAAGGCAGAGGAAGACCTAAGAAGACCATCCATGAGGTGGTCAAACGAGATCTATATGTAAACGATCTCTCTGTAGACATAATACATGACAGAGCTCAATGACGTTGTTTGATTCATGTAGCCGACCCCACCTAGTGGAACAAGGCTTTTGTTGTTCTTGTTGTATACATAATAAATATCATATAATAATACTGATTGGTAGTATGTTTCTTAAAATTTCTTCCTAATTAGAACAAACCCAGTTTCTTCTATTTATGTTGAGGCTAAAGAGAAGAATAGAAGTAGCTAGCAAGCAAGCAAAACATGAAAATCTATTATTATTTAGTGTAAATAAAGTTCACTTTTTTTCCTTTTAATAAAATTTAGAATAAACACTTAACTCGGTCTTTATCTATTTTTATGAAGGATAAAGCAATTTCTATTAAAAAAATATTTTGATCATAAACCTTTTTATTTTGAACAATACGATTTCTCTATTAAAAATTTGCGATAATTACTCTTATGGAGATTTTACTTATATTTTATGGAAGGTTTTATTTTGTATTTTGTGGAGGTTTAAACTCCCTCCCTCCACCAAAAGTTTTTTTAACAATATGACCATAGGCCATTATTTATTGGGTAACGCTAGGGAGACAATGAAATATGTCTACAATGGCTACAATGGACCGTTTAGAAGGCCCAATTCAGTTTAATAGAGTAAATTAACCCATTAATAATCCTAATCTATTCTAGCTGTTCAGTTAACCATACCACACAATTTTAAGTAATTACATTTTTTTCCCAAAATCCTAATACAGTAGGTTAAGGCCGTTCCACTCCTTATCCAAAACCCTTGCAATTGTTGCAGAGAACCTTGACCAGGAAGACCCATCAGCGCCGCCATCGTCAACCACGGAAGGCGAACAGGGAACGGAAGCGCACCCACCATGGCCGTCGAGAAGACCCCGCCGTGACCGCCATCGAGGCTATCCGTGCTCCGCCTCTGATCAGAACCGAGGGGAGAGTGGCTGCTGAACAACCCGCCGTCACCGACCCGGAGTCTGTCCGCGCTCCGCCTCCGATCAGAGCTGAAGGCAGATGAGCGGTCACCCCCGAAAGGAGCATTCGAACCGTTCTACTCGCGTGGGCGACGTCATTGTCGAGCTGCTGAACATCTGATCCAAGGAAACCAACCACGTGCTCGTCACAGGGAAAACGTCTAACATCATTAGCGCAAGATCCTAACCATCTAAGGTAAGTAGGTGGAGTTGTTCATTTTTCGAGGGGTTGTCACTGTTGCATGTTGTATTATAGATAGATTTTGTTGATGATATGAGTGATTAACCATGGTGAGAAAGCTTTGGTGCGATGATAGCATCCCAGAGATTGTGTAGTAGGTAGTTCATTTACGTTGTTGCAATTCATGGTGATTTAACTTTAGCGCAGGAAAAGGACGAAAAAGTTTGTTGGTTTTGGTTTCATATTTGTTTAAATTAATTTTTTTTGTCTGTATCTGTGTGGACCATGTGCATCTAATTTGACGTTAACTATCTTGACCATTGTTGAATCTTCGTTGATATTTTCTCGGATGGTTAATTTAGTATGATATTGGATGGTTAGTCTTGAAATTTTGCTATAGTTTGGACAATTTTCGATACCAAATATGTTTCTCTTGTCACTGTAACCATATAATTACTTGCTCTTTTTGATATTGCTTTGTAATAACAATAAAATAATTTTATTCTCGGACCCTTTAACAAGGTAATGTCTGCTATATGGACAAAGGAAAGTGTTGGTGGCTTTGCGATGCATCTTTGTTTCCTGCTGTTTTGTGCAAAACAAGACTGACTTTTTTTCTTTAATCTATTTAAATCCTGCTTCTCGGTACATGAGCCGGATAACAATAATTATTTTTTCCTTTTTTTGTGCCTCAGGAAGCGGTAAAACAACCACACTGTCTTAGGTTCAGGCCTTCTACAATACAAGCGTGCTAACCTGCTAGTAGGTGAATCCCCTTTGTTGAGTTTTCCTTATATACTAATTCCCACAACATGCATATTGGTTTATACAACTTGATATCACGGTGTTCGCTTTCTATATGTTTGTATTCGTTGGGTTGTTTGGTGACTTTTTAGATTCCGCCGGAAACATGTATCTTTCCTATTTGTTCAAACCTATTGATGAACAGTTAAGTGCCATCACTGAATCTTGTGCTAGGAAGAGGAATGAAACCATAAATGTGTCTTGGTGCATCTTATAATTTCTAAACGGTCTTGTTCATTATGTCATTAAACAGTTTATAATGTACACGCATATTTTATTTTTTGGTTTTGGTTTCATATCTGTTTAAATTATTTTTTTTTGTCTGTATCTGTGTGGACCATGTGCATCTAATTTGACGTTAACTTTCTTGACCATTGTTGAATCTTCGTTGATATTTTCTCAGATGGTTAATTTAGTATGATATTGGATGGTAGTCTTGAAATTTTGCTATAGTTTGGACAATTTTCGATACCAAATATGTTTCTCTTGTCACTGTAACCATATAATTACTTGCTCTTTCTGATATTGCTTTGTAATAACAATAAAATAATTTTATTCTCGGACCCTTTAACAAGGTAATGTCTGCTATATGGACAAAGGAAAGTGTTGGTGGCTTTGCGATGCATCTTTGTTTCCTGCTGTTTTGTGCAAAATAAGACTGACTTTTTTTCTTTAATCTATTTAAATCCTGCTTCTCGGTACATGAGCCGGATAACAATAATTAATTTTTCCTTTTTTTGTGCCTCAGGAAGCGGTAAAACAACCACACTGTCTCAGGTTCAGGCCTTCTACAATGCAAGCGTGCTAACCTGCTAGTAGGTGAATCCCCTTTGTTGAGTTTTCCTTATATACTAATTCCCACAACATGCATATTGGTTTATACAACTTGATATCACGGTGTTCGCTTTCTATATGTTTGTATTCGTTGGGTTGTTTGGTGACTTTTTAGATTCCGCCGGAAACATGTATCTTTCACCTTTGTTCAAACCTATTGATGAACAGTTAAGTGCCGTCGCTGAATCTTGTGCTAGGAAGAGGAATGAAACCATAAATGTGTCTTGGTGCATCTTATAATTTCTAAATGGTCTTGTTCATTATGTCATTAAACAGTTTATAATGTACACGCTTATTTTATCTCTTGGTTTTTGTACGGTTCTTGATTGTTAAATAAAAATTTCAATTTTATATGCTCATGTAGGAGTACATATGAAGTGAGTAGCTTTTTTATGAATCATTCATTTGCATGCCCTCTTGTGAAGGTAGAAAACAATATCTGGAGCTCTCTAGTTGATGAATTGTGTGAAGGTAGTTTTCCTTGATGATTGGTATGCATGTAGTTGACGGCTGTGCTCCTCGTCTTCGTTTGTTAGTGATATTTGAAAGCTATTTGGTTAGTCATTGTGAGAGGAAATTGGAAGGTTGGTGTGGTTGATAAACATGCCCATAGTTATTTGGATCATTAGTTAAGTGTGTGGATGGTCAGTTATATTGTGTATTTGCTGATATATGTGTTCATGAATTAGTTTTTCATCCTAATTATAGATGGTTACTAACGGGAAGTTTTCAGTTTTGATATTTGTTTATCTTCCATAACATAGAAGATATTAATACAAGGCTATAATCCTTGATGCCAATATTTTCTTATCTGCCTCGATGCATCAGTGTTATATTCTCGTGCCATATAGCTCCAATAAATAACCACGCTGCTCGAACAAATCAATCTCTATACCGGCTGAACTCAAACTCGGATGGGTAAAAAGGTATCGACTAGATTACATCAATAAATGAACATATTTTTTTATGACGTTATTCTGATCCTTTTTGGTTTTGCTCAACAGAAACTAGTAGAGACGCGGTGCTCACCTTGCTACATTAATAACTTATTGACCCACTTAGAATGACAACATGAGCAAGCTAAGTTGGACGAGATTGAGGCCATAGGATTCGGTTTCCTGCGCCGCGTACCACAATGGCATGTGAAACAGAGCATCATGCTCCAACTAGCCAGGTCTTATGACGTTGACACAAACACGCTCATGTTGGACGCAGGGGACGTTTGCATTAGTGCCGAACTTATTGGCAATGTATTCGGCATACCTTCTCATGGTTAGTGATAGTTATGTAGGATGTAAAAATTTCTCTGCCTGGTTTACTTTCTCCGTTGTTGACACTTGCTGATTTGTGGAAAACTGTTCCATTCCTCACAAGTGACCCAATCCCAGAATTCCAAAAAAAAAAATCCATCGCATCTGGCAATTAAGGGGGAGTTTCAGAAGAAAACAACAACCCAACTGCGTGAGTTTGTCTTTGCTTGTCCAATGGAGACTGAGCAACAGAGGATGAGCTTTAGAAGATACTTTATCATGGTTGTTTTGAAGATGTTTCTGAACCCCACAAGCCAGCAAACTATTTCACCGTGGCACCTCCCTCCGATATTAGATGTGTCGAACCCTAGAAGGTTTCATTGGCCGTATCACATATTAAAGTGGCTGCGGGATGCGATAAGGAAATACCAAGACGAGAACAGGGAAACATGCGGCGGGTGCATGTTCGTGTTGCTGGTAATGGCAATAAATTACTTAAATTTAAAACCAATGTACGACCATCGTAGGTGTAATTCCTAAAATTTAAGTCATTTCTCTATAGGTTTTGTACTTTCAGCGCTTGAAGCATGGTCTGTTGCATGCATGCCGAGTACCTGAACCCTGGATTGTTGAATGGACCACTGATGAACTTGATAAGAAGGCCGATCACGTTATCTCACAGGTTCAATATGTAATAATGCATTTTATAAAATCTAGTTAAACAAAAAATGCAATTGGCGGTTCAAGTTGATTTTTTGGAATCTCTTTTTTGCCCCAATGTTGAACACACAGGGTTGCATGGTCAAAAATGCAAGGGACAAGAGAAAGCAGAAGAAACATTGTTCGAGTAAACCTGTTAACGAGGGACGAAGGTGTAAAAGGCCCCGCAAGGACACTGACTAATCACCGTATACCAAAGGGAAGACTACACCTCATCCAAGCTATAGAAAGGCAGAAAAGGTGATTTGCTTTCCTTATGAAAGCTCGTGAGCTCAATTAATTATATCCTTATTTCTGTGATATGATGGTTGATCGTTATCATAGAATTTGCGATTACAAAATTGAAAAGTAACTTCAATATGTGGCTGTATAGCTTGTTTTGATATATGGTGTTTATAAAAGAACGGTTAGGAGAGCTAAATTCAATGACCGTGTATGATATTTACATGTTTTTATGTTGAAAGCTTGTTTGAATATAGTTGTTGTGTCTTATTCTTATTAAGGTATTATTTGAGTTCAGTTTGTTACTTAAACAGGAGGATTTAGGATGCTCAAATTAGATTCTAATCTGAATTGGATAGATAACTTATGATTAATATTTTTATTAAGGTTTTATTTGAGTTGAGTTTGTTACTTAAACAGGAGGATTTAGGATGCTCAACATAGGTTCTAATCTGAATTGGATAGATAACCTATGATTAATTTATTTGGATGGCTTTTTATGTATGAAAGAATTGATTGATGGGGCTGCCTAGTTGATTGTTGTGTGAAAATAGATTTTAGTGATTATTAGTGTGGTTTTAATTGAGGATGTTCACTGTAGCTGGGTTTTGGATGTTCAATATATTGTGGTCTTAGATGGTTAGATGGTTAGTTTTAGACGGATAAGGTGATCTGCTTTCTGTATGATAGCGCATGTGATAATTTGAATTTGATGTTCACTTTATTAGATATTTGGGTGTTCACTTTAGTACGATTTGGTTGTTCACTTTAGTAGGGTTTGGTTTGTTTGTTGATGTAAATGATGATATGCATGAAGTTACCTCACAGCAATCCAAGACTGGTACGAGGAGAAAGGTGCATGTCCGTATGAGCCGATCTAGACGCGGCACCAAAAAAGAAATTCCAAGAGAAAGTGTCTCAGGAAGCATTGCTGCGCCATTGGTCGTCCCGAAATCTGATGATGATGACCACGTGCCGCTTGCTAGAAGGATACGGTTATTCCAACAGCACCCTCCGCCACATGATGCTAGACAAGAAGATCCAGTGTTCAACAGCAATCATGAAATTCATCAAGAAGGAAACACTGACCTCAAAAATGGATCTCCACACACACCGCCAGCAGCACCTGTACAGCTCAGTGACTATGATTTTGACCGGTTAGTTATTGATTACCTTGCTGTTTGTTTTTCTTCTTTATTTTTTCACACCCATGTCATGTGATTAGCCATCTAGCTAGGCATGACTTGTTATTTTAGCTAACTTCATGTCGTATTCGTTTGCGGCGAATTTGACATCTCTATTGTTCAGTGTCCTGAATTTGAGCAAGTGCTCAATAATGTTGAAAAGGGGCACCAAACAAAAGCCATAATCATGCAACCCCTGCAAACGATATTTTCAAAAAAATCACCCTATCATACATTAAGTCCAGGTAGACCGAGCTTTTCACTCGGTTTAACTCAGCTTGAAAAGACTCCAACCCCGTCCCCAATACATTTAATTCATCCAAGGCTAAAAGAAATAAAGTTGGGGGAGACTAAGGAGAAACAAATCAGAACATAGAAAGTTAACCCCTCCTTGGATGAAAATCAAGAGTTAGCTTCCTATGAAGGGCAGGACTACATGGTATTACAAAGGAAGGACTTCTGGACCTTGAAACCCCGCAGTTGGGTCAACAACTGTGTAAGTATATAAACTTAATCATGCGTTTTTAATTTCCTATCCTTATATCGGTGTTTGAATTACACTTGCTGAATATTCTGTGTAGGTAATTCAATGGATGTGCTATTATTTCAACGACACTGAATCATCTAGATTCAAGCGAGAATTCTATTGCGTGTGTCCAGGCATATTGGTAACTACATTCTTATTACAATGTGGGAAAAGCTTTTTCTTGGGATTCTTACTATGTATGGGTTTACAGGAATCAGTTATAAAAAATGCTAGTCTGGAATCATTTGTGGACTGTGTGACACCAATTTATGATGGTCTTAGTCCAAGCTTTGGTGATGATAATAGGTTCTTTGACAAAGTAGTAGCAGCAAATAAAAAATGGGTGAGTTGCTGTTTTATATTTAAATACCTGTTGGAAATAGGTTGTCACAAGATTTGAGAATGTTCAGGTTCTTGAAAGGTCGAATGAAATGAATAGGTTTTATTTTATTCTTTTTTTTTTTTTTGCCTCACATGAAAAATCTCTTCATATGTACTGCTTGCTGCAGTGGTTAATTCCTTATTGTTGGAGGGGCCATTGGTGGGTATATGCATTTGATGTGATTGCGAAGCGCCTACTTATTCTCGACAGTTTGCATTATGCACCAGAAGATGATAAACGAAGAAAGCTCGACGCATATATGGTAAGATACCATAATTCTTTTAATCAATATACATCCGCACAGTTCTAGTCGATATCGTTCTGCTCGACTATGTTCGTTCCATGATTTTCAGGGGAGACTATGTGAGGATATGGCAAGCATTACTAATCCTGCATTTGTTCGGACTACGCACGGCCCAGCTCGTTCATACGCGAGGGTTTCAAAGCAACCGAACAAGTGAGATTAAATTATAACCCAAATTTGAGGCTTTTTTAGTTTTCTTTTCAAAATGTGTCGTACCATGTAACTTGGTTTTTCTCAACCTAATTGCAATAGCATTTTATTGTCCTGTAGCTTTGACTGTGGCATGTGTGTCATTAAGCTCATGAAAAGTTGGACCGAAGATCGTGAACTTTGTGAATGGGATGAGGTTTGTTAAATAAACATTTGCACAAATGTCATGATTGATCTTGTAAAAATATCACTGTAACGGTTCTTAATACTAAACCAACTGATAAATCTACCCACAAGATTCACTCAGATCATACAGGATGGAGTTGATGCTAGACATTATTTGTGGCCCGCATAATGTATTGGTCCACCAGCTTATTTTGTTATTGGAACACAAGGCTAAACCTGTTCGGTGCAATGCACCACAGAACAAGAAGAAGGAAGTTAGTACACCGTACACTGCACCTAGCACGAGGTCATTGATTGAACGTGCGGAAGGATTACCGAAGGGGACAATGTGCAAAGAGAGGAAGAAGTTTCTTACTTAGGTTTATCTAAATAGAATTAAAATACCATATTGTAATTATTTTACTCGCTGTTGATATGCTTATGGATTTATTTATGCCACATTAAAATGACATGATTCCAGGAGGATTTTTTCTTTGGTTCTACATTAAAAGGACTTATTGGTTCTATATTAAAAGGATCCACCTTTTTTTTGCAGCTTAGATTCCCGGAGTTATAAAAATTGTTTTAAAAAAGTTTGTACTAAACAAGTGGTTAATAACTGATTAATAACCATCCACAAGAGCAGCTAAACTAAACATCCAAAACCTTAATGTAATGAACATCTACTGTAATTTTGTCAAAAAATAAACCATAACAACGGACAACCATCCATCTCTAGAGTGAAAATGAACATCTGATTATTTGCAGAATTGAACATCCACCTTATTTGATAAGAAAAAAAGACGTCAACTGATTATATGGCGCGAATTGCAACGTACCCGAAGAAAAGCATGTAGAAATGAACTACAATTTGATTAAACAATCTCGTAACTTACATACTAACCATGAAATACAGTCAATGTGGATTAAGTCTAAACGAAAAAAAAAAGAGCAAAGTGGTGCATTTCACAAATGAAAAAACGGTTCCTGGAATTAATAAGATATAGACTTTTTCACATCTACCAACAAACCTTAAATCTAACATGGACCATTTAAAGACAAATATGACGAGATAATCACTATGACAGCCTTATCCAAATGAGACTAATTTTTGTTTAAGGAGTTTAACAAAGACATGAAACCACCGACTTGTTTGGGAACATTCCGACCAACAACAAAAGGAAGGTTTACATCTTGCGAAGCGTGAGGACGAAACACCTGCCAACAAAAAAAAAGAAAAAAGGAAACAATTATGGTCTTTCATCGTACTATACCAAGTAAAAATAGAAAGATGAGATAAAGCCAAACATGTACCGGGGGTGATTTCTTGTGATTCCTCCGAGCTGAATTCTTGAAGGACTTTTCAAGGGCAGCACTGAGCCTCTTACTCTTTGGCCTGCGCTTTGTGGCGACCTTCGATGGGCCTTGGATGTCATCAACACCAATGTCATTTGAACTCTGTGAGCCGAAGCTGGCGTGGGCATCTGACACGGTCTCAGACCTCTTCTTTGCACGGTGTGCTGCCAACTTGGTCCTTGTTTCATCCAAAGCAGCATGTAGCAATGATGTTTCGTCATCGTCACCGACGAACTCTTGAGCAACATTATAGAAGTGTGCACAAAGTCCCCTGAATGCAACATGACTCTCATCCGACCGACTGACATCATGGCTACTCTTGACATACGTATGCTGGCGCTTTACTTTCTTGCACCATCGAGGGAGAACATAACAGGGAGGTACTTTGTAAACTTTATACGAGTGGAAAACTTCAAGACAGTGACAGCACAACACACCTGAACTCTCAAACAGATGGCACTCACACCGAACCTCCTGTGTTGTCCGGTCAAAATGTACATCGTACGGAATGTAAATCATAGTATCGTTGACTAATTTCTCCTCTTCCACCATGATGGACACCGATGGCTCATCTTCAACAACGACAGAGACCCTGCAATTAGCCTTTTTTATGAACTCCGTTTGAACATCCCTAAATATGCTGGTAGTGTACTCTTGTTGAAACTGTTTCTCAATAGGCGAGCTCGTTGCACAAGGGATAACACCCCTTGAGTCTGCCGCATCATCCTCCAATTCCCTCTGCTCCTTCACTCCAAGCACATTGTCATATTCGTGAACAAATTGAACCAAGCTAGTTTTACTGTGTAAGTATCCACCGTAGAATGCGTGCATGCTCTCACTTCTTTGCGTACTCCTCATGGCAGCCCAAAATTCACCCTTGAAGTATATCGGGACCCACATGCGCCGGTCATCATACAGATCTACAAGAAATAAAGAATCCCAATTTAAGCATAGAAACCTTACACCAAACATATTACTACAACTGAGAAATGACCATCCACAGTCACTAATAAATTAAACATCCAAATGTATACTATAATGAACATCCATATAATTGTCATCAACAGTAACTGATAAGCTAAACATCCAGATGCCGAATAATTGCAATTAAAGCGTGTAGAGTAGTCGTAGAGTAACAAACCTGACAGCCATGTGTTGTTATGTAAGTTGTACTCATCTATAAAATCAGCACAGTTATCTTCGAATGACTCCTCAGTCAGAGAGTTCCATACAATGTCGTTTAGGTCATCATACAAAGATCTGTACCGGCGGTAACCCCCAAGCTTGAAAGGTAACTTCTTCGTAATATGCCAGATGCACCAATGGTGGCGTGTGTCGGGCAAAGTATTTTTTATCGCACGGTAAATGGACTTACATTGATCGGTTATGATACGATGTGGAGCAGTACCAACACACTTCACCTATTGACTGAAAACCCACTCATAACTTGCAATTTCCTCATTCCCCAGCAAAGCACAACCGAGGAGGGTCGACCTACCATGATGGTTGACCCCAAAAAACGACACAAACGATAATCCATGCCTACAAGAAGAACCAACCGGATATAAGAAATGTTAATCACGATCGAATAGAGTTTTACCAACTAAAGGACCAAACACCAACTTAACTACTACATACCTGTTTGTACTGTAGGTGCTATCAACAGACACGACATCTCCGTAGTATTCATACGACGCCCTACACCTTGCATCCATCCATACTGCACTCCTAAATTTACACTCTTCATCCAGCTTCACCGCGTAAAAGAAGTTCGGATTGATCTCCTTCATCCTCATAAAGTAGCTCATCATCTCCCTGACATCAGCATTCACGTTGCTAGTTCGGAGCCTCGCTATTATATAGTTTCTTAAATCCTTTTCTGAGAATCCCAGGTTAGACGGCCCTCCAGCCTCATTTGCCAAAGCTAGGAAGGTCTTATTTGGTCGAAATCCCAGCCTCATCGTTATTCTCGATCACGCACTTCGCATGCATGCTCAACTTCCTATACTCATGGTAGTGAACAGCCTTTCTCGCTGAACAAGGATGCGAGTGCCTCAAGTCAACCTTGAACAAAATCCAATCTTGCATGTCTTTGTCAAACTTGACATATATCCTTGCCTTGCACCCACAGCAGAAATTGTATTCTTCCGTATTGGTGCTTTGACACGAGACCCACGAATCCCATCGCGATTACAGTGGATAGCTTGGTTAACGAGTATCTTTGTGATCTTGTCATATGTTGTCGTCCGTATCTTAGTTGCAAATCCTATTTTCTTGGCGTAGGTAACATAAAAGTCATTAGCCATCTCTAGCTGCGCAAACCGCATGCCAACTCTTGGTATCTCGTCTTCTTGAAGGCAACCATGATCTGGTAACTACAATTTAGATTATTTTAGAAAAATTAGTTACCATTGTGGACCAAATGAAACATGCGAATTGTGACTAGAAAAAATTAAAGTAGATTTTAAAACCTCATCACCAAGTTCCATCTCTTCACTTCCAACCTCACTAATATCCGACAGTTGCAGGGCCTATAATTCAGAAAGAAACACAATATATGAAAGGAAATAAAATTATTACGTAATAATAAAAGTATTAAATATTATGTAAATAAAACCTGAAACAGATGCAGTAAAAACACCACAGCAGCTAGAAATCATGCTAATCATCATACACATTTTAGCTTAAAAACAACTGCATGAAAATAACAAGGATGATACTACAATTATTTATTCCATTTTAGCTATTATTTAAGGGCCTGTATCATCCTTTAGTGGCTTCTTTTTTCACTCCATGAACAAAATTTTTTTCATGTTTATTTACATACACACACTCTTTTTTCAGATGTAGGAAGAACATAAACACCTCATTCATTATAAATCACTCAAATAACTTCATAATTGGTTAATCTATACAAATGTAGGATACACATAACCATATAATCCCATGAGCATAAAAAATATTAAAATAACATGCAAGAAGCCTAGGAGCATGTATCTAAAAAATATGCACTGAGCATATAAACATACCATCACATTATTACAACACTCATATAAGCATTCCATGGTTAGCATGTTGTAACTACAAGTAGCATTCACTTCAATTCAGTAAACAACTTCAGCCACGCATCACCCTAGGGTTATCTATTTTACATACTTGCATGATTATCATGTAGGGATAACATGTGCACACCATAGATAAAAATGTATTCATATAAGCATACCAAAAAATTAAATTATGCTATTCCATCATCCATATAAGCACATAAGTCCATAATAGGATGATTAGCAAATAAAGATGCCATTTAACATGAAGACAGCATACATTCATATACAAAAAACAACTACAAAAATATGCTTCCTGTATATAATCATATAAACACGAAATGATTAATTAATTCCAGCTAATCCTCAATGCATGTAATGATACCATTAAATATAAAACAAACATAAAAATTAAAGAACTCATTTACATTGTGACTAAACATAAAAATTAAACTCAAAATAAACATCCATGGCACAATTTAAGGATCCTAATTGCTCACCTTGTTCGACTGCTGACTGTGGCCTGCGACATCGCTGGCTAAGTTTTCTCGTTCGTATGGTAAATTTTCTGAAACACCAGATGCTACAAAAACTAACGGTTCAACTATATCGACCTCCATTAATGAATTTCGGCAAGGTGATGTGCATAAAGGAGGACCCTCGCTTAAAACACGTTCTTCTTGCGATTCTGCCATTCTGAATGAGTCAAAACCGGCTGCGTTCTGTGCGGAGGAGAGGGCGGCGCTGGTTGGTTAGCTGTTATTGGCGGTGGACTGTTCGATCGTATATGAAGGAGGAAGCCGATCAAGAGGACGCAGTGGTGGGCAGTGGACTGGGAGGTAGAAAGATATGCATGGAGCAGCCGTTTGATCGAAGAAGATATGACGTGGGAGATTCTCGTTTTAACCTAATTAGCTATTTTGATGCTATAATTAAGAGTGATTCTATTAATTTCAAATTTCAAATTAAAAATAATACAAAATTAATTAATAACCCATGATCTATTCTTAATTTCAATTAAACCCCATTGTATGCATTGTACAATAAGTCTATTGTTTCCTCGTACTTTTCCTTATTTATTAGTTATTACCACCATCTTCTTCATGTTCATTATTATCACTTCTACTTCTATATGTCTATTGTGTAATCATATTCTATCATCATTGTTATCTCTTTTATCGTCATCATCACTAATACCAATATCATCAACATTAATGTTTTCTTTTTTATTTCTTATTCGATTTTATTTTTTTTTTAAAAAAAAGTTTTCGTACTACAATTATTTTTTGTTTCTTGTGACATCATTTTCATCAATAATCTTTCTGCACTTAACTACTATTAGTAAAAAAATTTTTCAAAAGAAAACTTATTAATAGTTTGTGAGAGTTTAAAATTTTCACAAATTACAAATAAAACTCTCACAAAATTAATTTTCGTTACTATTTAACGATTTTTTTAATAGAGGAATCGTATTGTCTTAAAATAAAAATGTTGAAGTCTGAAGTGTTCATTTTTCTAGACAAAAATTACCTTATTTTTCATGAAAATAGACAAAAATTAAATTGAGTATTTACTCTAAAAGTTTAAAAATATAACTTACGGTTAATCTGATTTAATTTTATTTTTATTATTTAAAATAAATTTTAATTCTATCTCTATTATTAACTTTTTGTAAATCAATAAACAGTCAATTTTTCCCTATTTTATCCTTGTACACGTCATTCTTATCATCCTCAACAACTTTACCCTTAAAAAGGGGTATTTTTTGTGTCAATCAAAGATTTGAAGTAGGGTAATAGCAACTCTTGTCATTTTTCTTCATTAACACAACTACTGGACCCCTTATGTATAAGAGTACTGATAAAATTATATAACACCCCCATAGAGCCTTCAAAATCTGTTAAAAAAGGTTCAAGAACACACAGAAAATTTCTGCATGCGCAAAAGACTTTTCAAGAATATACAAACAGGTCTACTGCATGAGTCTCTGCCTCGAACATGCAGGAACTACAACCATCACCTTTTGACCAAAATATTGATTTTGAATCTCGGTAGAAGTCTAATCAAAACACACTAAATTTGTTGATTCAGTGACCCCAAATTACACATTGATGTTTTTATTATCACTTCATATATAGTTTCTAGTATTAAGCTGTGCCTTTGCCTATGTGTACCTTAATTAACAGAGTTGTAAGTTGTAACTTGTAACATGTCCGATAGATCCTACAATGTGACAGTGACATTGTAAAAAAAGAAATAACAAAGAATATTGTGGACAAATTAAGGTGGGGACTAGTGAAAGCAAGCACTCCTAAGTCCTAAGATCTTGAGTTGTTTCCATTGCCTATACTATAGTTGCTACTTGCTAGAGCGAGAGATTCAAGGCAGTAAATAAGAAAAAGAAGGCCAAGAAAACATTAAAAGAGGCTAAACAAAGTTTTATTAGTGAGCTTAATTAGGCCCACAAGAGCAACGGGGACCAAGAACAACTTACGATGCATTGCATGTGAGTCTCAAGCAAAAATAGGACAAACACAAGACCAGAATGTCTTCTAAATTTTATCATAAACTCACTAATATAAACGCATATGGGATATGGCACCCCTAGTATGGTCCACAAAGCTGACAAACTCACAAAAGGCTTTAATAAAATTTAACGGTTATAAAAAAATTAAACTTCACTTTTTTAGCTTTGTTGTCTA
>NC_029790.2:15926349-15928766 GCF_000816755.2 Arachis ipaensis | reverse complement strand
CAAAAAATGGTTAATAGCTTCTTTTCTGTCATCTTAAGTGTTTGATTAGAAAGAAATCAAATGATCTTTCAAAACAATTATTCAGGTATTGCGAAAGTCATTGTTACATCGATTAAAAATTACCAGTGAAGTATTATCAATTCTAATATAATATTTGTTGATGATAATGGCAGAGATAATGTAGAATGAGCAATTATTAATGATGATAATGGCAGAAATAATGCAAGAGTGAGCAATGTATTTTACATTTTTAGTTTTAAGATTTATCTATCATGTGCTTTAAGAGAAATTTTTCTTTGAAAATATAATAAATTTAAATTTTTAATATATTTATTTTGTATTCATTAAATAAAAAAATTTAAAATTTTTTACTAGTAATAATTTTATGTCATAAAGACACATATTAACTAAATCCTTAATTTTATCATTTTTATGCCTTTTTTATTGTTTTTTTTTTCTTGTTTTATTTTAGTGCGTTGAATTCTTTTGTTTAAAAAAATATTCAACGATATATTATTTTGCATTCTTTAATTATCACTTATTTTATTTTGTATTCTAATTACTTTCAGAACAATTGAGTAATATTATATATAAATATAATAAGTGTGTAATTATAGATGTTATATATATTAGATTCTTAATTTTTTGAAGGGTTTAATATTTAGAATTAAAATTTAGGTGTAAAATTTAGAATTTAAAATTTAAAATACTAAAATAATTATAAAAAATTAATTGATATTAAAAAAATTAATTTCCTAATTAAACTCATATCTTAGTTAACCAAAATTAAATAAATAGCCCTGTGAATATAAGCCCTCACCATTTTAATAGTGCTAATGTAAAGATATAATCAATTAGTAATTTATCCTTCAAGTATATAACGAGATTGGGTTACCAAATAATGCATTGTGCATGGTAGTATGTTTTTGCAATTAACAAAGTTTATGATCAAATGGTATTTAAATGTAGATAGAACTCATATAATGGAGAAAATATCAACGCATGACAAAGCTTGTTCCTTGTAGAGTACTTAGGAAGTGAAGTCGACTTCACGTGAAATTGATATCTGAGAACCGTTAGATAAAAAATTAGTCAAATAAGTCAAATCATTTTACGGCTCTCAGGTATCAACTTCACGTGAAGTCAACTGCACCTGAATTTCTACTACTTAGAAAACCCCACGGCATACTAAGACTTCGTCTAAACCGCCACAACTTGGAAATTCGACTGCAAAGTGAAGGACAAAGACAAACACATCTTAGCTTCTTGTTAAATATTTTAATTTTATTTTAAATAAAATTCTCTACAATACAAATATAAATAAATTAATTTAAATTAAAACTTTTTATCTTAATTATAAAGGACTAATTTAAAAATAATATGTCTACATCTTACATATGTCATCCTAACAAATTTTATTAATATTTTTTTTAAGTATTAATTTTTCCAAAATTTACTTAAATTTTCGAAAATTTATTTGTTATTTTATTAAAAAAAACACATTGCTATAAAATACTTATGCCTCCAAAGGACTAATAATTCATCGTTAATTTTATCAAATCAAAAGAACAAAGACTGACCCTTACTAATAATTTCGCATCTACAATTTTATTGGAAATTTTGAAAATTTTCGTCTAACTTGACGTTAATCTCTTTCGAGTATTCTCCCACAATTATTATAATTCTGCCTTATTTGTTTGCCCTGCTTTAAAGAGTTAGTTATAGGGTTATAATTAGTCTCTCACAAATAACATTGGAATATTTGCTATATATTCTCAAGCGAAATTCTTGCACATAAGAAAGCTTTTCATTTGAAGTTTCATTGCAATCAATAACAAGAATTTCAGCGTACGCCTACGTAAACAATGATGGTTCATGATGAACTCTTGTGAAGCCAGTAACTAGAAACGAAATCATGCTAGGTATGCATGTAATTATCCTTAAGCAGAGAGGCTTTAAGTTACTGCAATTTGTTAATCTCTTTGATACTAGTTAACTCGACCATTTATTTCTCATTATATTCACTTGTTTTAATTAAACAGTTAGTCCTAAAATAATTTTGAGGGACACAGTTTTTCTTCTTAATTATTAAGAAGTGAATAAAATAATGGAAGCCTATTTTAGAGAAATGCTAAGAAGCCAACAAATTTTGTGATTTATAGCTATTAATTAGTCATCATTGATATTTTTAATGATGTGAGATTACATTTAATAGTGTGAAACTGCTTTTTTTTTTTTACTGATTAAGTGTTGACCAAATTTTAATAAAAGTACTGGTCCTTAGATTTTCCCATTTATAAATACTACAAAGTATAAACAGCATTTTTTAAAGTCTAGATATCATTTTTTCTTTTATTATAATTACAAAATTAAAGTAACTTTAAATTTATGTTAAAAGTTTTTATTTTTTATATAAT
>NC_029790.2:15897859-15926233 GCF_000816755.2 Arachis ipaensis | reverse complement strand
TTCGAAATATAAATTTTAAAAAATTTATTTACCATTTTACTAAAAAAAAAAGGGAGAGGAAGAAAGCATGAATGATTTACCCTTGCTGGAGCTACAATCAAGAGCCATGAGAAAAGTAATCTTGCAGGGGGATCCTCTTCAAAGTAACTAACTCATCAACAAAGTAAACTAAATTGAGTTAGTTCCACCGAACAAGGCAAGGCATAAGTAAATGGGATTATTACTCTACAAATAAAAAACAGAGAATTATATTTAATCATTTATAGGAAAAAATTTGTTAATTTTGAAAGTAGAAGGAGAATCCCGTTTCTTCACTACTGCAAATGCAACGCACAACAACCACCACCACATTATTACAACAATATATCTAATGTCTAATGGTAATATAAAAGTTGTTTTACTATTTCTAAAATTTGAGTGTAAAACTTTTAAATTAATGGCATAACAGTAGTATATTACATTATATTAGTTAATTAATTAATTAATTAATAAGTTTTTAAATAACTCTCCTAGATTACAGTTTTAACTTTTAAGAAGACCCTTGTCAGAGAAAATATAGGAGGCGAGTCCAGCGGGAGTCCCCCTCTCTTTCCTTTTGAGTTGTGTTGTCCCTTTTCACCATTTAATGGTCCATCCCATCCTCACCGTCAGATCCCATCTTCCTCTTTCATATCCACCGTCCGATCACCTTTCCTTTCCTCTTCTTTTCTTTTTCTTTTTTCTTTTTTTTTTTCAAACAATTTGGGGAACTTTGAAGTTCGAAGTTGAAGGAAGAGGAACAACCCTAAGAAGCTGAAGCGGGAGCTACTACAATCATTCACACTGAACTAGATCGCTCTGTTTCTCTTTCAATTTTGCTGTGATAATTCAGAGTCAGGTACGTAGTACTTTTTTTTTTCTCTTGGATTCTTGTTTGCTGAAAACTCATTCGGAAATTCATGCAAACTAAAAGACACTAATCATTCACGGATCTTTCACTTCTTCCTCTTCCATTGATGCAGACACTTTAACTTTACCCTCCCAAATGCTACCAAATTTTCTAGGTTTACTCTCTATCTTCCCAACTCCCCCCTGTCAATTTCTCAAATTTGTTGCTTTCAACTTCATCAACCTCTATAATTTATTTATTTAAAATTATATATATTTTTTACCCCATGTTACTCGTTGCGGTTACAATTGGAGGGGTGCTGCTAAGAACCGCGTAGTGGGTGGAATTGATCTTAGCTTATACTATGCATAAATCCTTGTTTGTTACTGTTACTGTTCGGTGGTTCTCGACTCAGTTCTTTTTTTCTTTTTTCTTTTTTTTTGCAGATTTAATTTGATTTGATTGGAGCTCCTTTTCCATGGACCGCAAGATCACCCCCTTGCACGCTTGTACTTGCGAGTTCGAGTTCGAATTTTGGGGGGAGAATCAGGAATGGTGAAGGAATTTGAAGCAAAGCACAGTTCCCCAAAATATTATTTTTATTGTTGTTCTTTCTTCAAAAAAATTTTGCCCAGTTCAAGTAGTCCCTGCCAATTTAATAGTGGAGCTTCATCGTGGCAGGGTAGAGCAACAAATTTATACTACTATTCAAGTAGGCACAAGTTACCCCGTTTTGGTGGTCTTCCCTAGTCAATTTAAACCATGGCAATTGCTTACTGTTTGTGAATCGTAAAAGCAAAGCAATGGTGTGAGTGAGGCCTGTGGCAATTCTGCGTCGTAACACAAGATTGACCAACCATGGAAACAAATGGAGTTGTTCATGATGGTAGTATAGGAGGGGCTAGGAGAGAAAAGAGAGAGATAGGGGACAAATCAGTGGAAGATTTAGCTAAATATGCACATAGTCCTGCCCACTTGGCTGTTGCCAGGCGCGACCATGTTGCCTTACAGCGCATTGTTTCCACCCTGCCTAGGCTTGCCAAGGCTGGTGAGGTGAATACAGAGGCTGAATCTCTTGCCGCTGAGCTTCGAGCTGATGAGGTCTCTGCAGTTATTGATCGACGTGATGTTCCTGGTAGGGAGACCCCTCTTCACCTTGCAGTACGTCTCAGAGATCCAATCTCTGCTGAGATATTGATGGCTGCAGGCGCAGATTGGAGTCTTCAGAATGAGAATGGTTGGAGTGCTCTCCAAGAAGCAGTGTGCACCAGGGAGGAAGCAATTGCCATGATTATCGCGCGGCATTATCAACCTCTGGCTTGGGCTAAATGGTGTCGTAGACTTCCCCGCATCATTGCTTCGGCAGCTCGCATACGTGACTTTTATATGGAGATAACTTTCCATTTTGAGAGCTCTGTCATTCCTTTTATTGGACGCATAGCTCCTTCAGACACATATCGCATCTGGAAGCGTGGTTCTAATCTTCGTGCTGATATGACACTTGCTGGTTTTGACGGTTTACGCATCCAACGATCAGACCAGACATTTTTGTTTCTTGGAGATGGATATGCTTCTGAGGATGGTAATGTAACTCTGCCACCTGGTTCTTTGATTGCTCTTTCTCATAAAGAAAAGGAAATAACAAATGCTTTGGAAGGTGCTGGTACACAACCAACAGAAGCTGAAGTTGCTCATGAAGTTTCCTTGATGTCTCAGACAAATATGTATAGGCCGGGTATTGATGTTACACAGGCTGAGCTTATTCCCCATTTAAATTGGAGGCGCCAAGAGAAGACTGAGATGGTTGGGAACTGGAAGGCAAAAGTTTATGACATGCTTCATGTGATGGTTAGTGTGAAATCAAGACGGGTGCCAGGTGCTATGTCAGACGAAGAGCTTTTTGCTGTGGAGGATGGAGAAAGTATGATAAATGGGGAAAACAATGATGAGTATGATGATGTATTGACTGCTGAGGAAAGAATTCAACTGGATTCTGCACTACGTATGGGGAATGCTGATATGGTGTGTGATGATGAGGAACATGGAGACAGTCAAGAAAATGGCTCAGCAGCTACCTTTGAGAATCCTGAAGCCAATGGTGTGGTTAAAGAGAAGAAGAGTTGGTTTGGTTGGAACAAGAAAAACATCAAGAGTAGCAGTGATGATCCTGAGGAGTCAAAAACTTTGAAGAAAGTTTCGAAGTTTGGCTCAGAAGGTAGCAACCAGAAGTCAAGTGATCAGCAAAAGTCAGCATCTGACTTGAAGGAAGATAGTGGAGACACTAGGAAGGGAAAAGACAAAAGCAATAAGAAGAAGAAGAAGAAAGGAACAGCCACTGAGTCTAAGAATGAGAGTGAGTATAAAAAGGGTTTAAGACCTGTCTTGTGGTTAACACCAGATTTCCCTTTGAAAACGGATGAGCTTTTGCCTCTACTTGACATCTTAGCAAATAAGGTTAAGGCTGTTAGAAGACTGAGGGAGCTTTTGACAACTAAGCTTCCTCTTGGAACTTTTCCCGTCAAGGTAATCATATTACCATAATAACTATAGGTTTTTAATTTTTTAGGCATCATTTTTCTGTACATTGCATTATTTTGGAGTTGGCAACTTAAAGCTTCAGAATATTGAGGAGATTCATGTGACTTGACTCTGTTTCTATTGTTTGGTTATTCTTGTACTGGCATTTGTGCATGACATGACATGATACTGCTGTTAGTGTTATCTATCATAGTCTGAGTAAAACAATGAATTGGAGCGGTTTGCTTCTTTCATTTTTTCGTTTCGTTTTGATTAATTGCTTGCAAGTAGTTCTGGCCATGCTTTGACTTCTCACTTCATGGATTTCATTTGCTAATTTGATTTAGATTTCAAGCTATACTATACTAAACATAAGTTACTAAAATGCGAGTGGAGTGCCTGATTTCTGCCTGTCTGGGTCTTAACCTGATGGTTAATTGGTTTGTCATTGTCAGTGTTGTTATACAAAGGCTTCTGTTTTTTAACGATAATAATCTCTGGTGCCACTCAGGTTGCTATCCCAATAGTCCCTACCATTCGAGTTCTTGTCACCTTTACGAAGTTTGAGGAGCTTCAGCCAGCAGAGGAGTTTTCAACTCCACTCTCCAGCCCAGCACATTTCCAGGATGCGAAATCCAAGGAACCGGAGGGTTCAACATCGTGGATTTCATGGATGAAAGGAAGTCGCGGAGGGCAGTCCAGCGACTCCGATAGTCACAGATACAAAGATGAAGTTGACCCTTTCAACATACCTTCGGACTACAAATGGGTGGATGCCAATGAGAAGAAACGCAGAATGAAGGCTAAGAAAGCCAGAAGTAAGAAAAATAAGAAGCAGACAGCAGCAAGAGGCAGTGAGGGTGGTGCTTTGCATCAGGGAACTGAAGACCTTGAAGAATAATAGTAACAACATGGATTCACGGTCTCTGGGTATATTTCCACTTTGATAATTGTTGCACAAAGAGTCTTTTTTTGTGCAAACAGCCACAGCTGACTTTCTCATTCTGCATTGGATTGTTTCTCCAAGAATATTCTACTAGAGATTTCTTGGGCAACCAATTGTTTGTTACTAGCTAAGAAAAATGTGCCTTTATTTTTTTATTTCTTCTCAAGTTTGGCGAAGAAAGCTTTTTCTTCTAGAAATTGTTGTATTGTCATGTGAAGTGAAAATTGAAGAGGAAGAGTTTATACTCCTCCTTCAATCGCGTGGCTTCATTCTAATTTTCATTAGTCACCAATATTTGTATCTACACCTATGTCAATGATTATCTAGATTACACTTTTGAGAGTGGCATTCTCTTCATTGTTTGTTGTTCTGTCTGTCATCAAGAATTTGAATCTTCTTTTGAAAAGGAAACATCATAAACCGGAAATAGTAAAGAACTTCAATCTTATTTCCACGAACTATTTTTGACACATACTACAAAGAATCCATGTCATATCACCAAAAATAAAAGACTTAATAACTATATATTAATTTACAAGAGGTAGAATTATTCTACCAAAATCTGTCTTTGTTAACGCTCAAATAGCCAGCCATTACCTTCCCCCCAGTATTTCTCATACCATCTATGAGGAAGCACCATGAAGAACCCAATGCTCCAATGAAGAAATCAGAGTCAGCAGCCATGAGGAAATTAACCAGTGGGTAATTGGTGCTGGTCTCCCTCCCAAGGCTGGCTTCATACTCAGCCATTGAAACATTCATCCTGTCTTGGCGTCTTACCTTTGTATAGTGAAAGTTCCAATGAGAATATTCTTTGGTTTTGTCAATGACTTCCTGAATCAAGTTAGGTTCTTAGTAATGTCAGACACTTTTAACAAGAACAACGATTGAAAAATTAAGTAGATGTGTAGTAGTAGTAGTAGTACTAGTACCTGCATCTCAGTGGAGAGCCAAATGTTGTTGAGGTTTGGGAAGTGCCTCCTAATCCTATCAGCAAGATGCATGTATTCTTCAAATTCAACCACTTTCATTTCACATGCTTTGTCTCCCATCCTTACATGCATGCTTAGAAGAGGCCTAGGAACCCATGGCTTGTGATTGGACCACACATATTCATCAATTTCAGATCTTGGCTTATTATTACTTCCCTGAAATACCACCAGAAGCAAAATTATAACAAAATCAAAAGCAATTTTCATGGTCATGTATATTCTACTCTAAGTCAGTATTTTATGTCCCAAAAAGTATTTTAGTAAGTTAACCTTTGTCCAGTCTCCAGCAAGACCTTCATGCACCATTTTCGCAGCTAATTTTCCGAATGCAGCATGTCGAGCTTCATTCAATAGGCTGCATGTGTACTCAGTTGGGAACCTCATTAAGTAACGCACAGCCTGGAAACAATATTTGTGGCATCAACATGAATTCATGAAGCAGTCACACAAAATAAGAGGGAAACTGATCACTGAAGAAAATTGGGAAAATGTGGACATAACTCTTTAATGCATTTCTTATGAGTACCCTACCTGTGCCCTCCACCACCGCATATCCATCTTTCTATGTGAAGTAATCAAGCTGCCATTTATATCAGTTGTTGGTTGCAGATACTTCCAAGGTTCACCCCATATTCTGCACCATAAAAACTAAAATTCTTTAAGTAATCATTAATGTATAACTGCAGTTGTAGTTGGAACTTACCTAGGAGTTGGCCCTGCCCATATATGCTTTGATGTGTAATTTTCTTTCGCAGTCAAAATTCCTTTACTCCAAGCATCTTCGCTTTTCATTAGTTCTAATGCTCGTCGACGACACTCTAGGGAGGCTTCTGGAAAGAAGTAACAACTCCAACTAGACCGGGAAGACCCTGCATACACATTTTATGTTCACAATGATTGTATGCAAAAGTTGTTAAAACGGAATTGAACCTAAATCAGAAGAGATGAAGCAAGCAACTGTATTGGTCTTTTTTATTATACCTTTGCAGCCACCATGGTCAGCTCTATTGTAATATTTAGTTACAAGAACTCTGCCTTCATTGATTGCAATAGCAAGGAGTCCACTCATTCCAGCAAACTGAGCACCAATGCCGAATCCTGGTAATTTTTCCCAGTCAGCTACAAGGAACTTGACATCCGGATTGCTACAGTTTAAGGGATGCTGATGGATCCATATGTCACGTTGCACTTTCCTAGTCAATGGGTAATTTTCTTCATCAGATCCTGCAATCTGCCAAAAGCTTATAATAAGAAAATGGTTTAGGTTTGAAGTTTGAACCGGCAAGTAGTTGACATTATAATTGGTGAGTCTAGCTTACGCGATTCGACCTTATCCCGAAGAAATCTAACAATATGGCACAAATACTAAAAAGACATACCCAAGGTGGATAAGCACCCTTAGTTACAGCTTGATGCCTGAAATTTTGAGTCTGGTCACTGGTTGTAGCAACATGGTGCATGTCCAAAAATCCTTTCCAACTTGTCCATTGAGGGAAGTTCTCATTTCCTGTTCGCTTATCGAGACGTTCGAATAGCTGTGTCCTGGCTTTGCAGTCTTCCAAATGTGGGGCATAAGGCAAAATGGACCTACTGATTCCAAGTTTGTGCAAGCACTCATTTGCCTCACTTTCAGATTTAGTTAACACACAACTCCAACCTGAATAAAGCATAGAGACACTATCCTCATTTTCTTTATCTTTTCTGCTGTTGAAATCTGTTAGCCTCTGTGTTCCCTTAGCATTAACATTGCAGTCTGTTCTTGTCACCATAAGAGAAAAAATACATTATGACATTTGACATTAATATAATCTAATACCCCTATAAAATTGATCATATCCAAATTGATAACTGCAAGAATGTCCCAAGAAAATTTAATATTGATTGATTATGCAATGCAAAATAATGTGCCATATTCGGACAGAGTAGCCTAAAGAAAGTGTTGGTATGATTTCAAGTTGCTTCAGGTACAAGCCTTAGAATTTATTCATTCATTCATCTAATCATCAATTGAAGAATCCAATATTCTTTGCTTTAAATTTAGCCGATAATTGTTGTTCCTTTTTCAACAAGATTAACAAAGTGTACTGAATTTGTCATGTCAACTTCAATTAAGAACCATCATCAAATGGTAGAAACAGAAACAGAGAAATAAAGATAATCAAAAGTAGAAGAAGATTGACTTACTTATGGTATTATTAGAGTGAGAAAGAGAGTCAGAATGGAATGTTAAATTAAGCATTGAGAATGAGAAGCGACCAATGCCAAGCTGAAAGGTGGAAGTAAGAGCAGCCAAGATGAAAGAGGCAAGGCACACTCCAAAGAGGAATCCAACAACACAAACCATACATGGAAATGAGTTTCCCATTTGCAAGGCTCTCATTGAAACCGCTCTCTCAAGAGATTTCTGATTCACTGCCTCCATGGTTTTCTGGCAATTAAGCTCCTTCAAGAAGNTTTGGATGGAGCTAGGAATAAGGAAATAGAATTCACATGCATAGTTTTCTTCTTTAAGTGTAAAGATTAAAGAACAATGTCTAATAATCACTAAATAATTAATCATCCAAGAAGAGGAGAATATTTTTATAATACGGCATAAGCAAGCAAAGTTTTGAGGGGAAGAAGAAGAAGAAGGTGACGTACCATGAAAAAAACAAAAACACAATCCGTGAAACAAGATAAGAATGTGAGTGGCAACAACTTTTTAGAGAAACAGTGTCTGTGGAGCCTGATTTTTACCTGCACACCCTTTCTTTCTTGTGCTTTTAATATTATTATTAATAGTAAGAGTTAGTGACACCAATCTCCAATGGAAATAAAGAAATAAAGAAGAAAGAAAGAAGGTTAGATTTGGTGGCAGCTGGTGAAGTTGCCACTTGGTTTATATATTGTGATCATTATCACTCGCTCAATCTATGGCTCTATGCTTTGTTGCTATGTATGGCTGGTCCCCTCTCACATTTCTAGATGTACCTACCTCAGCTCAACCAAAAGCTAAGCCTCCAATTAATTAATCCTTTTTTTTCTTTAATCTTATTATTAATTACAACAGTCATTCATCTAATTGTTATGTTGGTTTTTGGATATGGACAGAAGGAATGGAACCACACACAAACTTTCCATGCATGCTATGTTGACTTTCTCCTTTTGAAAATTATGTGAGCTCTAATTGTGATTAGTTAAAACAAAACGAATATAGAGTTGTTCTCTTTTTGGAGAGGCTCAAGCTAAACGTAAGTGTTCTTGGCTGTGATACACTTTTCCTTTCTTCTTTTTGCTTTTCAATTATGTTTATTTATTCTTCTTCTAATTAAATATTTTGATTCTGACTTATAATAAAATTCATTAAAAGGGGGTTGGATATTTGAATGCTGGTTTTGGATCTTGAACTGAAAATTATCAATTATAGTACTCCTAGTCCTTACTACTCCACAGACCATATTAATGTATATAATAGTATTTCTTTTGCTTTGAAATAATATTGAAAGTTTTGGGGTTAAATTAATTTTGTATTTTTTTTTACTTCAAATTAAATGTTTATTTTACGTAATAAGCATACCATAGTTACCCAAAATATCAGGTGTGATATAATTATTAATAAATGAGGAGCAGAATATAATATTAATTGAGTTGATTAAAGTACTTCAAATAACATGATGGGTGATTTTGTTTTCGTCATTTTTCATTGGGAAATGAGATGGGAATGGACGTATGAGAGAAAAGCGAGAGAATCTGCATGGATTTGGAGTCCCAAAAGTTGTCATCTAAAATTCCTCTTACTTTGGCTTTTGCAGGATAGTGCGCAATAGGGCCCTTGGTAAATCTTGTACATTTTACTTGTGTATATAACTGTGTCACTGAAATATATAACTTGTCACTCATATTATTATTCAATTTAATGAAAGACGATGAAAGCATATTTGAAAATCGTATTAATTAGCAAAGTTGCACCAACCGAAAAAGTAGTCCAACAAAAAAAAGACTCCGGTGCTAGATAATTCTTTTTGACTTATATGTTATGTTGGTAAGTTTAGACCTATTAAAAAATTAAAAATTTAAAATTTAAAATTTAAAATAAAAATACTTAAAAAATTAACTGATATTAACTAAAAAAAATTCCACTCTCTAATTAACTTCATATAAAAATTGTCAATAACATTATTAAATAGTGTTAAATATCACTTGTCCATCTTCAAATAAGTCATTGAGAAACATTTCTTCCCTTAACAAAATTCAGAGCTACTAAATTATTCCCTTTTGGCCTTGATGGAAAATGAGTTATTAATACCTACTATTTGTGTCAAAAACAGATGTATGATTATGAATAATTGAAGTGGAGTGAGTGGTCAAAGTCAAACCTGTTCAAGTAGTAGAGTCCACATAAATGGGTGGGCCCAGAGATAGACGAGAATCTCAACGGTCAAATTTCAAAAGCTCCCTACCTTCCTCCCTCTTTTCTTCCATTTCAGTCCCTCAATCCCCTCTCCGCTTTTTTCTTTCTCTTTAGAAAGTGACCTTTTTCTCAACTATATCCATTCATGATGAGGTGCTTTCTACCTACTTGTTTTGGTTCTTGCAAACGCTCTAAACGCTCCAATCCAACTGCTACACAGTCCCTTCATTCCAAGTAAGCTAGCTAGCTTTCCATGCTTTTTGTTTATTCTGTGTTATTCCTTTAATTTATTTTGAACTTTCATTATCCGTCATTTTCATATCAGAATCGAATTGCAATATGAATTATTGAATCGAAGTGCTGAAGCAGCTCATGCGGCCACACCTACCAAGGATGAAGAAGAGAGACTTGGAAGAAGAGGTGAGAAAAAAGATGAACACCAAGGAGAAGGAGAACAAGAGTTTTCGGAGTCGCTGTTTTCTCTCTCCATTGGCTCCACTAAACAGATTTCTGCTGCTCAAAATGCCGACACTACTGAAGTTAACAGTCCAATGCAGCAGCAGCAACAACTTCTTCTTGGAGTTGGAGAGGAGGATTCTGAAGCATTAGGATCAAGCGCACCAACTGTTCGGGAAAAGGTTCAAGGGAACTCGTCCAAGCCGGCTGGATTCTCTTCATCCGACAAGGAAGCAGACATAGCAAAACCTGCTGAGCAACAAAATTGCATTGCCAAAGAGAAGGTGAATCCTGAAGAAATAAATTCTTCTGCCAGAGAAGAAGGTGGTGATGTCAATGGAATTCAAGAAGAGTCTTCAGAGTCGTTGTTTTCGCTGTCGACTGATTATAGGAAACCAATTTCATCGGCTGAAATAGCGGAGACCGAAGTTAATAGCCTGAGGCAGGACAAGAAAGAAGAAACTCAAGAAAGGGTTCATGATATTTCCTCTGTGTTGAATCCAATTGAGAATGTTGATACACAAGGGAGGGTGGCCAAATCCACATTGCTTAAGTCACTGAAGAACAATGATAAAGAAAACATCAACAATTCAGCAGTGGAGGACATAGCAATATCCCTCAGTCCAGAGCCAAATATGAAGCTCTCAAAACGCAAGGCAAGGCAGAAGGCGAATGATAACAAGCTAGAGATTGGCGTTGACACCAGCCTATCCAGCTGGTTGGTTGAACCGGAAGGCACGCCTGTTTCGGTGAACAACAGTTCAGTGGGAGAACAGACACCAAAGGGAGGTAGAGGATCCTCATGGAGTAATGAGGATAGACCAATTCTAGGAGCATTGACAATTGAAGAGATCAGGATGCATTCCCTATCAAGATCTTCAAGAAGGACTAGAAGCAAGAGCCCCGACGAGACCCCCATCATAGGTACTGTCGGCAGCTACTGGACTCATACTGGTCAGGACATGGAGTCAAGCTTGAACAACAGTGGAAGAAAGGTACTACATTTAGTGTTATAAGTTGATAATTAGGTTAGGTAGTTGATATATCAATAGTGCATAATAAACCTATATATTAGTTGAATTGAAGTTTTATTAAACTTAACCAGAGTTGCTGGTGTTGCAGGATGCAAAACTGAAATCAAGTACTTCAACATGTAAGACAAGACTAGAAAGAGCGTTCGAAGAAAGTGTTTGTGAAGTTTGAGCTCGCGTCCCATGGTTCTTACGTTCTTTCGTTCTGCATGAAGCGTGGTTAGCCCTAGAATAATATGGTTAATTTTTCTTAATAATAAAAAAGGGGATCTTAATGGGTATATTGTTTAGTTCTCTTGGAGCATTTGATGCGTACATAGTTTCAAGATTTTACTTCCGCAGTTTTGCTGCTGCTAATGATATTGTAAGCGCAACTATAATTAAGGACAAGCAAATCATGCCTTTGCTTTTTTGCAGTAACTATTGTTTATTGCTTTATAAGTAACATACATACTACATACAATCATGCTCGTTATAGCTGGAACTTTATACGGATGAATACGAGGAAAATAACAAAAATCATTCCTCTTCTGCATCGTGTACCTACCATACTAACGGTGAAACCCCCCATCCCTACATAGAAGAGACTAAGAGAGATGTACATATAACTAAAACCACAATTGAGAATCTTGTAGCCACGTGAGACCTTAGACATCATGAAATAGTCTCCTTATCTGCTCAACTGTTGCAGGCATCAGCGTAACTGGGCAACGCTTATACTGTAATGAGGAACCACAATAAACAAAACAAATTAGGGAATAGAAGTGATACATGTTGAATTTAACACTTGACATCACAAACGTTAGGTCCTGCCAACTCTTGCAAGATTGAATTCTCACCTGTGTAATATACTTAAATATGCAAGCATAGCAAAAGACAAATCCCGAAATTGTAACTACAGATGGATTTGCACGCTTCTGTGAGCACAAGGGGCAAATTGTTCTGTCAGATGGCAGCGGGATTCCCTCTTTCGCTACCTGGTTGTATGAATATATATTAGCCAATGGCCCAACACAATTTTTTGATCGGTTCATAGAGAGGATGCAAGTAGACCTATTCAATTAGTATGATTCAAACACCAATTTTACATGTATAGAAGTACACTGATGAAGAAAGAAGATGAAAAACAAAACGTTTATTCACCTTTGGAGGAGGAGGAGGAGGGGGTGGAGGATATACTGTCGGGGCTGACATTCTCTCCTCGGCTGACTGATACCACCATTCCATCATCTATATGTTCCACATAAATTACGTGTTAATGATTGTGCTCTGTCTCAACTAGTATGTTCCTCAAACTAACATATTTAACCACACATCACTGGTAGATTACTTAAGTACCACTTGACAGAAGAAGTTGAACACAGACCACTCAAAGATTTCTGAACCACCCAGGCAATGGTACCAACCAAAACTCTGTTGGCTATACCATAGTGGGTGTTGTTCATTTTGTTGACTTTAAGAAATCTAAGCCAACAAACAATATATAAAACAAGCTAAAACACACCAAAGTTTAAGAAGATTCAGTATTATTTTTGGCTTACTGTTTTACTATATTAAGTAAGAAAACTTATCAAGAGGGAAAAAGACATCTCACTTTAAAGAAGAACACAGCTGCAATCAAACCAGTTTGCGCATAATCCAGTACAGTGTACATACAGCTGAGCAGTGCTCCTTGCAAGGTCTGCATTATGACATATATCACATAATCATATAAGGTGATTCATGTGGACAAAAAGCATAACATTTATTCAAAGTCAAGATTGCAAATGTTAAAATGAATCTTGACTTTGGATAGGCAGAACAATATGAATAAAATCAACAAAATATGAAATTCTTCAGCTGCAACCCAGTTCATGTTATGATTTTTTTTTTTTCTTTTTTTTTTCCCTTTTTTTCAGAAAAAAATATCATTAAAAATACGAAATAAACTGATCTAAATTAGCGTTTAATTGATAAATACCTTCAACCATTGAGGGCCACGAAGTCTCTCACGTTCTCGGCTACGTATCTTTGAAATTCTTGAAGAGGTATCCATCTATAATCCCATGAAAGGAATAAAACCCAATTCAGTGAAACAAGAAATGAAAAAAATGCAAACAACATGTCTATTCTCATTCACCCACCACAATACAGCACTCAAGTACAAGAGTAACATAAAAGTAATGTAGTGTGACAGATTTTATAATATCCTAAATATGTACCATCTCTTGGCCTGTAGCTCGGCACACTTGTATCCCAAGTGCATGCAATGCAAATGAGTAGTATCCAGTGGCATCCAAAAGGTATAATAGCTGGTAAGCAAATTGCAAACCTGCAGTGACATTGTTAAGATATTAAGAATCAGTTAATCCGAAGTCTCAGCAAGATAACCATTTCAATAAGACAGCAGAACACACATACCCTCTGTAGTAGCATGTAGCCAAGGGTAGCAAAACCCCACAATCTTTTGAACTCTCTTCCTGACGCGCTCCCTAATAGATGCATTGGCATCAGAATCCAATGTTCTCCTCGACTCTTCGAAGCCGAGGGTGGCATCAAAACCTTCATTTTGATCATCACCCCAGAGGGTAGCCTGCAGCCTAGCTTCCCTTTCTTTGTTGTAGATTGAATGCAACTTAGACTTCAAATAGGGCAACACAACCTAGAAACACACCCAGATTCAGCTAGCTACCACTATGTATAGTACAGCAATGTTCTCCAATTGAAGCAAATCAGGAAGAAAGAGAGAACTAGGGTTACCAGAAAAACAACAGAGAGAACTTTCTGGCGCCTTTGTAAACCTGAATTGGGAGCAGCGTTATCGGAATTAGGGGAAACGGTGGAAGCATCAATCTTGAGGGCAACATTGACGGGTCTTCTTCGGAGACCGTAGAGAGATTCAGCAAAGGAAGCATCTGTGGTCCGCAAGCTGTGAGTTTCGAGGATGAGCATGAGGAGGGCGAAGGATTCATGTTCGTAGTCGAGGAGGCGGTGGAGGAAGGGGCGGCGGAGGGCGAAGACTCCCAAAGAGTAAGTGAGGGCGGCGCGCAGGCTGGCGGGGAGCTGCTGGGCCGCCGCCATCTCGAAGAACGTGGGGCGGCTGCCTTGGCCCCCCACCTGAAACAGCATATCTTCTTATCCTTTCTTTCTTACTCTTCCACCGCCTTGCGTCTTCGTTCATATATGTTTGAGCTTACAGCTTTTACTCAAAATTCATTCGTGATTACTGACTCTATGCTCGAAGATTGTTTGTTGGTAGGGATGGAAGGATCCTCCCTCCTTTGCGTTTGCGCAAAAGTGATTCTGCTACCGAAACTATATCAATATGTCCGGAATAAAAATTCATTGCAACTTCTCCTAAATAGATTTATATAAATTTAATAGACAAACTTGATTTAATCATGTAAATCAAATGGAGTAAATAGTTAAAATGGTCCTAAAACATCTAGCTATTTTTATTTTAATCTTTGAAAATCTTTTTTAATCAAATTCATTTCTAAAAGATTTTAAGTTAATAACATTAGTCTTTTCGTCATTTTTCTTACTAACACCGTTGATGGAAGCTGAACTGGCACGTTAGAGATACACGTAATTGTTACGGATCCGGCCCACGGATCCTACACCCGGAACGGTCCCCGAATCCGGTTGCCAGGGTCTGACCCGCTTCGCCCTTCCAGAAGGTTCGAAACCAGCCCACTAGAGGTCCTAACCAACTTTCGAATTCAAACGTCTCCCTTATCTTAGCCAAATAAGATAAGATAAGATAAGATAAGATAATTCAAACGTCTCCCTTATCTTAGCCAAATAAGATAAGATAAGATAAGATAAGATAAGATAAGATAAGATAATTCAAACGTCTCCCTTATCTTAGCCAAATAAGATAAGATAAGATATTCACCATCACCTATAAATAGAGGACCCAGGTCCCTCCAGGTATTCATTCATTCCTCACACCTTATACCTCTTAGATCCATTCTGACTTGAGCGTCGAAGTGTCTTTGCAAGTACCTCCCCCTCATTGCTCCAGTCAAGTGATCCGGCATCTGCCTCAACCCGCAAGTTCTCGATCCATCTCTCAACCCGTACCAGAGACATCTTGTACATTGGCGCCGTCTGTGGGGACTTTGCAACGTTGTGGCGGCATGACGGATAACCCAGAAGAGCAATCATCAAACTCAGATTTCTTGCGTGTAACTGAGAGCAAAAAGGAATAATGTTTCCTTAACTTGCATCACCTTTGCATGTTTATGCACCCTTTCGCCCTACTCCAACGGCGAAATCCCAAAGGAATAATGTTTCCTTAACTTACATCACCTTTGCAGTGATAACACACATTCGCCCTATTCCAACGGCGAAATCCCAAAGGAACAATGTTACTTGCAATTACCTTCTTAGTGATAATACTCTTTATACACCCTCGCCCTACTCCAACGGTGAAATTCCAAATCCTCTAAGCCCAAAGTCTCGCTTCCCTTTAGTGGGACACCTCCACCTCTTGGGCCCTCTCATTCACCACTCCCTCATCCGTCTCTCCAAGCGCCATGGCCCCATCTTCTCTCTCTACTTTGGCTCCATGCCCACCGAGGTTGCTTCTTCTTTTGAACTCTTCAAGCTCTTCCTCCAAACCCACGAGGTCACCTCTTTCAACACTAGGTTCCAAACCTCTGTCATCCGCCGCCTCACCTGTGACAACTCTGTCGCCATGATCCCCCTTCGGACCTTACTGAAAATTCATAAGGAAGCTCATCATGAACGACCTCCTTAAATGCTACCACCGTGGCCAAGCTCAGACCTCTCAGGAGCCAATAGATCAAGAAAGTTCTCAAGGTTCTTGCACAGATATGGGGGACAGCCAAATCGTGGCAGCATGACGGAGAACCTCGAGGAACAATCCTCCACCCGACACCCCAACTCAAACCCACAAAGCCCAACTCCCGAACTCCAAGATAACACTCCTCCCACCCACGGGAGGATAATAAACCCGGCACATCGCCAACCAACCCCAACTCAACAACAACCAAGAGAGGACAACCGTCCTCCCACTGAAGCTCGGCCACCCGATGGCCTGGGAGAAAGGCGGTCCAGATAATCCAAGAGTTGTGCCTCAGGGTGCAAAACTTCAAAGGCCGAGTCACACCCAAAGAATGGTACCACCCGGAGCAAACAAGCCAAGCGACCTCCAGGACCTAATCTCATCGCGATACTAGGAACACCAGGCCCCCTGAGCAACAACACTGCAAACAGCACGATCGCAGCATTTCCCTAGACCCGAAACACCGACGCAGAGAAGACGACCGACGGCACCATCGGGAGGCCAAACGAGCAGGAAACATGCACGTGATAATGGAAGCCATCCCGTTCACAGAAAAATCCTTGAGAGCCAAACTCCTGAAGGACTTCAACAAGCCCACTGACATGAAATAGGACGGGACCAACGATCCCCGGGAACACCTAATGGCCTTCGAGGCCAGGATGAACCTGGAAGGAGTCGCCGACATGATCCGGTGTAAGGCCTTCTCGATAATCTTAGCTGGCCCTGCGATCAAATGGTTCAACGCCCTCCCAAACGGGTCCATAGTCAGCTTCCACGATATCACCAGAAAGTTCATGGCCCAGTTCACTATCAAAATCACCAAAGCTAAACACCCCATTAGCTTGCTCGGAATTACCCAAAGACAAGACGAATCTACGAGAAAATACCTGACGGTCGACGGACTCACGGACTCAGTCGCGAGCCTCTGCCTGACCAATGGACTTATGAATGAGGACTTCTGAAAGTATCTCACCGCGAAGCCAGTCTGGACTATGCACGAGATTCAGAGCGTCGCTAAGGATTACATAAACGATGAGGAGGTGAGCCAAGTCGTGGCGGCCAATAAACGGCAGAACGGCAGTACGGCACCTCGCCAAAACACCCCACCAAGAGAAAACCAAAAGGAACATTCCAAACCGACAAATGCTCAAATTACACCCTCTTGTTAGCTCCCATCACCGATATCTACCACCAAATAGCTGACCGAGGCGTCCTTCCGAAGGCCCGACCACTTAAAGAAAGAACGGGCGGCAACAAGAATTTATATTGTGACTACCACCAAGGATACGGGCACAGAACACAGCACTGCATCGACTTAAAAGACGCTCTGGAGCAAGCCATACGAGACGGCAAGCTCTCCGAGTTCGCCAAGATCATCAGGGAGTCGAAGCGCACAGAAAGAGACAAATCACCAGAGAGGGAAGGACGCAACCCAAGGACACAAAGACAAGCCCCTCGGGAAAGTCCGGAAACAGACCCGACCATAGTCGTCAACATCATAACAAGCAAGGATAAGCCGGAAAAGTCGAAATCGGTACTAAAAAAGAACCTCAAGGTCCTGGCAGTCAGAAACCAAACCCCGACAATCATCACCAATAATGCGATAACATTCTCCCCCGAGGACTGCCAATACAGCACCTCGGCGAAAGATGCCCCCTTCGTTATCTCCGCAAAGATAGGAACCGGGCTGGTCAGAAGAATACTACTCGACACATGAGCAGATTCCAACATCCTCTTCAGGGGATCCTTCGACAAACTCGGGCTCCGAAACGAAAACCTACAAACCCACCATAATGGGGTAACCGGGCTCGGGGATAACTTCCTTCAACCGGACGGCACCATCACACTTCCCCTCACCATCGGAGCCGGGAACCAAAGAAAGACCATCCTCTCCGAATTTGTCGTCCTTAAGAACTCCACCACCTACAAACATCATCCTCGGGAGAAAGACCATTAACAACCTCTCGGCAGTCATCTTCACCAAATTCTTACTCATGAAGTTCCAAGCCGATGACGGCACTATCGGCACAATACAGAGAGACCGGAAAGTCGCGGTAGAGTGTGAGAACACCAGCTCGACCCTCTGCAAGAGATCCCGAGATGCGGCAGGCATCTTCCTCGCCGACCTCGATGCACACCAAGACCAAAGTCCGCGCAGAACCGTGCGAGGAAACGACAAAGAGGCAGAGTGGGACCTTGCAGACAAGGTCAGGAGCATAGCACACCTACGGGAGCTAGCTCTAAAACAAATAATAAGTCTAAGGTACAATGGCAGCACGGTACGATGAGACTTTGGACCAGGAGACCTCGTCTTACGACAAAATGATATCGGTCCACCCACTCCCGGAGAAGGGATGCTCACGCCCAACTGGGAGGGTCCCTACCAAATTAGGACGGTAATAAAAAAAGAGCCTACATGCTCGAAAGACTAGACGGGACCAAGCTTCCAAGATCCTGAAATTCCACCAACTTACGATGCTACTATATGTAGAAACATCCTTCCAAAGCAACAAGATTGAGGTCGTTTAAGACTATCTCTTTACCCTTTATATTTTGCCTTTTTTACTTGCATTTATTGCTTAAGTCATTTAATCGTATATTTTCTTACTGGGCACTCTTTTCTACCCACATTGGGAGGTTTTAACGAGGCCCAAACCATAAATGGAAATTCATTTTCTCAAAAGCATTGCCCCGTCCGACGGCACAAACCAAACGCGGCTACACGGGAATCGATTACCCCGAGGCCAACAAAACGGATATCCAAATAACTGGGAGGGTCCCTACCAAATTAGGACGGTAATCGAAAAAAGAGCCTACATGCTTGAAAGACTAGATGGGACCAAGCTTCCAAGATCCTGAAATTCCACCAACTTACGATGCTACTATATGTAGAAACATCCTTCCAAAGCAACAAGATTGAGGTCGTTTAAGACTATCTCTTTACCCTTTATATTTTGCCTTTTTTACTTGCATTTATTGCTTAAGTCGTTTAATTGTATATTTTCTTACTGGGCACTCTTTCCTACCCACATTGGGAGGTTTTAACGAGGCCCAAACCATAAATGGAATTTATTTTCTCAAAAGCATTGCCCCGTCCGACGGCACAAACCAAACGCGGCTACACGGGAATCGATTACCCCGAGGCCAACAAAACGGATATCCAAATAAGTAAACGGCTACACGGAAATCGATCACCCCGAGGCCAACAAAACGGATATCCAAATAAGCAAACGGCTACACGAGAATCAATTACCCCGAGACCAACAAAACGGATATCCAAACAATAAAACGGATATCCAAAATAAGTGAACGGCTACCCGGGAATCGATCACCCCGAAGCCAATAAAACAGATATCCAAATAACAGAATGGATATCCGAATAACAAAATGGATATCCAAATATCCAAACGGCTACACGGGAATCGATTACCCACGGATATCCAAATAAGTGAACGGCTACCCGAGAATCGATCACCCCGAAGCCAATAAAACAGATATCCAAATAACAGAACGAATATCCGAATAACAAAGCGGATATCCAAATAAGTAAACGGCTACTCGGGAATCGATCATTCTGAGGCCAATAAAACGGATATCCAAACAACAAAACGGATATCCAAATAAGTAAACGGATACTCGAGAATCGATCACCCCGAGGCCAATAAAACAGATATCCAAATAACCAAACGGATATCCAAATAAGTAAACGGCTATCCGGGAATCGATCACCCTGAGGCCAACAAAACGGATATCCAAAAAACAAAACGGGTATCCAAACAACAAAAAATGACGGCCCAGGATCGATCACCGTGAGGCCAACAAAACGGAAATCCAAATAAGCTAAATAAACAAAGTCTTGAAATCGACCCACCAAGAGGCCTAAAATAAGTTCACAATAACGGCCTAGAAAAGGCCACACAAAACAAGCATGAGCTGACGGTCTTCCAACTTGCGAAAAACCGGACTGACCAACATCCCGCCAATCAGTGCAGGATGACGTCACGCCCTTTCTAGGTTCCTCACAGTCTCCCGAATTACAGAGAATTGGACTCTCCAAACAATTTAGCATTGAGACCAAGTTAGCATGCTCTCATACTCCAGGGACAACTGTTCCAGACCCGATCTTCGGGTCCTTCCTCGGAACGGTCATCAAACCCGGCATGTGATGAGACGCACAAAAAACGTGGTCCTCGCCTGACCATGAAACGGCTAGAAACTCCCCAAATTCTCGACCTTGATCGGAAAAACCAAACAACGATCTCCTTGCCAAACCACAACGGCGAGGAAAAGGTTCCTCCAGCGATGAGACTGAGCACCCTCACTCTCTCGCTCTGGGGGCAACTGTTACGGATCCGGCCCACGGATCCTACACCCGGAACGGTCCCCGAACCCGGTTGCCAGGGTCTGACCCGCTTCGCCCTTCCAGAAGGCCCGAAACCAGCCCACTAGAGGTCCTAACCAACTTTTGAATTCAAACGTCTCCCTTATCTTAGCCAAATAAGATAAGATAAGATAAGATAAGATAATTCAAACGTCTCCCTTATCTTAGCCAAATAAGATAAGATAAGATATTCACCATCACCTATAAATAGAGGACCCAGGTCCCTCTAGGTATTCATTCATTCCTCACACCTTATACCTCTTAGATCCATTCTGACTTGAGCGTCGGAGTGTCTTTGCAGGTACCTCCCCCCATTGCTCCAGTCAAGTGATCCGGCATCTGCCTCAACCCGCAAGTTCTCGATCCATCTCTCAACCCGTACCATAGACATCTTGTACAGTAACCAATTTAAATGACACTGTTTAGATTGTTTGTGAGGGCTGACATCAACATAGTACCATATAGAGTAGAAAAGAAGACAAAACACTTATCCCTCATACTTCAAACACACTTCTCTTCACTCTTAGTCAAAGAAACCTCCTGTTCTTTGTTCCTCTCTGAATCCATCGACAAAGCTCCGTGGAAGACGACTAAAGCTGGATTTTGACGTGCGATTATACAGCGGGTGTCATGTGTGTCTTCTTCGATGAGTGTAGGTTCTTATTTTGCAAACCAAATTCAAAGGAAGGCAGCATTTTCGGCGCTACTGCAAAGTATAAAAAACTTTTTTCTTTCTCACCTATATGCTATCTTTGATTGCAAAAGAGAGAATGAAATTCTGCTGGTTGTTTTTTATTTGAATGAAATGTTGTTCGATTTTGCATTTTTGCCTTAGTGTTATTTGTGCCCTAATGATTTGGTTTGCAAATGGGAAGGTAACTCTATTTTTATATATATATATAGTAATGTGTTTGTTATGGTGAATAAACTCTTTTGAATGTGTTGAGGTTCGATTTTGTAGGTGATCTATGGTTTAGGGTTGTTGTTTTTAGAATTTGGTTAGGGTTTACGTATTGTGATCCACAGAGTTAAGCATGTATTAGGCTAAATTTTTTAAAACAGAGTTAATGGAATGTATTGTTTCTAATTACATACTGTAGAGAATATAAATACTAATTTTTCTCGATTTGAAATCATGTTTACAAAGGCCTCAATTTTTTTCTAATTACCTGTGTTGCTCTGCTTTCTAAGAATAAGATCATGCATTGTCGTTAGATTAAAAATGGAGATAAAAAATTCTTCATGTTCTAAGTAACATGAAACCAATTCTTGGCACAACCACCTATTTTCCAAGATTTGTTCGGAACTATGTGAAACAGCAATGTATAATATCTCTGTGAAGCAAGTTTCATCCACAAAATTTTCTCAGAAACCGAATTTTATAAAGTAGATTACGTTAATTTCTTCTGAAATAAGTTTTTCTAGTAGATATTATTGTTATTATTATAAAATAGATTACATCATTGTTTAGCATTGATTGGTAAATAGAATAAAATAAATGAGGAGCAGTAACTGCAGAGAAAAACACAAAATAGATAAGTTTCCTTGTATGCTATTACTAATGTACAGTACAGAGTTAATGCTCGTGTAATAAGTTAATGTACAGTATAGAGTTGTTTATGATTTTGAGTTTATTTTGAGTTTTATCTTTATTCATTTGTAGATGGAAGAACCTTTCATGACATTTGTGTTTCACCACGGTAAAAAGTTTAGCTAGACAGATGCCTATCCATTAACATAATACACACAAAACTCAGAACAAGTTGCATTTATAACTGGAAAAAATTAAACGTTGTTGTTTATATTTGTAACTGAAATCATTTTTGAATGTTGGATGAAATTGTTGTTGAAATTATGTAGGAAAGTGTTGCAAGGCCCATAAAACTGAAAGTTGTCAAAGGGAAGAGTCAGAAGAAATGCCTCCCCCCAAGTTGTCGCAACATCAACAACTCCTTCTGCTGAAACCATTAGGGAAACTAGCTCTGTCACTATCAAGAGACTTGCTGACTATATGACTTTTGTTCCTACTCCAAGATTCAACTCTCTTAAGAAGAAGGATAAACTTATTTGATGCTGATTTCTGATCATTATGTAATTAGAACTAATGCCATATTTTTTGTATAGGGCTCTCTTATTGCCATTAAAAATATTGTGGTTGGTTTTATTGTTAAGTCCATTTTTTTGCTTTAGCCCTTTTATTAAGTTAATGGTAGTGATATAAGCTATTATAGTTAGCTTTTTGGATATCGATCAGACAATTATGATCAAACAATGTTGTTTCAGTTTCAATATATGAAAATATTTAGTTTATCTATATCTCATTATAATCTTGTACAATTAGGTATAATTGTGTAACGTGTTGACGGATTTCATACAAATATTGAATCCTTAGTTCTAAGTTTAATTAACCAGATTACAATTTAAAGAATAATCTTGTCAAGAGTAAATTTAATAAAACACGTTGTTCAGTTCATTGCTAAATTCAATAGAATAGGACATATCAATTTGTTCTTTTCATAATACATTACATACCTGAATAAAGTTAAAATCTTTATAGCACTATTAATTGAAAATACAAAATATACAAATTAATTCCACAACTAAAGTTACAATTATCAATCCAATAAACATAAAACTCATTAATTTTTGTCAATCTTACTTCTGCTTCCAAACTCTTCATTCTCCATGCAATGTTTACTTTCCACTCATCATGATTGCTCTCAACTTTTGCATCAGTTTCTGCATCTTCATTTCTTTCATCATATTCATCTTCATCAACTCACTTGAAGAAGTTGCAATGGCTTCCTTTCTGCAGAAATTTAAAGAATATTATAACTAAAAACTACCACAACTAGTAAGAATACCGAAGATAAAAGAATTCATGAGAACAAATCATTTGATATCTTGGACATATATGGAATAATCTATCTGAGTTCTCTGAAGTTCCAGATTTCTTAATCAACGTCTTCAGTCCACAATGACATGTTATGTCTTCATTCTTCCTCTTTCTACTTCACATAAATGAATTAGACCCATAGCTACCAAGTGAGTGAGAAGACACCTCACCACGACGACCTCCATTTCCACCACCCATTATGCCGGCGACTTCCAATCTTGTTCTCTGAACCTCTGTAACTTAACTCCAACGTAAGGGGATATATATGCACTATGATGGGATTAGGGTTTATTAGTTAGGGATTAATTTGACGAAATTTCGTAAAGTTGTCATGCCGAGAGACAATTGGGATGAACAAGGGTGTGCTGACATGGATCCTAACGTGCCATCTCAGCTTCTGTCAACGGCGTTAGTGAGGGAAGTGACGGAAGGACTAATGCGATTAACTTGAAATCTTTTAGGGATGAATTTGATTAAAAAAAATTTTTGGAGATCAAAATGGAAATTGTGTGGTCTTTCATGGACCATTTTGACTATTTACTCAAATCAAATTAGCTGAATTCGATTTAATATGCATTCAAATAAATTCAAATTAAACTAATTCAATTTACTAGAAGAAGAGAGACATTGAAATACATATTATAATTTTATCAGTTTAATTCGATTTACTTATGTAGTAATAAATCTAATTCGCCTAGTTCAATTTATTACTATCCATATTACAAAATATGTATAAAAAAATAAAAAAGAATAAAAACGTTTTTTGATGTACTTATTCTCTTTTTACAATAAAATATTCTCTTTTTCTTAATCAAATCATGCATACTTATTTTTAATGAAAAATTAAAATTATTGAATAAAGTATTGTTTTTATCCTCAACGATTGGAGTAAGTCCTGAAATTGTTCCTAACATCGTCCTATATAAGTCTATATGTTGTCTTGCCGTTAGGGATTTGTTAACAGAATTGACAGCGGGACAAAATTGACATGATTTTGAAACGTTAGAGACAAAAACGATACATAAAAATAAATTTTATTTTTATCCTTCAATAATATCAATTTTTTATGGTACATAGTTATTCAATTATTTTTTAACCACATCTAAGCAAATTAAACTTAATCACATTACTTTTATTCTAAATAAATTTATTTTTTTATAATTTTACTCTTAAAATTTTTTACTCATCATGAAATGTTTGTAGAATGATTAATACATAAACTTGCGAAAAAGAAAAAAATGATACATATACAATAAAGTATAAATTGTACCTTTTGTCTCTAATATATTGAAATTCTTTAATGTTAAGAGTAAAAATCTTTAAAAGTAAAATATAAAAAAAAGTAAATTTATTTAGAATGAAAGTAATATGATTAAGTGTAATTTACTTACATGTAGTTAAAAAATAATTGAATAACTATGTACCACAAAAAATTGATATTATTGAAGGATAAAATTAAAATTTATTTTTATGTATCATTTTTGTCCCCAATGTTTTCGTCCTATTTACGTTCCTAGTGTTTCAAAATCGTCTCAATTTTGTCCCGTCGTCAATTCTATTAATAGATCCCTAACAGCAAGACAACATTGAGCCAATTTTAAAACGTTACGAATTTAAATAGAACGATTTAAACGTTAGGGGCAACTTTGGAACTTACCCCAAACATTAGAGACAAAAACGATACTTTACTCAAAACTATTTTACTAATTTATCCTAAATCAATCACATCAAATCTTATATCAGGATAAAATTGTCAAATATGAAACAATTTGATATTAAAATGAAAATGTTTTAAAAATTAATTTTGAAAAGGTTTTTATTATTCAAAATTTTAAAAAGAAATAAAAATGATGCAACGCCTCTCCTGCTTTAGTACCAATTTGATTTACTTGGATACATGTTAAATCCAATTGGACTAATTGGATTTATGTAAATATGTTTAGGACATTTGTGTAAAATTAATCTCCAATCAATTTATTAATGTAAATCACCCTATTATTTACAAAGCCTTATTCTCAAAATAAAAAGATTCAACTTAAGGGCGACTTATATTGGTATATCCAAATAATGAAATTTGTACAAATAACTTGTAGAGTGATGTGGCAAAGAATCTGAAGAGTGAACTTTGTTCTGCACTATGATTTATGGCTGTTGCATTAACCTTCATCCTGGAAAAGCCCCTCTGTCTGAATCTGCACCAAAATGACCTTCATGTCCTCAATTCACATGGAAAAGAAATCAGTAAGCAGCTAAGAAAGAAGGCAATTATGAACGATAAAACAAATGCTATTTAGATTAAATGATTCAACAGGTTCAAGAATATACAACAATTTCCAAATGCAAATTTTATCTCCCAAACAATGAAGCCACAATCATAGCCATGCATAGCATTAGCTGCTGTTCAATTTTGAGGATATATCATTAAAGATGAGCACTAGAGTTCATTCATTCATTCATTTCATCTCAGGAAGGAAAGAACACTTCTGCTTTTGTCAATCCTTTTTAAGTCTTGACCCGTTTTGTGGGTGGTGGGACACTAACTTGAGCTTCATCTGCCATTTCCTGCTTCGTGCTTTCGTCCCAAGAGCTTTCTCCTGGCCCGGCTTTCGTTATGCAACTTCCACTTCCTAATTTCTCATTTTGCTCTTTTGGAGCTTCTGAATTGGAAGGCTCGTCCAAGGAGGAAGAGGAGGAGTCCTTAAACTTGCTATCTCCCATCTCTCTCTGCTGCTCGAACATCATCTGGAGGCGCTTCCCTTGGTTTTCTATTTGAATCTGCAACTTCCTTTGGATCTATACATTACAGCTACAATATCATAATATGCCAAAACTTGCAGTAAAGAAAGCAACAAGACTTGAGGTGCAGAAACACAGTCTCGAGTACAAACGAATTACCTCAAGTTGCTCGTGAAGCCGCTTCTGGAGTTCCATTTGCAACCGCAATGCCTCGGTAATCCCCTTACTCCTGCAACCAAAATCCCATGCCTTGTTTGTGAGAATTGTTGTTAATTTCAATGGCAATAAATCTCACAAAATAATTGTTTCGAGAGAACAAGAACTCACGTTTTCAAGTCTAGAGATTTCATTTCTTCAATTGAACTTAGCTTTTTCTCAGAAGTTCCTGCAGATATAGATGATGAGACTCTCACCCAAACTATTCGATTGGCTATTTAGAAGTTTTTATTTACTCTTTAACCAGATAATAGCAAATTTTACCTCCAGTTTTTTAAAATTTCTTTGCAACTGTAATGAAGATCAAAGCAAAAAGAGGATGCATTTGATATTGCAAACAAAACATCTTTCCTTTTTCTTTTGGGTAAGCTTTCACATATGAACGATAGAACTGATAAGTAAACTTTCACATACCTTCTGGGGTCTCAGGTTTGTACCTGGCCGTTCTATACTTCTGCAGTCACAAATAATGTATGAAAGGTGTTAGATTAAATAAATGGGTCATTCTAGTATGACTATGTTATAGTGACTACCTGGTATTTTAACGCTTTTTTTATTATTAAACAATGGTTTTTAGAAAGTGTTACTTAAAAAAAGTGTTACAAAATATAAAAAAAAATGTGACTTTAATTTTAACAATACTTACGTAGTCACCATAGTCACTATAGCATAGTCATACTAGAATTCACCTAAATAAATTTACTCACATGCTATTTAAGTGGAAGGAAAATGGAATGTACCTGTAGGTGGCTTTTGACATGGTAGATCGTAAGGCCCTTAACTTTCATGAGGTTCAAGACCCCCTTGGGAGTAGCCTCTGCATGTTGATTAACAATTTAACATCATGAGATGAACAAGAAAAATCAACTGAAAAGGTCCATCATTGTGAGACTATGGAGAAGTAGACATACTCTCGCTGCCACCAAGCTGATTCACCGCTTCCACAAAGGCCTCGTGAAGTTCTGGTGTCCAACGCATTCGAGGCTTCGTTTGTGATGCAGTTGATGGAGAACTAGGAAGACCTTTAACTTCTTTAGATGGTACATTCTGCTGCTGGATGGGCTGCATCAAAAGGGTAGGACCAGGATAAGTTTTCGGAACACATACAATAAACATAAACAAAATAAAATAAGGAGAAACAAACCAACTTCACGTGAAGTTGACTAAATGATTTGAATGATTTGACTAAATTTTTATCTAACGGCTCTTAGTTATCAACTTTACGTGAAGTTGGCTACATCTGAGTTTCCACCTGCAAAAACCAGTTAGAGAAACAAACCAACCTTTGGTTTTGGTTCTGATTCATTATCATCACCAAGGAGCTGACTCCAATTTGGGTCATAAGAATCATCAATTGACATTAACTTATCAACCCACTCCCCAAAATCAGATTGTTTGACATTGTCATCGTTTGTATAACAAGCACCATTTTCCACCTGATCATGCTGGACAGAAACATTTTCAGGGAAACCAAGCATATCCTGGAACGGATCCGGTCCCCAGGAAATCTCGTCGCTTTCTTGAGGCTGGGAAATGAATGATGCTGAATGTAGCTCCGAAGACACACTGTCTTCACCTAATGTCTGTGAAACAAAGGAAGAAGGTTGATGCTGCCTTTCATGCTGCGAAGCTGAAGAAAAAGAGACAACACCAGGGGACGAAAATGTGTGTCCGGTACTTCTGGTGTTGGAATTCGACGATGTAGATTGTAAGGGGGATGGATTCACAGTCATTTCTCTTATAGGCGAAAGCTGAAACGAATCTGGGGGTTTCATGTACTTGTTATCCAGTGGTGTTGGAAGAACAGGAGAAGATGAAGACATAGAACTCAAAGCTTCCTTCCAAGTGAAACTAGCTTTGTACCTTTGTCAATAACAACCAATGACAATTATCATTACTACCAACATATTTGGACAAAATATACAGCAGGTTCCTTGTTAATCCTCTAAGAACCTAAGTTGAAATGACAAAATCACACAAAAACAGATAGAAGTAATGCAACATGGTTATCCAATAATAGACCAATATTTAGGCTAAATTAGGCATAATAAATAAGATGGGATGAGAAATACAACATTCGGCAAAATCAATCTTATAACTTCAAAAAAAGGAAAAATCAGATTTATTATTAAAAATATATCCAACTCCTAAAA
>NC_029790.2:15891849-15897623 GCF_000816755.2 Arachis ipaensis | reverse complement strand
CAAAACTAATGAACACAAATATACACATACGTGGCAATTATGTGAATCCATTGAACATTAAGCTATTTCAGTGGTGCCATCAAATCTGAATTCGCCGTTAAAAACATTGACAAGTGTCACAAAAAAAAAATCAGAATTTCACCCACACCCACACCCCAACACACACACACATCTCTGACCAGAACAGATCAAAACACACTTCCAGATTTGAACAAAGAAATTTGCCAAATTAATAGATATGAGCTCAAAATAATTTACCTTATCCAAAAATAAATCCAACCCAAAAACAATAAGCAAGTGACACCTAACCCCAACAATCAAAAATCAACACTTTTTGAAATTTACAAAAGTGGGTGTATGGATTATGCACTTACCTATAAAAATGATTATGTGGGAACTAAGAGAACCTGAAAGCTGGGAATCCAAGGTTAGATTTTTGAGGTTCGGCTATGGTTGTTTGTGGTTATGGTATGCTATAACAGAAGACAAGGTTGAGAGGAACACAGAGTTGTATTGCTGTTGCACACGTATTTTGGGTTTGTCGTGTTTCACTTAAACAAACAATCTCGGAACCCAAACTCGGTCCTTTTTGGTGTTTTTGATTCTCATAATATCATATTATCATTCTCTCTCTCTCTCTCATAAAAAATCATTACCACACCCTCCATTTCTCTCTCTTGTCATTGGCCAACTGAAACAAGTTTGCCATCCCCTGCGCCACTCACACGTGTGTCTCTTCTCTTGTTCATTCTCCACCGTCCGATTCGGATTCATGCACAAGCTTTTGTTTTGTGTGTGTCACTCTAATCCTTTTCCTCCCTGCTATTTGCACTTTGCAACTTGTTGACTTTAACAAATGTAAAGCAAATAATGACATGGAAAAAAATTATGTATATTATATAGTATGTGTGGATTTATTGGCTGCTGATGGAAGCGAAAGGCTGCTAATGAACGGTGTTGAGTGAAGAGTGAAGAGTGAAGAGTGATGAATGTGAGTGTGGCATGGGTCCAAAAATGGTCCATCAAGGTCATTGGTCATTGTCTAATTTCTTTTTGAATGGTGGCGATTCCTACCTTATTACTTGCTACTCTATGTCAAATTTGTCGAAAATGAAAGAAAGCTATGCCCTATGTGCTGGATTATTTTATTTTTCCAGGGTATCTATCATTGAAAAAAAGACTCACTTCTTGGTTTTACTTTACTTTTATTAGAGGTGCTTGCTTTTAATTTAAAAGGATAGATGCTAACTATAAATTTAAACATTAATTCAAACTCTTGACCCTTATCTAAAAGAATTGTTATGTGCTAAGTGCTACATAATCACTGGGTAAAATGTTTTGTGGCTAGTGTTCCAGACTAATAACAGATCTAATTTCTAGATTCGTAACTTTATAGCGTTACCTGTAATTAATTAAGTAGGCTCAATATCATATCATAGTCCATTTTGTTTATAAAACATAAAAAAATCATTCACTATATATATACATATTATTTTATATATTTTTATTATATATTTTAATATGTATTTTAATAGTTAGTTGCATAATGTTAATATTTTCATTTTATTGATGGGATGTATGTATACAAATGGCCTTTTTGCCAGTTCCTTCTAGTTTTGTTATATCAAACACCTACTTATAAAAAGAATAAAAAAAAACGAACCACTCAATATTTGATTTAGCAAGGATGAAGATACCCAATCACCATACAGAGGGCTTCAAGACCACAGATTACCTTTTTCTACCGTTTTTTATTTAAAAAAAATGTTATTGTATTATAATCATCGTACTGATTGTAATGTAATTTTTTAGTTTTAGGATAGGTACTCTTTTAATTTCTAAAATTTAGAGTTGAAATTAAAATTGTTTATAACATATTTTCGTTTAAAATTATCATTAATATTAAAATTATTTTTTGGTCAATAAAACGATAAATTTACCCTTAATAATTATAAAATTAATAATTAAAAAATATAAACCCTATCTTCCTCTTTGTTATTAATGATATGCCTAGCAAATTTCGATGTTGATAACAGTGGTAAAATAGGACAGCGACAGTAAATGTTGGAGTAACGATGGCAACGATCTCTCTCTCTCTCTTTCTCTTTCTCTCTCTCTCTCTTCGAACTCCCTTCAAGCGACGGTAGCATCACGTGACGGATCTAGGTCTTTGGAAAGAAGCTCGACTTGGTAGATGAAGTTATTAAGTCCAGAGATAAATATGCAGAGCTTGAGGCAACCATAGATAAAGGTATGGATGAGATGGTGCAGAACCTGAAGGCTCAATTTCGGGTTGTTGCTCTCGAGGCGGACCTCTCCCTTATTAGTCCCGACAACATTGTGGTTGATGGGAAGATTGTTCCTGCACCTAAGGACGATGAGGATACTCCCATGCCCGACCCGAAGACCTTAGAAGTCCGAGTTAAGGGAGCTTCTCAAAGCTTTCCAACTCGGATGGAAGATGAGCCCATCATACCTCCTCCTAAGAAACTCCCTACTCCTTCTGAAGCTATTCTGACCTCCTCTACTTAGCCTAAAGATGCTACTAATGGAGAATAGCTCCTTCCTTTGTAATTCATTGCTTTGAATGACCCGGCTTGTGGGTCTTTATGAAAAATTTTTTGTTTTGTAATAGTCGTAGTTGGAATACTTTATTTCTCCTTGCTTAAAGACCTTTTTCCACTACTCGCATATGTGGTGGTTCTTTTGCATGAATGAGTATTTTTTTTTATCATCCTCTGCTTAGTTTATTTTTGCCTTTTACGACTTAATTGTAAATCATTTTGGTAGCTTTAGATGCTGCCTTGAAAATGTTGGGTTTTTATTAAGTGGAAAAAGACGTCGGTAAAGTAAGTCGGCCATTCTTTAGACGTTTCTCTTGTAAATTTAACTTTCCCTTAATTGTTTGCATTCCGACTTTAAGTAGTCGAGTTTATCAAGTTATTCTTGAATTTCGTTTTTAGGCCCGACTCTTTTAAGGTTGGACCACGAAGCTTACATAACTTCTTACATTAATTTGTACCTCGTCGCTTCATCTTACTGACCACTCAGGTCGGGCAATGATTTTCGCAGTTTTTCGAGGTCAAATTAATGTGTTTGAATGAGAAAATTGATAGAAAATGAGTTATCAATAAGAGAAAAATATTTATATACCTTTTCTTGCTACTAAGGATTTCTTTTATCCTTAGCCCTTGTTGTGGTGCCTCATTAAAATCCCCTCCAGAAAAATTCTTTTCGGAAAAAAACCATGAAGTCAGAGAAAAGAGTACACCAGGGCGCAAGGTGCACTTTCTGACGGTGGATTTGACGGAAGGGTAACTAGAGGCCGTGATGAGGTCAGCAACATACCATAGTCGTACAATGGTGGTGTGGCATACTGGGCACCAGGACGAACCCCACCGCGTATGACGATCTAGATGCAGGAGATATCTGTGGCATCCACACCGAGGTATATGCGGGAACAGATGGATACTGGTACTGTCCGACACCCTGCTCTCTCCCAGTCTAGAATGACTCTGCTAGGCGCTGCATCGATGCGGATCAGCGGTGTGAAGCTAGAAGGCGTTGTCGAAGAATATCTCATTCACCATCTGCTCCTCCTGATGGCTACATGATGGTCCTGGATCATGCCATCCGGGTGGTGATGTGTTCCAGATGGCCCGATGCTGCGGTCCTCCTAAACCAGGTGGAAGATGCGGTGCGTGGGCTGGTCGAGGTGGAGGAGGTGCAGGTGCAGGTGTATCCTCCCTGTCTGACGGGAGGTCTCCATGATCCTCCTGTCGATCGTACTCTGCCTCCTCGTCAGACTCTACATCCAGCCGCGCCCGACGAGGCTTGACCCTCTCCCTCCTAACCCCCTCGCCCGGTATTCGATCTCTAGCACCCCTGTCCCTTCGAGCAGGTCGCCGGGTATCGTTCTAACCTCAGTCGCCCGCCTACGCCGATCTGGCACTCCCCGAGGAAGGTAAAGATCGTCCCTCAGCTAGCTGGCAGTGGGCTGTACATCAGCGGGTAACTCGATGAGCCTCGAATCCTCCAACACCTCTTCGCCTAACAGGTACCTAACATGACAAGCCCTATGCTACCAATCGTAATACTCCTGCGTCGGCCTGGTGTCGAACATGTTCATAATGGAGTTCCTGTGACGTGGACGAAAACTGGTACACCATCCCTCGTACCAATCGTGATGTCTGTCAAACCACCACATATCCTCACCCTGGCCAGGAGCCTGTCAGAACAAACACAGACAAATAACTAGTCTGATGGGGTTGTCTGGGGCACATATGTATATTGTAATAATTTAACTCTAAAACCAGTAAAGCAAAGATAAATAAGATTTCAGCGATACCTGTCATGGTTCACTAGAGTGTCAGGCACCTACTGCTCTCCATTGAACTGCCGTTTCACCCAGTCAACCTAGTGAAACTGCACAACATTGAAGCAGACAAGAGGGACGACTGACATCCATGTCCCCCACTCCTCCTCCTCGACAAACCAAGGAGGGCACAGAGCCTGCAGAGCAGGGTCATCATACGCCCTCCATACAAACTGAAAGAACCGTGACATAACAAATAATTAGTACTTATAAACGAATGCAACATAAAGGACAAAAATGAAATTGTGGTTCAGTCAAGCATGGTACTAACCTCATCAAATCGTAACCTGTCGATCGATACTCTCCAATGCAGGAGCCTGGCCTCATGCTGATCTCTGCTCTGCTACTGTAGTCCAACCAACCTGACACCAATCAAAACAATAAAAGCAGTTCATTATGCAGAAGGTCGTAAGAAATTACAAACTCATAACTAAATAAAGACATAAACAGTTGTTACCTCACAGCCATAGGATACATGTAGTTCGCTCGATCCGGTAGACACCACTAAGGAAATCTCTAGTATATCCAGGACATCAATAGTGGAGTGCATCCAACAATGTCCGTGACGCCTCGGTGTGCCGCCAAGCATAGTGACTGGTACATCCAAGCCAGCACGGCCAAGCACTAAGACAATGCCCGCACTGCCCAAAGTCCTGAAGAAGTGAGAGCCATCGCATGTGGACCAAGTTGTTCGACTTGTCAATCATCAGATATCCTCCGATCAGTAACATGATATAGCATCTAGCATACTGTCGGAGGGTCTTTGGGTCGTCCATAGCGGGCATCTGGTGGACACGATCCTGCAGCCATACGAGCTTCAGCGTGAACGACTCCTTCCTCTATGCTGCCTATTGTGGAGCCATTGGAGGCCTGGCACCCAGGAGCCGCTCCACCAACTGCCACGTCTCCGTCTGGTACCACCTACCAAAGTCACGGAAGCACCCCCCAACAGGGTCCTCGTGGGGGCGTAGCCCTAGGTGGTACGCAACGTCCTGCAGGGTGATAGTAACCTCATCCCACGGGAGATGAAATGTGTGGGTCTCCGGACGCCATTGCTCCACGAATGCCGTAATTAGGGCATTATCGAATGTGAAGTCTTTGAAAGACACCGTGTCACCGAATCCAGCCTCCCTCAGATACGGGACGATAGCGTCCAGTGGAGGAAAGGTATGACTCACTCACCGAGGCAGTAGAAGGCAAGGCCTCTGAAGAAAAAATATATGTTCGCAATTATCAATAAATAATTTTAAATCTTTTACTGGTTTTTTAAAGTTTAACTGTCCTTATAATGTCACTAAATTTTTAAATAGGTGCCTATATTTTTTTTTAATTCTTACACTATTTTTAGTTTTGTAATTAGATCTTTTCAGTATAAAAAATATTAAATTTAAATAGATAC
>NC_029790.2:15885979-15891840 GCF_000816755.2 Arachis ipaensis | reverse complement strand
TACATATTTAGTTGCATATTATTGAGAAAAATCTTATTCCGTTAGTTTTAACATATTTGATATAAAAAAATTCTAATTATAAAATTAAAAGGGGTAAAATAACCAAATTAGATAGAGTTCCAAACTAATAATTATGTAGTAATAACCTAAGACAAGTGAAATAAAAGAGAGTTTTAAATTTCCACCAGTGACCTATTCCATACTAACTATACTGAAAGGTATCAGAGAACCAGATAAAAAGCAGAACGAAGTAGAAGATGTTAGAGTATTGTGAGAGTCATAGAGAATTCCAGAATTTGAGAGAGAGAGTTCTAGAAATTAGGGTTACATAAGTGATTTCTAAACTGAGCTGTGATCTGCTATTTATGCATAGTGAGGACTGTAACAAACTGATGCCAGCTCACCATATTCCTAACTATATTCCTAACTGATTGACAGCTCAGATAACAGAACTCAGATAACAGAATTGGTGCCAAGCCACTAACTACTAACTGCCTATAGGCTACTCCGAACATCCTTCCTTAACCTGAGGGGTACTGCTTCCCTGGTATAGCCTCACTGAAATCCTCCCTTGAACTTATGGGACGTCTTGGTGTGTTTGTGGCAACTCAAAGCTTTGGCCTGAGACTGTGGAAAGCTGCCTGCGACAGTGACTTAGTCAGTATATCCGCAAGCTGATCTTGTAGGGGTATGTGAACTATATGAGCTAGTTGCTGCACTACTCTGTTCTGTACAAAGTGTAGATCTATCTCAAAATGTTTTGATCGACAGTGGAGAACTGGATTTCGGGTCATTAGTACTGTGCTTTGGTTGTCACAGAATATTGTGGGTGCTGGGCCAGGTGGTAAGCGTATCTCTAGTAGTAACTTTTACAACCAAATTGTGTCTGTCATAGCATCAGCTAACGCCCGAAATTCAGCCTCCGTGTTGGACCTTGAGACTATTCGCTGCTTCCTACTCGACCAGGTAACTAAATTCGTGCCAAGGAAAACACAATATCCTGATACGGACTTGCGATCATCAGTGTCTGTGGCCCAGTCAGAATCACTGAAAGCCATGATTCTTAGGGTGTGGCTCTTGTGGATCTGTAACCCTAGATCAATTGTCCCGACCAGGTAGCGAAGAATCCGCTTAACTGCTTTTCAGTGCAGATCTGATGGAGCATGCATGTATTGGGACACCTTGCTGACAGAATAAGCAATCTCAGGTCTGGTAATGGTAGCATACTAAAGCCCCCTACCACAGATCTGTATAATGAGAGATTTTCGAAGGGAGATCCCATGCTTGCTGTGAGCTTAGAACTGCTGAGCATAGGAGTTAGCACTGGTTTGGCATCTGGCATGTTGGCTCTTCCTAAAAGCTCTTTGATGTATTTGGACTGTTTGAGAAGAAGGGAATCCGGCGAGTCCCTGACCACTTCGACCCCGAGAAAGAAGCTCATTTCTCCTAGATCTTTGAGGGAGAATACCGCATGCAACTGTTGAATTAAGCTTTCAATTTCAGTGGCGCTGGTGCCCGTGACGAGAATGTCATCTACATAGACCAGGAGATAAGTGGTGGACATCGAGCAGGAACGCACAAAGAGACATGGATCCAAGGTTGTACTGGTGAACCCAAAGCTGAATAAGGTGCTGCTGAGCTTGAGGTACCAGGCTCGTGGGGCTTGTTTCAACCCATAGAGCGCCTTCTCTAGTTTACATACCACACCAGACCGTTCTCATAGCCTTCTGGCTGCACCATATAGACCATCTCATGCAAGTCTCCATTGAGAAATGCATTGTTAAAGTCAAACTGCCGGACCTTCCAGCCCTTTGTCATGGCAACTGCGAAGAACTGTCCTTACGGTAGTAGGTTTAGCTACTGGGATGAACACCTGATCATAGTCCAATCCTTCTCTTTGATGAAAACCCTTTGCAACCAACCTTGCCTTGTACTTTTTCACCTTTCCATTAGCCTGCCGTTTGACCCAAAAAACCCATTTGCACCCAATTGTTGTTGTGTCAGCAGTCTCAGGGACCAATCACCAGGTATTGTTCTTCATCAACGCACCAAATTCCTCATCCATGGCAGCCTTCCAGTGTGGTGAGGATAGTGCTTGAGCAACCGTGGCAGATTCAGTCTCTATGAGGTCCAGTAAAGAACTCTGGAGTTGAAGATGATACGCTTTTGGCTTGAAGATACCTGCGTGTGACCTAGTGATCATGGGGTGTGTCCGAGTGGGTGTTGACTGATCATTTGTCTCAGTTAACCCTGCATCAGAACAAGAGAAAAACACAGCAGTAGAAGAGCAAATATCTGTATTATTAGATAATGAACAAGAATCAACATTAGTAGTATTGGTTGTGTGCTCTAAGGTGTGAGATTCGAAAGGGGGAGTTGGTGAGGGTGCACTAGCTGCTGGGTTGGAACAGGATGGGTGTGAAGGAAAGGGAATGGTGCTGGATTGAGGCTGCTGTGCTGTGAGCTGAAAGGCAGGGGCTGTTGGGTGTGGAGCAAGTCTAAAGAACTGGGTTGATGTGGTGTGGGGCTGATGTGGTACAGCACAGGTAGGGCTTTGGTCATTAGTAAAGTTTGAAAATAGGACAGGGAATGGAAATTCAGTCTCGTCAAATATTACATGTCTGGAGATCAGGATTTTACTTCTTCACTACTACCCTAATCATGGCTACATACACACATTCATCTATATAGGATTGCGTAAAATTCAATAAATTACAACTAACCGCAAAGTCAATTGTCCCACATAATGCGAAATTTCGTTCTCGTTTACACTGTAATTGAAATACGTGTAAAGTCATCTCGTTCACAGTATAAACGAGATAAGACAAGGTGACATATTTCGATAATAATTTTTAAAATTATTTAATTCAATAATTAATATATTTATTTTATTTATTAAAATAAAAAATCCTTGCTTCTCCTAGCGACGCCTCTTTAATAAGAATCGGACCAAATTAATGTAATGTTTAGATCAAGAGTGCGTGTCAAATCAAGAACAGTCGAGAGTGTGGAAGGACCAACCACACAAGTCCCTAAGAATCTGTTGCTATTTCTGTGTCCCCACACTTTGATTTTATTGTTTGTGTCATCACTTTGCCTTCTTTCCTTTCCTATTTTTGAGCATCTGACAACTGCCACCGCCACACTCCAAACGAAGAAAGAAAGTAACTTCCTTCTCTCCTTCCAGAGAAGAACACTCTCCACAATGGCAACAACACCGGAACAATCCCAATCCCATGAAGCCATGGCAACGGTGGCCGAAAAGGCACCGGTAACGGCTGAAAGGAAGGTTCCTATGGACTTGGAAACTAAGCTCCCCAAACCCTGTAATCTCTATTTTTCTTTCAAGTTCATTTCTTTTTCACTTGAAATGAGATTATAGAGTAGGAAACTTTAATGGGGTTTGATCTTTTTTTTTTTTTTTTTTTTTTTTTTGCAATAATCTTATTGATTGGATCATGTTTTTGTCCAGATATGCCAAGAGCACTGGTTGCACCTGACACACAGAATGTGAATGGGACATGGGGTCACAAGCATAACAACATGTCCGTGCTTCAACAACATGCTACCTTCTTTGATCTTGACAAGGATGGCATCATCTATCCATGGGAGACTTACAGAGGTACTTACTCTCAACCCTTCTCTATTCTTTCTATTTCATAACAGATTAATAGTCTTACTGCGATTTCTTCATGTTAAGCTAACACACGTTCCTCTGTTATTATTGGATTGGATTGTATTGGGTGTGATACTCGTCCCATGTGAATCTCACACTGTACACTATGCTATCAATACACAAAACATTTCTCTTATTGTGTTGCACGCCTCCTTGACTATTCCTGCTTTTGGGGTTTTTGGATTGTAGCTTTGATTATTGTTTTGATAATGTTGCAGGGTTACGCAAAATAGGCTTTAATGTTATTGCTTCCTTCGTGATTGCGATTATTATTCATATAGCTCTCAGTTATCTTACACTTCCGGTGAGACACTTTCAACATATGTTACCTTAGTATAATTACCACTCCAACTTACTTGCACATGTTGTGACTTGTATGTAACACAGACATGGCTACCTTCACCTTTCTTCCCAATTTACATAGAAAACATACACAAGGCCAAACATGGTAGTGATACAGGCACCTACGACACAGAGGGAAGGTAATTAAGTGTGGTTAAGATTTAAGATTAATAATATAAACCTCTTATTGCCTGGTGACATAAGATGGTACGGCCAAAACTATTTTTCAGATTCGTTCCTGCAAATTTGGAAATCATGTTTAGCAAGTATGCACAGACAGAGCCTGATAAATTGACGTTAAGAGAGATGTGGCACATGACACAAGCAAACGCTGTTGCATATGACGTATTTGGCTGGTCCTCTCTTCTCACACCCTCTCATTTTAGTTCTACACAAGTATCCCTCAATTAGAAAAAGTGGGTGAATGAAACCTTTTGCTACTGCAGGGCTGCGGCAAAATTTGAGTGGAGTGTATTGTATCTGCTAGCAAGAGATGAAGAAGGCTTTCTAGCAAAAGAAGCTGTGAGACGGTGCTTTGATGGCAGCTTATTCGACTACTGTGCTAAAAAGCGTAGTGGTAATAATCATACAGGAAAGATGGCTTGACACTCTCTCTAGCCTCTTGTAAAGGTCCAATTACCTCATAATAAGGACATATGTGTGCATGTTTACAATTTAGGTAGAGTAAATGTGGTGTTACTTTTGAAATAATCTATCTTGAGTTCTGACTTCTTAGGCGTAAGGTCTTCTATTTGCGTGTTTGATTTCAGGTGTGGCGTGTATATGATATTCATACACTTTTGAGATATCAAATCCAAATACAACTTTAGGTCTACTAAAACTAAACCAGAGAGGATGCATATTAATTAATTTTAGAATTGACTGCAATATTGTTCTAGTTCTAGACCGAATAAAGCCTGCAGTTCTTGTTCAACAAAATGAGTGTGGCTACCGGTCGGGGCAGCATTCAAGCTAAATGAACAAATTTCATTACCTTCCTGTTTTAATTTCCCCCTTTCAGAAATAAAACATATTTTGGGTAAAATAGTTGCAGCTACTGAACTTTTGATTCCATTTTGGGCAAGAGAGAAGGGAAATCAAATCTATGGCTGTCATTAAATGTTAACATATAGTGGCAACTAGCTGACAAATTAATTACGTTTGATTTGTTGTGGAAAAATGCTGACAAACTTTATGTTATCAGAGTCTTTATACAGAGATCTTAGTTTTTTTGTTTGGAATAAACTAGCCTTCTGCCCGGAAAAAATTGAATTACAACATTTCTACACTCAAAATATGTTCATGGACATCAAATTTTGTTTAATGTGAAAAGTTTAATGTTGAGATCACATTAAAATCCAAGTGTGTTAAAATAGTTGTTGTCAAAGAGTACAAAAAGTTAGTGTTCAAAAATCAAAATCATTTACTATTGTAATCACTAGACCAACCCAAATTTCAGGTAATTGGACTTTGAAAAAATGTGTAAAAATCAAACCGATTTGATCAAGTGGTCCTTTATCCTTTATGGTCAATTCGGATGTATCAAATCTCTAAACCGTAACCGAACCAAATGCAGCATTGAGGTAAGTGACGGATTCACAAGGCATGATTGAAAGGGAAAATGGCTGGACTGAGGAGAATCAACTAGTTACTTTCTACGGTTCGAAGGAAACGTATATGACAATGCTTCCTTGCATCAACCCACCAGGTGGAGGTGGAACTTGAATTCTAGAAGCACGATAATCATGTACCACAAGAAATTTGTTTACTCCCTATTCTACTAGCTGCAGGTATTGCTTCGGCTGCTTCCAAATTCAGACACACTTGTTCTTGCAGATACATG
>NC_029790.2:15884219-15885915 GCF_000816755.2 Arachis ipaensis | reverse complement strand
AACCTCAGTCTTCCTATATTGGTTCCGATAACAGCATAATCCAACAAATACTAAGTGAACAAATTATTTTTTTAACTAAGTTCAAATAAGTCATTTTTTTAAGCCTTTCCTCTTTTTTCTTAAATGAAAATTTTTTATTATCAATCCTTAAGCTATTGAACCAACTAAGTTAAATTTGGTTATTAAAATAATTTAATCATGTAATATTACTGATAGACAAAAGTATACCTAAAAAAATTTTAAATGGAAAAAAATATAACTAAAGATTCCTGAAATATAAAAATACACTTCAAAAACGTTTTCGGTGGACAAAAGTGTTATGCCGTAAATAAGAATTTGATATTTACGAATATTTAGTGTGTACTTTTGTTCGCAAAAATAATTTCTAAAGTAAACTTTAATATTTATAAATGTGTGTACTTTTGTGTTTTAAACTTTTTTACATGTTTTTTGTCCATTTTATCTGTCTATCGAGTTACCTTTTCTCTTCTTATCACCGCAGAAAGCGCTTCCACAAGAACATTGAAATGCTTTAATAGGATGGTCATGATCATCAAAGTCAATACCATAATCCTGTAGAAAATTTATCACGTGTCAATGAGAACAACAAAATCTTACAAGGAGAGAGTGTTACCAGAATCAACTTACCCACGTCAACTCCTCATTGGCTCTCACATCTCGGGTGGTAAAGAAAGCAAGCTGTAGAACAAAAAATCATGAACATATGACAAGAAGTTAGTTTTCATTACCTTACACCAAATAAGGTAAATAGAGAACTATATGAATGCAAACTCAACTAGGTATTACATGGTAATAGTGGTGATCAGGAGTCTCCACTTCAACAGGAATGTCAATGAGATTTGCATCAAAGCATCTGGAATGTTGAGCACATAAATTTCATCGGAAAAATCTACATAGAAATGAAAAGGATAGAGACATGGAAAGAAATTTGTTGTCTTTGATTTCACGTTATATAAAGCTTGAAATCAATATGAAGTATACCTGTGATTGATAAACCTTCCAACATTTCCATTATATGTTGCATCTAAACAAAGCGCTTCCTCATCTTTCAAGACCCCTTCTGATCCCCAGTCTGCATCAAGAGTTACGGGATATGTGTGTCTGTCATTGCTGCAACTGCTGTGCACATTCCTTTCGTATAACTCTGTATTGGTTAATATTTCCCCAATGTATTCACATACAAAAGTACCCTTCGGCAAATCCTCAAGTGTTCTAAGGCCCCAGCCCTTTCCCTCACGAGTCATGTACACCTGAATAACAAAGAATGAGCAATAAATTTAGCCTAATTTGCATCTACATTACACAGAATCTTTTCTGCATATACGTTGACAGAGAACGTACATATGAAATATTATATTTTGCACCTCCTCTATAAGTGTTGCCTATATGTCGGCCAATGGCCACCTACCAAATTCATATTTATAATGAAACCACAGACACTTATAATCAAACTTAAAAAACAATATAATCAAATTTACATTTATAGTAAAATAGATTCATAATTATAAGAGTGTGCATTGTAAATTGTATTGGTGATTAATTCAGTATTCATAGAATAACTTTTAAGGTGGATTCTATGATGAACTATTATCATAGTAGTTACAATAGCTATATAATTTTGATAATATTTTTTACTTTTTTTTTCTATTTTTTTATAATAAAAAATATTTTCAAA
>NC_029790.2:15863856-15884115 GCF_000816755.2 Arachis ipaensis | reverse complement strand
TTGTAGGTCCTAATTTTACTAAAATTTTAATTAAATTCCTATATTTTTTTTAATTGGATCCTTATACCATATCAGATTTTGTAACTAAGTCTTTATGATAGCGTTTGGTGGAGAGACAAAGACGGAAAGACTGAGACTGAGAGACAAAGACTAAGAAACTAAGAGACAGATTGAAATAATTCTCAGTATTCTCTTTGGTACAAAGTAGGAGACAAAAATTGAAATAAAAATGAAACTCTAATTTAATTTGCACAAAGGGTAAAATTGGTATTAATTAATTGAAATGAGGATATTTTAGGTATAAAATATTATTATAGTTTTAGTCTTCATCTCTAAAAATTTTAATTCCCGGTATCTCTACTTTTTGGAGGTACTAAAATACTGAAATTTTGGGGACAGAGACAGAAATTTTAGTACCACCAACAAACATGATACTGAGTCTCAGTCTCCCAGTCTCTGTCTCAGTACCTCAAAACAAACGCTATCTACCGTAACAAAAACGTTAGAATCAACGAAATTCAGTCAAGTGTTAGGCATATTCATTTTGTTTAACATAATATTCCATTCATTCTAACATTTTTGTCACGACAGAAATTTAATAAAATATAATATGTTATAGAGACATAATAAAAAAAAAAGTATAAGGATCAAATGAAAATTTAATGAAACTATAGGAATTGAGAGAATAATTAAACTATAACTATATAATATCTTCAATATGTATTTCAACATATATTCTAATTTGGTGACTAATTTTTTGTATATACACAGCATGATTGTAATAAGAAAAATTTAAGACCAATAGAATTTATTATTTTTGGTCAGCACTTCTAGTGATCAGTCTAATATTTTTAGTATGACAATTTAACAATATATTTTTAGCCTACACTTTTTGAATATTGCTAGCTAACTATTAGCTAAATTCTGCTAATTTTCTAGTATTTTTTTAATATTCAATACATAAAATTTCTAAAATTGCATATATTATAATTTAATCAACAACTATATTATGTGTATACTAAAAATTAGCTACCAAATTAACAACTCGCACAAAATATATGTTGAAATATAAAATACATATTAAAAATAGAAAAATGTTAGAGAGCCATCAAAATTTATTAATTTTGGCTATTACTTAATCATCAACTCAATTCTTTTAGTCTAGTAATCCAACAATATACTTTATCCTATACTTTTAAACATTGATGACTAACGGATAGACAAAAATAATAAATTCTAATAGTACTCTAGTATTTTTTTTTTTAAAATAAGTTGAATAACATATATTTATAGATAGATAGTATATGGGTTAATAATCAAATTAGTCCCTAAAAGATAAGGTATTTTTCAAATTCGTTCTTGAAAATTTTTTTCAATCAAATTGGTCCTTCAAAAATTACAAATTAATTATATCGGTCCTTCAGTTACTCCACTCACAATTTCGTCAACGATTGATAATGTAAAATGTTAACTGATAACATACATGACACATAACATGTTCAATTAGCTATTGACTAAATATGTTTACGAAAATCTATCAATTTAGTCACTAGGTCATATTAAGAATAAGATTTTTGTAATTGGAAAAATGACTAAATTAATAAATTTTCATAAACATATTTGGTCAATATCTAATTAGACATATCAGGTATTATATGTGTTATCAATTAACGTTTTACAACATTAATCTTTGAAAAAAAATTATTAATGAAATGACTAAAAGACAAATATGATTAATTTGTAATTTTTAAAGGACCAATTTGATTAAAAAAAAATCTTAGAATGTTATCTTTAATAAACTAATTTGACTATTAAAGTGATAGTATATGTTACTTCGTGTTTGTACGACACAATACATGATTAATGTATGCGTAAAATCTGTACATATAGCTAGAGAATATTAACTTACCTGCAATTTGCATCTTATACCTCTTTGTACTACTCGATTTCCACACCGCATGTCACAACCACATTTCCTCCAGCATTCTTTGATAAACTTCCTAACCATATGCCCTTTGCATTGTTCGGGCATGAACTCATTCTTAGACTTCTCCAATGGGCACTCTTGACAATACACGAAATGACGATCTTGAGGTTCATTCTTCATGGAAATGCAAGCTTTAAGAAACTCTTCTTTCAACACACCTTCAGGAGTGTAAGCAAACTCTCCACCAGTTTCACGGGCACATGCACAAGGCAGTGAAGCAGAAAGACAGTTGCCTGAACAATCAGAACAGCAACCCTCATCCGAAATTCGAGCCAATGAAATATTTACATTAGCACTTTGGTATATTATATTTTGCGGTATATAATTAAATTTTGGCAAGTCCTCACTGCCATTTTCATCTATTAATGGGATTTTCACCTTTTCTGAACCTCTTGTTATGTCATTGATAAACTGAGAGGAACTCCTTTCATCTTGAGTAACTGCCAAGTTGCTGGAAGAAGATCTGAAATTTGAACGTTTTTTATGTCCCAACATCAGATAGCTCCTGCATAAACCATTTAGTAGCTTCACCATTGAAAACTGAGGATCCTGAGTCATGCAAGAGCTAAGGTACTTCTCCTCCATGAACTTCATCACAGTATCCAAATTAGGATTACAGAAGTCCGGTTGAGCCAAGGCAGAGTTGCAGTTTAAAGACAATTTAACTTCTCCACGGGGTGAAGAAGCAATAGTGATATTTCCCGTGCTAGTTGTGGCATTATTATTGCATGATGAGGAAGCATCAAATAATCCTAAAATCAGCAAGAAGTTAAATAACAATCTTTGTTTTATATATATATTAAACCAAGTTGAACACATGAAACAATAACAGCCAAAATTCATCTCATTGTATGAGTTCGGCAACAGGAATCTTTGATGTAGGTGGCCTTATTAAAAAAAATTTGTACATAGCTAATTCCTATTTAATTGTTCGTGTTAAAGTTTTAAGAAGATTTCTTCATCGCTTTTAATTAGAAACCTTCAGTTTGATATACTTTGCTTAGTTGAGCCTCCTTATTCACTTATGGTAGAAGGTGGATACTTCTATGAATTGCAAACTGTTAGATAGTTTGATATGTTTGACTGAACCATTTAACGTTTCAAAATATCATCATGATAGAAAACACTTATCAGCTTTTGGTGTTAGTCCCCTCTCTACAGCTGCTGTGACTTGATACTAAATACTATTTCTAACAATGAAAGTTTGAGTGCTGACAATGAAAGATGTAAATTTACTCAATAGCCATCAATGAGTGAATATGAATATTTCTATAGCAAGCATTAAGATTTTCTCCTTTAGGAAACAGCTGCTCTTGAAGTGCACTGTTAGTCCCTTGCTTGCATCATAAATTTTGACCTACTATGTGTAGAGCTTCATTAGAGAGACAGAAGAAAGCTGCTCCTCATAAATCTGTAAAGCACCCATCATCTCCACAAAACATTGCAAGATGGAGACAATCAAAACCACGCAACTAGTGATATGTGACCTCCTACTTTTAACTCTCAAACCTACATTCTACATACCACTCTGCAAACCTCGAGCAATTTCTTTTAATATAATTTAGAAATGAGAAAAATTAACAGATTAACATGATTACCGTCATGATTTGTTGAAATAGGCTGAGTCTGTAACTTTGGTTTCTTAGTTCTGGGTTTCACTAGCTCTTTCTCATAATCAACAGAGTGCCCTGAAGATGGTGCTATGTCGTAATACGTTTTTCTATATTTAGGTGCGTTGCATGGTGAACTGGAAACCCTTTCTACCTTCATCAACCTTGCATGTGATGCTTCTGAACTAGTTCTCGGCTTGCTATCTTGCTTAGAAGCTTGAGATGGCTCAATGATTTCTTGTGAAGAATTACCTGGAGGTGTTTTCCTATCTGCAATGGATAACTTTTGGCTCGACTTGTTTGTTGTTGACAAAACCTGGTTATCATCATCATCATCATCTATCAAGTGCAGCTTCTGTTTTGGTCTTTCTCGAGCATGAAAATTGACAGACACTTTTTTCTTAGCATCTGTTCCCTATTTGAATATAACAAGGTAACTATAAAAATATACAGCAATAGTTTGAGAAAGGATTTGTAAGTTCAATATATTGCTTCAAACAATTATAAATCATATCAGTTTAATCTCTAAATAAAAAAATAATGTCTCTAAAACTACATGTAAAACCAAATGCATCTTTAAGGATAAAAGTGATGTAGAAGATCATTTTTTCAAGAACCACATGAATAATACATATGCCTTTTAAAAACCAAATTAATTTCACAAATTTTGCCAAGACTAACATAACATATGTAATTTCTTTTGTCCATAAACTAAATTGATGTCACAATTTTTTAAAAACTTTAATCAATCACATGTAGTTTTGACCAACTACATTGCTATTTGCTAGGTTAGTTTAGAAAATAAAAAATGCTATCTACATACTAAAATTCAGTCCCAATCAATTATTATATATTTGTGTATATTCATCTATGTTGTTTCATATATTCTCCATATATATTTCACATTCAAATATGTATTATATTTATATGAGTAGCTGATTTAATAGTTAATTTTTAGTATACACATAATATGATTGTTCAAAAATATATCATATTCCTATAAAAAATTTTACATACACACTAAAAAACCAGCTATAAAATTAATAATCATATATTTGTGTCTACGTAATATGGTTGACTCCTTAATGCATAATCCAAAAGATAGTATTTAGTAAGCGTTTCAAAATAAAAGAGAAAAAATAAAAAGACAAAGAAAACACAAAAAAAACTTGTGTCTCTATTGATATTTGTATTGCGGTGAAAAGTTAGACAAATTTTATCTAGTCTATGTATTTTTTTTTTCTCTAAATAAATTTGCAGTTTTATATCGAAGGTACCAACAACTTTTTATTCATCATGTAACCAACATTCATAGAATGCCCTTAAAAACTAATACCTAACAGAATCAGCAAAAACAACAAAAACAAAAATACAGTAGAAATTATATTGTTTATTTTGATATAAAATTGTAAAGAGTTGAAAAATATAATAATCTATGTATTCATATTCTTTATCATTTTTATGCAGAGTGTAATGACTCATATATACTTATGTGTGTACAAAAATTAATAAAATATTAAGAATGTGATGTGTTAATCAACTGTTGATTAAAGTAATTGATGTTCTAAAATTTGTTTTATATTTGCCTCTTCTAATATCTCAGTATATCTATCCTAAGCCTATTACCGAACAATGTTGTCAGCAAGAACAAGTATGAAAATATAAATAAGGATAAACTACTAAATTCGTCTCCTATGTTTGGACGTAATCCTGTTTTGGTTTTTAAAGATTAAAGTGTCCTATTTGAATCCAAAAAGGTTTCATTTAACTTCAATGTAGTCTCACCGTGACATCAAAGTTAAATAATTAACGGAATATCCTATATGACAGTATAAGAACACGATCGATAATTTGGAGAACAAGTACAGACTCTAGAAACACAAAATCAACCATAGATGTATTAATACATTTATTTATCATTCTTCTTACCATTTAAATAAAATATTTTCTATAGAACTAAGTAAAATGATAAATAAATGTATTAATGCATCACAGTTGATGTTGTGTCTTTGGAGCTTGTACTTGTTCTCTAGATTATCGACCTTATTCTTGTAGTGCTGTTATATAGGACATTCCGTTAATTATTTAACTTTGACCTCACGGTGAGACTACATTGAAGCTAAATGAAATTTTTTTGAATTCAAATAAGATACTTTAAACCTTAAGAACCAAAATAGGATTATGCCCAAACATAAGAGACTAATTTAGTATTTTATCCTTAAAAATAACTTTCATTTCTCCTTCCTTTTCACAGGTAAGGAAGCTACATTATGAGATAAACCGTTGTGGTCATGAATTGAAAATTTTCACATCAGTATTTAATTGGATCCCTAGTGGTGATAATTTATTCAGTTCATTTGTGTTTGTTTCTGAAGATGTAAACACTCTCAGTGACAACTTCCAATAATTCAACTACCACTTTTTCTATCTCATAGTATAACTTAGAAATGAAAGGTAAGTCAATACTACTTAAAATAAAATTTAAAAAATAAAAGAAGAAAAAGAATGAAACAATACAAATAAGCTCATTTCTAAAATTTTTTTAATATAGTTGGAGGAACCTTATCTTCTTTGAAGTCAAAGTATGCATCTACAAGTGTCCGATAATTGTCCTCTTCAATAAGTTCCCAATTTTTATCGTAGACTCTTAACAACTCTGCCAACACCGGCTTCACCTCTTCAGCTGAAATTCCTAATGCCTTCATAGCATTAAAGGCCTGAACAACTCTTGGATTGGGAGCCATATGATCAACACTGTTACAAGAACCACTTGTTCAGAGGGAAAAAAATGCTTGATAAGATCCTCTAAATGTTTTCTAAGAAGCTTACTGTGGTCAAGAAATTTATATGCCACAAAAAGTAATCATTTCCCTATATATAGGCTCATTTTATTAAACATATTAACCGCTAAACCTGCAATGAAATTACTGAATAATATATGAAAACTACACTCACTTAATTCAGTAAAATTTAATTAGACTCCCCCCTATTTTTTAAGATAGAGATTGATTTCTTTCAAAATTAGATAATAATAATAATACATTTTGCACCATTGTATTTTCTAAGCATAACGCTAGTCTCTCTTTTATGTTCAAGGTGAGTAAACATCATCTGAAGAAATAATAAGGTATCATAATAAATTTCAGCAAACCTAAGTAGAGATTAGCATAAGTTGATCTTGAAGTAACGATAATGCAGAGTAGTATAAGGAAATAGCATGCAGAATTACTTAATCTAGTAGTTGAAGCACGGAAAGAGTTAAACACGAGTTGATAAAAGAGAATGTGGCAATGCAAGTCACAAGAACGAACAATTGATAGCAGAAAGCGAATAAATTATTATCGATCTGAATAAAACAGTAGATAAGCAGAGCTTTCGCAAACTATGAAAACAATCGTATTAGAGAATGAACAGAGGTTTACGTGGAGAAATGAAGAGAGGGAGAGTGGTGTTGGTGATGGTGTTGGCGAGGGAGAGAGAACCGTCAAGTATCAACCATGCCTCTGATTCTGAGTTAGTTATACATCAAGAAGAATGTCGTTAACAGAATGAATAAAAAACACAGGATGTGCGTGTGTGTGTGTGAGAGAGAGAGAGAGAGGGGGGTGAGGTGAGACCTGAGATTATCGGAGTGGTGGCCCAGCGGCCCTACTTGGTTACGGAGGGGGAAGGGGAAGGGGAAGGGGAATGGTGAGTTCAAAATCTCTCGAATAATGTGTACTGTGATGTGAGTCTGTGACGGCTTGATGAACGTGAGTGTGTACAACATACAATTTTATAGGAGAGGAAGCGGAATGGTTGGGTAGTTTGTTAGGGGCTTCGATTCACTATGGCGAGGACTTGGGGAATACCGTACACGCACATATGAATGCCACTCTTCAATGCTATCTCTTGATGGCTGCCTCTTGGTATGCCTCTCATTTGGCTTACTATTTCTGAAACTTCACCCCCTTCTCTGTACCTGAGCTGCACCTCAAAATATACTCGTTCTTTTTTAGTCTTTTTGACTAGAATATCGATTTCATACTTTATCCAAATTGGCGGCCTTAGCCCCGTCCTATGGTTATTATGGACTTCATTTGGGTTATTATCGTGATTGAATTTTGATCTACTCAATTTTAGATTTTTTTTTAAAGATAAAATAAAATTTTTTATTATTGAATATTTTTTTTTATTTTTTTTAATTTTAATAATATTTTTTAAAATATTATAATTACCATAACTACCGCAGTATAAATATACTAAAATAATTCATGTAGTCTATTCTATTATATAAAAATTGGATTTCTGACACTTAATGATGGAGTTTATGTGACATGTTTCTGAGAGTGTTTCTCAATTTATTTCTTTTAACTCATTAAATACAAGTTATTACGATAAACTAACTATATCAACTAATTGATTTTATTAAATATTTAAATATCATATAATTTATTATAATTTATATCAATTTGATCTGATAGTATTTTCTAATTTATTTATTTTAATATTCTGTTAGTATTTTTTAATTTATTAAACCAAATTTATTGTGTGTACTAATTAATTAATTTGATTAATTTATTAGTCATTAAAATAATAAATCTATTAATAAAATAGACAACTGAGATATTTTTAACTAATAATCAAATCAAATCAAATCAAATCAAATCAAATTATATATATTGAGCTAAATTCAAATAATGTGAATTAAGGACAAAATTAAAATAAAATAATTCCTTACTTATTCAAGTTGAGTGCAATAAATACAAATTAATTATGTTAGATAATTATAGTTGTCTGGTCTACTATATATAGATGGCCACACAAAATTATAAGAATTGTGATTTTTATCGCTCTTGCTATTTCAACTCTTCTTTTTTTTTCTTTATGTATGTATAATTCAAAGTGGCCAATGTAATATTCTATAGTATTAGATAGAAGAATATTTGTTAAAAAGAATATACTCATTGTAATAATTTTTTTTTCAATTGTTATCTTTTTATGTCAGTCGTGTAAATTCTTTCAAGGCACAAGATAATAAAATAGGTTAACTTTAATATTATTAGAAGTTAAATTTAATGGTTCAAATAAGTACCACTAATTATGTTAAAAAAATATAATTTTGCAATAATAATGTGATTTATATATTAATTTTTTCGAATAAATTCATTTCAAAATATAGAAATTAGACTCAATTACGCTAAAATTCTAAAAGTAATATAAAATTTGACAACAAAATTAACATTCATTAAGAAAATAAATTTATTTATGACTATTTCCTAACTATAAATAATAACAAGACTTATAAAAAAATATTAATGTCATCATTCTTATTAATTAAATCATAATATTAGGTAGTTGATAGTTTCATAGGTAGAAATTATTAAATAATTATGTAAAAATTAGCAACGAACAAGCAATAAGGATTCAGAAAAAATCTATTATATAATACCAATTTTATAATTAAAATATATCACATATCATATTCTCATATATTCTATTTATTATCTATTCTATTATATAAAAATCAAGTTTTTGCATTTAATGATGAAGTTGATGTGACATGCTTATGAGAGTGTTTAGCGATTTGTCTCTTTTAACTCATTAAATGTAATTTATTATGATAAATTAACTATATCAACTAATTGATTTGATTAGATATTTAAATATCACATAATTTATTATAATTTATATCAATTTGATTTGGTAGTATTTTTTAATTTATTTCTTTTAATATTCTGTTAGTATTTTTTAATTTATTTTTTAATTTATTAAATCAAATTAATTATATTAATTATCTGTATTAATTAATTAATTATTAAAATAACAAATCTATGCATAAAATAGGTTCTCAACATATTTTTTCACTAATAATTAAATCAAATCAAATCATATATATTGAGCTAAATTTAAATCATGTGAATTAAGGACTAAAATAAAATAAGATGATTTTTTACTTATTCAAATTGAATGCAATAAATAAAATTAATTTTGTTAGATAATCATGGTCTTCTGGTCTTCTATATATAAATAGCCACACAAAATTATAAAAATCATCATTTTTATTGCTTTTGCTTTTTCAACTCTTTTTTATGTATAAATGTACTCAAAATGAGAAAGTATGGACGAGTATTTCATTAATTATTTGTTTGACAAATATTATAGTCTAAAAATGTCTCAATTTAAGCATTCTACCGCTGTCGATGGAAGTTGAACCTGTAGTAATTCAGGGTGAGAATAATATTTTTTATAGTATTATATAAAAAAATATTTTTTAAAATAAATATACCCGTTGTAATTAATTTTCTTTGTCAATTTCTTATCTTTTACCTAACAAACAATATCCATATTGAATATATTATTTTCATCAGAAGCCATACATAATTGATTGATAATTCTATATATACAAATACTCATGTGGTAACTAAATACTACATTGTTATCTCGCTAAAGTTAATTCTCCTATGATTATGCGAGTGTATAGCACTATCAGATAAAAATTGATTAGATTACATTATTTTCAATGAGGTAGGTGATCTTTTAGGCCTAATCACGGTCAGAGTTGAGGAAGGTTTGAAAAATTGTAACGATATAAATACTTTTTATTTTTAATACCCAATAATAAATATATAAATTAAAACTAATATTATTTCGTATAAAGTCATAAAATGTATAGCATACTCAAAACATATTTAATCCGTATTAACTGTTATTGTTTATCAGTTACGTTATGACAAATCTGGTTATTAAAAAAAGATTAAAATTAACTTAAATATACACATTATTTCTTGATTTTTATTTTTATTTTATTATCATAAAAAGTCCTACATATTATAAGAGAACCTCATCGTTTTACCAACGGTTCTTCCATTCAATGGTTTCTTTAAAGAAAAAAGGCATAATAATATTGTATTTGGCAAGAATATATGAGATTTTGAAAGGTTATGATGACATGTCATCATGTCATGTTTTTCTATGCTTTTTCATACAAGAAATTGATAATTAGTGCTTAAATATTGCATTCTTTTGTGCTTAAATGTTATATTTCTTTGATCTTTTGATTTGAAAAATTTTGTAGGAAATAAGAAGAAAAAGAAGTAAAAAAGCACAAAATAAGCTAAAAAGGAGGAAAAAAAAGCATTTTGGGGGCACACTTTGAAGTTGGAGCACACTTTGGAGCCTTAGGCCACGCTTTTAAAAGCGTGGCCCATGACCAAATCAAGGAAGCTTGACAATCAGCACACAAAGCTCAGTTAATGCCAAGAGCAGAGCTTTATCGTGAAGAAAATTCGGCTTGGAAGCAAGAATTTTTGCTAAGTTAAACTTGGGCGCTCACAGCATGACCATGCCTCCTTTAAAGGGCCATAACTTGAGCTACGGACGTCCAATTGATGTGCTTCTAGTTGCGTTAGAAAGCTGACATTCAGAGATTTCCAACGATATATGGCAATCCATATTTGACACAAAATTGAGTGACAAGTGAAAGGCATCTTTAAAAACTAAAAACAAGCAAAAATAGACCAAAGTGCAACCACCAAGATTCGAAGAGGGAGACCAAGGGAAAGCCAAGGAAGTAGCGCTCACTTGGAGAGCTCAGCGCTCACTTAGAGAGCTTTGTCGTGCTCTCTCCTTATGAAAATACAAAGAAATTGGCCAGCAATGTCCCCACCAGGATTCGAACTAGGAGTGCACACTAGAGACAAAGGGGATGCTGCGCTCTTGTGGGCAACCGAGCGCTATGATGCGCCACTCCCCCCTTGTCTTGCCAAGCCTTGTCACACACCAAAAGGGCCAAGGAAACAAGCACCAATGCTGCGCTCTCCCCATGAACCGAGCCTTGTCCTGGGAGCAACACCTATGGGCTAAAAAAATTCAACCAAAATTCCATTTAAATTCAATTCTTTACCAATTGAACCAAGGCCATCCGGATCCATTCTTCCTCAAATCCAAAGCAAGCTAAGCCCATTATCATCACTCAAAGGCACAAGAGATAGTTAAAATAGGAATTTCATTTAATTGTAATTTGTTTTTAATTTCACTTTCATTTTCATTTTCATTTTCACTTTGTAAAGCCTATATAAAGGCATCAATTTCATTTCATTAGAAGGCGGGCTCCAATAGGGAGCTTTGTACTCTCTAGTTTTCATTAGAACTTCTGATTTTTGTTTGAAATTTTTGATTGAGATTGAAGGAATTTTGTTTCAATTCTTAATCTAAAATTCATCTTTGTTCTTCTTCCGCATCATTATGAGAATCAAGGAATTGGATCTAAATTTCATTTGCTGTTTCATTTATATTTCTTCTGCAAATTCATTTTCTGTTTGATCAAGGGAGAATTGAGATCCAGATCTGCTTCTTGAGCTCATTGCTTTTCTTGGATCTTCAAATTCTCTTTTAAATTTTACAATTGAGCTAAGTTTCTTTCTGCTTTGTTTCTTCAAACAATTTTCCATTTCTGTTTGAATCTGCTGCATCTTATTTCATCTTTCCACTTCTCTGATTGATTACACTTTGCAATCTCTTGTTTTAATTCTGTTTTAATTTCCCGCACCCAATTTCCTTTATTCTTCCTGCAATTTAAATTTCCAATGATCTATTGTTTTCTTTAATTTCCAGCACCCACTCCCCTTTACATTCACTGCAATTTAGATTTCTTGTCATTTAAGTTTCTGCAATTTACATTTCTTGCTCTTTAAGTTTCTGTCCAATTTACTTTCTGCACTTTAAATTCTCTTGTCATTTACTTTCTGCTGCATCAATTATCACTCACCAATGTTAGCTTGACTAAACTAATTACCCACTAAAATTGCTTGATCCATCAATCCCTGTGGGATCGACCTCACTCTTGTGAGTTATTACTACTTGATGCAACCCGGTACATTTGCCGGTGAGTTTAGGTGTTGGAATTCCGTTTCTAACCCATCAAGTTTTTGGCGCCGTTGCCGGGGATTGATTTAGATGAACAATGATTAAGTGGGTGAGAATTCTAGATCAAGCATTTTTTTTATTTTTGTTTTCTGTTTTAGATTGAAACCAAGGTGTTTGAGTTTTTACCTCACTAAGAAATTCTCATCTCTGATATGAGTAATTTCAATTTTCATTGATATTGCGTTTTACAAAATTCAAATGGAGTTCAACTCATCTTATGGTCAAACAAAATTCTATGGGATATTACCCACCATCACCAATCTCTAATGGTGGCTGGGAATATCACCAAGAAAATACAAATTCTAAGCACTCCAATCTATGGAGATTTGCTTCAGAAACACAAGATGAGCAAGAAAATCATATGGGATATTTCCCTCCACCACAAAATGATGCAAGTCATGATTCTAATGGTGGCTGGGAGGGGAATTCTAATACTCCATATGATATTTATCCAGAGATGTTGTCACTTGACCATGCTTCAACAGAAAGCCCCTTTCAAAACTTACCACCCACACAAACTTCCATGAACCAAGGCCTCTCATAGCTTGAGATAATGTTTGAAAAATGTAAGGAGGTGGAACAGAGATTAAAGAACTCCCTCAAAAATATGGAAGTGCTGGGAGAACAATTGTTGAATGCAAGGAAGGAGAAAATGGAAAAACAAGAACACAAGGTCCCTGTGTCAAGTGATATTGCAAAAAAAGAAGAGGTGGTGAAAATATTGGAACCTGAAACTGCACTTGAGATGACAAGAGAACCTGAACACTCACAACCTCCTCAAACTCCCCTGGACCAAAAAGTCTCAACAACCGAGTTTGTGATTAAGAGAAATGAAGAGGAGATGAAGAGATGTTGGGAAGATCAACAAACCTCCTCCATGAAAGAGCTATTAAGTCAAATGTTGAGTGCAAAGAAAGGAGTGGAAGAACAAGAAAGTGAGGAAGACAATCAAGAGAAGTCATACTCAATTGAATCAGAGAAGTGCATAGAGGAAGGGCTTATGGAACCACCAATTCAAAAGGCTCTGGATGAAGACAAAACTCCAATAATCACACAGCAACCAAGTCTTGAATCCAAAGAAGTGAAGGCAACTAGCAAGAACACCAATCCTGTCCCTGATCCAGCAAGCAAGATCAATCAAGCCATGTACAAAAGGAAGCTTGCTGAGGAGAGGCCAAGACAAGGGACAGTAGCTGAATCTTCTCCCCCCCTTGAGGTCATTCCTCTTAACAAACTGGAAGAAGAGGAAGAAAGTGAACAACATGTCAACCGTAGGTAACATTTCTCTTCTTTACTTTGTTTTCTTTCTTTGCTTTGTTTAAATTCAATAAATTGGCATATGGTTACATTCTAAGTTTGGTGTTGCCGTGCAACACTTTGTTTTCAATCCCTCTAGATGATTGCATCAATTCTAAAGTGTCACACTGAGATTCTAAGTTTGGTGTGCCACTTAATTCTCTATGCAAGAAATCCAGCAACACCACTTGTCTGCATAACCATAATGCCTTTGCAGTGTTAATTTTCTTTTGGTTTGACACTTTGTTATTCTGTTTACTTTAGTTATTTCTTTGTTTTTAATACTTTCACTTGTTTTGCTAATACATCACCAAGAGATCCTTATTCATGACAGATTCTTAGCTTGGTGACTGTATTTAACATATAACAATTTCATTTGCTTAGTTTTAATTCAAATAAATTGACATATGATTGAATTATAAGTTTGGTGTTGCTATGCAACAAAATTGGGTTCCAATCCTTACTAGATACATGCATCAATTCCAAGTGAAAGTGTCACACTAAGTTTGGTGTGCCACTTATCTTTTATGCCATGTATCATGCACACCTTCTTATGTTTGCAATCACAATGTCTCTGTCCTTTGTGCCTTGATTGTTATCTTTAATTTTGCTTGCTTAAAACACATGTGCTACTAACATTTCATTGTGTAAGATATTCATGATCCATCTTAGCCCCATAGCCATTGTTCTAATTGTTGCTTGAGGATGAGAAAGCATTTTGAGTATTGGTATGGGAAGAAGGAGAAGAATGGGAGGAAAATGACAATAATAGAGAAGATGACTTACAAGGTTGTAAAGTTCTTTTTCCTCTCATTTGTTTCCAGCACTTTAAATTGCATGATTGTCTTTATATTCTCTGTATGCATGTGTGGTATGAATAAGCATAGCTTGAATTTTGATATGTAACATGTTGTTATGCCATTATGACTACCAACTTCAGTTTTGTAAAGTTCAAAGCAATAAAGCATCATGATCATAAACAAACAAAGTCATTAAAGAAGAACTTAGCATGTGCATACAAGTATTGGAAGGCTAGTATGATTATTTGTGGCTTAATTGCATTAGATTTTATTTAATTGAAGTTTTCATCTAGGATATTTTTGTGAAATCTTTGGAAATCATGAAAACTTTGAAGAAGCAATTACAAATTAAAGCAAGAAAAGAAAAAGGGAAAGAACGAGAAAGCTGAAGGTTCTGAGTACCAATAACAATTCCATTGTTAAGTACTTGTGGTGTTTATGTATCAAGCAAAAAGCTTGAAAACAAAACATTTAGAAGTCAAGGTTAGGCTCAAGTGCAAAAAGCACTCCCTCACAAGGCTCTGAGCATCAATGATTAGAGAGTCAAGGAAAGAAACAAATGAGCTTAATGAAGTCCTCTAATTAAATGCTTGTGGTGCTTATGTATCAAGTGGTAATACTTGAAGACAAATCATTTAGAGTCGTAGTTTTGTTATCAACTCATGGGGCAAAGCACCCAAAAGGAGAAGCTAATAAGAAAATCAAAAGCTTTTTTCAAGGAAGAAATATAAGAAAAAGATTTCATAAATTGAGTTAGATGGAAGCATCAATCATTTACATTTCTTTTGTGATTGTAGCATGCATAGAAAACTAGCCTACCATGAACATTAAACTTGCTATTCTTCCTACCTTGGATTGTCAATCTCTGTTGCATGATTCTTTTCTTGCTTGGGGACAAGCAATGTTTAAGTTTGGTGTTGTGATGACATGTCATCATGTCATATTTTTCTATGCTTTTTCATACAAGAAATTGATAATTAGTACTTAAATATTGCATTCTTTTGTGCTTAAATGTTATATTTCTTTGATCTTTTGATTTGATAAATTTTGTAGGAAATAAGAAGAAAAAGAAGCAAAAAAGCACAAAATAACCTAAAAAGGAGAAAAAAAGAATTTTGGAGTACACTTTGAAGTTAAAGCACACTTTGGAGCCTTAGGCCACGCTTTTAAAAGCGTGGCCCATGACCAAATCAAGGAAGCTTGACAATCAGCACACAAAGCTCGGTTAATGCCAAGAGCAGAGCTTTATCGTGAAGAAAATTCAGCTTGGAAGCAAGAATTTTCGCTAAGTTAAACTTGGGCGCTCACAGCATGACCATGCCTCCTTCAAAGGACATAACTTGAGCTACAGACGTCCAATTGATGTGCTTTCAGTTGCGTTGGAAAGCTGACATTCAGAGCTTTCCAACGATATATAGCAATCTATATTTGGCAAAAAATTGAGGCACAAGTGAAAGGCATCTTTAAGGACAAAAAATAAGCAAAAATAGACCAAAGTGCAACCACCAAGATTTGAAGAGGGAGACCAAGGGAAAGCCAAGGAAGTAGCGCTCACTTGGAGAGCTCAGCGCTCACTTAGAGAGCTTTGTCATGCTCTCTCCTCATGAAAATACAAAGAAATTGGCCAGCAATGTCCCCACCAGGATTCGAACTAGGAGTGCACACTAGAGACAAAGGGGATGCTGCGCTCTTGTGGGCAACCGAGCGCTATGATGCACCACTCCCCCCTTGTCTTGCCAAGCCTTGTCACACACCAAAAGGGCCAAGGAAACAAGCACCAATACTGCGCTCTCCCCATGAATCGAGCCTTGTCCTGGGAGCAACACCCATGGGCTAAAAAAATTCAACCAAAATTCAATTTAAATTCAATTCTTCACCAATTGAACCAAGGCCATCTGATCCATTCTTCCTAAAATCCAAAGCAAGCTAAGCCCATTATCATCACTCAAAGGCACAAGAGATAGTTAAAATAGGAATTTCATTTAATTGTAATTTATTTTTAATTTTATTTTTATTTTCATTTTCATTTTCACTTTGTAAATCCTATATAAAGGCATCAATTCCATTTCATTAGAAGGCGGGCTCCAATAGAGAGCTTTGTACTCTCTAGTTTTCATTAGAACTTCTAATTTTTGTTTGAAATTTTGGATTGAGATTGAAGGAATTTTGTTTCAATTCTTGATCTGAAATTCATCTTTGTTCTTCTTCCGCATCATTATGAGAATCAAGGAATTGCATCTAAATTTCACTTGCTGTTTCATTTATATTTCTTCTGCAAATTTATTTTCTGTTTGATCAAGGGAGAATTGAGATCTAGATCTGCTTCCTGAGCTCATTGCTTTTCTTGGATCTTCAAATTCTCTTTTAAATTTTACAATTGAGCTAAGTTTCTTTTTGCTTTGTTTCTTCAAACAATTTTCCATTTCTGTTTGAATCTGCTGCATCTTATTTCATCTTTCCACTTCTCTGATTGATTACACTTTGCAATCTCTTGTTTTAATTCTGTTTTAATTCCCAGCACCCAATTTCCTTTATTCTTCCTGCAATTTAAATTTCCAGTGATCTATTGCTTTCTTTAATTTCCAGCACCCACTCCCCTTTACATTCACTGCAATTTATATTTCTTGTCATTTAAGTTTCTGTAATTTACATTTCTTGCTCTTTAAGTTTCTGTCCAATTTACTTTCTGTACTTTAAATTCTCTTGTCATTTACTTTCTGCTGCATCAATTATCACTCACCAATGTTAGCTTGACTAAACTAATTACCCACTAAAGTTGCTTGATCCATCAATCCCTGTGGGATCGACCTCACTCTTGTGAGTTATTACTACTTGATGCGACCCGGTACACTTGCTGGTGAGTTTAGGTGTTGGAATTCCGTTTCCAACCCATCAGGTTAAAATATAGGTTTAGTCCTTAACATATTTGTAGATGAAGTGCAGAGTAGATAAAAGAATAGCTAATAAAAGAATAGTTAAAACTTCCTCAATACTAACAGTCATAGTGTATAATATGTGTTCTATAATTTTTTTGGATTTGATTGTTTCTTTATTATTATATGGTGTTCTGTTTAATTTATGTTAGAAAGACTTATAATAATCATCTTATCGTAGTAGTGTAAAAGTTATAGGTATTATATTTACTTTGTATGCTCTTAAATCTCATGTTTTTTATGGATATTTGTGACTGAGTAATTATTAAAAGAAATTGGTTTAATATATATTTTATATTCTATTTAATTATAATAGTGAGTAAATATTTTTTTCAAAATAAATAATGCGATTTTTTCATAAAAACAACATTTAAATAATTGTGAAATTAAATTATACACAAATGATGATAAATATCTTGGCATTAGATCTGAATTACAAGATAGCAAATGCAATTTTATTTTAATTTTATCTTTAACATTTAGTTTTAATTTTACCTTTAGAGTTTCAATATGTTTCAATTATATTATCTGATTTGACCAAAATTAAATAAACATTAAATTATTTAATAAATAATAAAATAAATAAATTTAATTTGAATTATTCTCTTATTATTTTCTATATCTAGGAATCAGAATGTGCTTTTATGTATTTTGGTTAATAGTTCTTAGAGGAGTTTTTATTTTATTTATCAATATTTTAAATTTTTTATAATATTTTCATAAAATTTGATTAATAGGTTCTTCTTCACAATGTTTCTTTTTGAATTTTTTAATAAAAATATATCTTAATTTTTGTCTTTCATCTTTTATATTCATTGATTATACTAATTTTTTTACAGTGTATTTTATCAACTACATGCATTATTTTTCTGTCTTTTTTTATTTTTTTAATTATTTTATTACTTTATTTTTAATTATTTATTTTACTTTCACTCCTCATATGTTTATTGTATTTCACTTCATCTTAGTTTTAATTTCATAGTTAACTTTTAATTATATAAAATTCAATAGTTTCTTTCAAAACATGCAAAGTTGCAGAAAGTAAAATTGGACAGAAACTTAAAGAGCAAGAAATGTAAATTGCAAGAATCTTAAATGACAAGGAATATAAATTGCATCAAATGTAAAGGGGAGTGGGTGCTGGAAATTAAAGAGAGCAATAGATCAAAGTTTAGAGAAAATTTAACTTGCAGGAAAAGTAAATCAGATCATGAACAGAAATGTAAAATGCAGAGCACTTGCAGAAGAATTAAATTGCTTGAAAGTAAATTGAATTCAGTGAGAACAGAAAGCAATGAGAACCAAAAATCAAAATCAAGCTCAATGTAAATTAAATTGTAAACTTGCAGCAAAGGAACTTGTAGTAGAGGAGAAATTAAAATTTCAGAAGAAGAACAAGAGAAATCTTAGACCGAGAGGGAAACAGAATTTCTTCTCCCCTCAATCCAAGATTCAAATTCAAAGAAAGAAAAACTAGAAGAGGGAAAGCTCTCCAATTCTAATGCTCCCTAGTGGAGCCAGCCTCTATTCTCTCTATTCGGGCCTTTTCTTCTAAAATGAAAATGATGCCTTTTTATAGGCTTTTACAAACATGACAAATGAAAATGAAATTGAAAAGCAAATTACAAAGAAAATGAAATTCCTAATCAAATTGTTTCTTGTGCCTTTGAGTGATGTCAATTGGGCTTTTGGCCTTGATGGAATTGGGTTGAAAATAGCCTCTGTTGATTGCTCTTGACCTTGGGAAATATTTAAGCTTTGAACCGGACCATGAACCAAAAAAAGTTTGAGTCAAAGGCAAACTTTGACTCAAGCTTTTTGTAGCAGCTTGCTCTTTTTGCTGTCATCCACGTTTGGCTTAAAGTTTGAGGTCAAACTTTAGCTCAAACGTGGATCCTCCCTTGCATGTCTTGTGGCGCTACTTTATCCTCTTGTCAATGTTGCCAATTTTATGCCAACTATAGACTATTATATATGGTTGGAAAGTTCTGAATGTCAGCTTTCTAACCCACTTGGAATCACCTCAATTGAACATCTACAACTCAAGTTATGCTCCTTTGAAGAGGACAAGGTCGCTGGCTTTGGTGTGCAGCGTTTGAGGCGATGTTTGCCTCAAACGTGGTCGAAAACGCCAGATTTTGGAGACTCAAACACATTGTTCACCCCATACTATTATACATTGTTGGAAAGCCCTAAATGTCTACTTTTCAATGCCGTTGGAAGCGCATCATTTGGAGTTCCACAGCTCGAGTTATACTCCGTCGAAGGTGCAGAGGTCAGTTGGCCTCACTGCAAGTTGCCACCATGTTCGTTTATGCACATTGCGGGGCAGTTTTCTCCCTCAATTTTAGTGTCCATCATGCAGTGCCATATATGCTTGGAAAGCTCTCGATTCCTACTTTCCATTGCTTTTTGAATCACCTCATTTGGAGCTCTGTAGCTCAAGTTATTCTTGTTGGAAGTATACCCCTTTAGGCTGTGAGACGCCAACGTTTGCCAAAAAGCTTGAGGCAAACGTTGGCACAAGCTTTTCTCCTCCAGGGTATTGTTGTGTGGCGCCAACGTTTGCCAAAAAGTTTGAGACAAACGTTGGCGCAAGCTTTTGCTCCATCCAGGGTGTTTTCAACTCTTCCAAAAGTTTGAGTTAAAGTTTGAGGCAAACTTTGGCTCAAACTTTTTGTCCTCTCTTGCTCTTTGTTTTGAGCCACGCTTTTCTTCCTTTGGGC
>NC_029790.2:15862426-15862608 GCF_000816755.2 Arachis ipaensis | reverse complement strand
CAAGCAAAATTAAAGATAATAATCAAGGCACAAGAAACAGAGACATTGTGATTGCAAACTTAAGAAGGTGAGCACAATACATTTCATAAAAGATAAGTGGTACACCAAACTTAGTGTGACACTTTCACTTGGAATCAATGCAAGTATCCAGTAAAGATTTGAAGCAATTTGTGTTGCATAGC
>NC_029790.2:15860759-15861116 GCF_000816755.2 Arachis ipaensis | reverse complement strand
CACTAAAAATTCACTTGACTCAGTAGCCTCTTCCTCTTGTTTTTCCTCCTTTTTCATTGCACTCACCAACTGAGCTAGCTGAACTTCCATGTTTTTGAGGGACGTTTCTTGTTCTTCCCAGTACTTCTTTGTCTTCTCCGTAAATCTTTTGAGCATGGACTCAAGTTTTGAGAGTCTTTGGCTATTGGAAGTTTGTTTTGGTTGTGAGTCTTTGGCTATTGGACAATCTCTCATGTGACTTGACTGCTCAGAATTTGCAGTTTCTTGGTACTCCCGGCCACCATTAGAATCATGACTTGCATCATTTTGTGGTGGTGGGAAGTATCCCATATGATTCTCTTGCTCATCTTGTGTCTC
>NC_029790.2:15847710-15860391 GCF_000816755.2 Arachis ipaensis | reverse complement strand
AAAGGGGAGTGGGTGCTGGAAATTAAAGAGAGCAATAGATCAAAGCTTAGAGAAAATTTAACTTGCAGGAAAAGTAAATCAAATCATGAACAGAAATGTAAAATGCAGAGCACTTGTAGAAGAATTAAATTGCTTGAAAGTAAATTGAATTCAATGAGAACAGAAAGCAATGAGAACCAAAGATCAAAATCAAGCTCAATGTAAATTAAATTGTAAACTTGCAGCATAGGAACTTGTAGTAGAGGAGAAATTAAAATTTCAGAAGAAGAACAAGAGAAATCTTAGACCGAGAGGGAAACAGAATTCCTTCTCCCCTCAATCCAAGATTCAAATTCAAAGAAAGAAAAACTAGAAGAGGGAAAGCTCTCCAATTCTAATGCTCCCTAGTGGAGCCAGCCTCTATTCTCTCTATTCGGGCCCCTTTTTCTAAAATGAAAATGATGCCCTTTTATAGGCTTTTACAAACATGACAAATGAAAATAAAATTGAAAAGAAAATTACAAAGAAAATGAAATTCCTAACCAAATTGTTTCTTGTGCCTTTGAGTGATGTCAATTGGGCTTTTGGCCTTGATGGAATTGGGTTGAAAATAGCCTCTGTTGATTGCTCTTGACCTTGGGAAATATTTAAGCTTTGAACCGGACCATGAACCAAAAAAAGTTTGAGTCAAAGTTTGAGGCAAACTTTGACTCAAGCTTTTTGTAGCAGCTTGCTCTTTTTGCTGTCATCCACGTTTGGCTTAAAGTTTGAGGTCAAACTTTAGCTCAAACGTGGATCCTCCCTTGCATGTCTTGTGGCGCTACTTTATCCTCTTGTCAACGTTGCCAATTTTATGCCAACTATAGACTATTATATATGGTTGGAAAGCTATGAATGTCAGCTTTCTAACCCACTTGGAATCATCTCAATTGGACATCTACAACTCAAGTTATGCTCCTTTGAAGAGGACAAGGTCGCTGGCTTTGGTGTGCAGCGTTTGAGGCGACGTTTGCCTCAAACGTGGTCGAAAACACCAGATGTTGGAGACTCAAACACATTGTTCACCCCATACTATTATACATTGTTGGAAAGCCCTAAATGTCTACTTTTCAATGCCGTTGGAAGCGCATCATTTGGAGTTTCACAGCTCGAGTTATACTCCGTCGAAGGTGCAGAGGTCAGTTGGCCTCACTGCAAGTTGCCACCATGTTCGTTTATGCACATTGCGGGGCAGTTTTCTTCCTCAATTTTAGTGTCCACCATGCAGTGCCATATATGCTTGGAAAGCTCTCGATTCTTACTTTCCATTGCTTTTTGAATCACCTCATTTGGAGCTCTGTAGCTCAAGTTATTCTTGTTGGAAGTATACCCCTTTAGGCTGTGAGGCGCCAACGTTTGCCAAAAAGCTTGAGGCAAACGTTGGCACAAGCTTTTCTCCTCCAGGGTATTGTTGTGTGGCGCCAACGTTTGCCAAAAAGCTTGAGGCAAATGTTGGCGCAAGCTTTTGCTCCATCCAAGGTGTTTTCAACTCTTCCAAAAGTTTGAGCTAAAGTTTGAGGCAAACTTTGGCTCAAGCTTTTTGTCCTCTCTTGCTCTTTGTTTTGAGCCACGCTTTTCTTTCTTTGGGCCACGCTTCTCTTCCTTTGGGCCACGCTTCTCTTCCTTAATTTGGTCATGGGCCACGCTTTTAGAAGCGTGGCCTAAGCCTCCAAAGTGTGCTCCAACTTCAAAGTGTGCCCAAAATTCCTCTTTTCTTCTTTTTAGCTTATTTTGTGCTCTTTTTGCTTCTTTTCTTCTTATTTCCTACAAAGTTTATCAAATCAAAAGATCAAAGAAATATACCATTTAAGCACCAAAGAGTGCAATATTTAAGCACTAATCATAAATTTCTTGTATGAAAAAGCATAGAAAAACATGACATGGTGACATGTCATCAATATATAATTTTAAAGTTATTAATCATAGACTATGGATAAGTTTTTTTTTTAAAAAAATCCTTATGGATCAAAATGTAATTTTTTGATATTTTTAATTTTTTTTCTAAAATTTTTCAAACTTATCAACATTTAAGTTGTCTATACATCACTTCTCAAAATATATGATTTCACAAGTTATAATATGTGGGATAAATCACCTTTATAAACCATTTGCAAACCAATTTTACGTATATCCTCCAAAGTAAAAAAGGCTACATACATATCTCAATTTACATATTTATGTAAATCAAATTTATGGAGTTCGAATTATGTGTTTTCGTAGTAAATCGAATCTATAAGATTCGAATTACTTGGATGCTATCTATGCTACTAAATCAAATGAAGGAGATTCAATTTACAATGAGTTGGATTGCTACTAAATTAGTATAAATTGAACCTTATTGCTTCGATTTAACATGGACCATATAAATCGAATATAGATTCGATTTAGTAGGGGATGAATTCGAATTCTTTGAATTCAATTTACTTTCAAATCACAATGTCAAGTAATTCGAATCCTATAGATTTGATTTACTACTTATTACCCCAATTCGAAGTCATTAAATTCAATTTATATAGAAATGTAAATGGAGACAACTAGAAAATATTTTTGGGTTTGGGAGATTCAGGTAATTTTGGGGTGGCTTTAGTTTATCAACGTAAATTAACCTAATATGTGATATTAGTTATTGTTATATATATAAAAAATGTGACTTATTTATGACGGGCCAACCCACCAGATGGCGGGCTTTTGGCGAGACAGGGCAGGCTTTTTCGTTTGCCACCCCTAATGGGACACGGACATAAGTACCTGCCCTATGGAACCTATTAAATATACGCAAATATAAAATTATGAATTTATCCTAATTTATATATACATAAATCCATTTATTAAATTTAGTAACCTTAATTTCTGCCTCTAATTCGAATTCTTCCTTTTTCTTCCAGACTCATTCTCAGCCTCAATCCTCTCTCTCTAACTCACTTTCTCTGCCTCTCAAGTCCGTCACTACGTCGCTCAGTATCATTAAAAAAATATTATGTTATGTTATTATGTTGGAATATATTTTTATGTTTTTTCCTTTTGAAATGTTATTTTTCATAACGAATATGTTATAAATTGTGTTGAATTATATTAAATTGATTATTTTATGATTATTATATCATATCTTTTTGTGTTCATTTTTTTTAAAAATTTTCAAAGAATATTCGTAGATATCCAAGGAGATCTGTGTTCCTAAGGGGTAATTAAACAGGAACTTGCAATGACGGAGACGGAACTGGAGCATTTCTTTTTAAATGGGAGTGAGGGATAGGAAAGGGGCTTCTCACGTTTCCCTGAGTACTCATTACCATATCTAACTAGCAACAGAGATCCAATCTGAGCCGATTTAAGAGGGACGCGTGGACTTCATCTGCATTGGGCATTTGAGGTAATGAACCTAAATCGAATTTGGGACCTAACAATGGATTTTAGTTGATCTTGCTTGCGTTGAGGTTTTATTAGGTCCAAATATATCTTGGATTAATATTTTGAATCATTGTTATAACAAATACTATATTATTTAATATTATAACACTTAGTATATGTAAAAGTTGGATGTATTTATAAGACATTTTTTAATTTAAATTAAAAAAATTAATTATCTCTTTTTTAGTTTTAAATATTATTTTTTAATGTAACAAAAAAGTAAAAATAACAATAATCACTCATATAATTAAAATAGATAATTTTAATATATACATGACACTATATATATAAAGGATTATTTATTATATATGATATATAATTTTTTTCTTTTCTGTAAATTTTAATTTTATCTCACTAACCAGAATTAATTTTAAAATAAGAAATTACTTTGTACATTATATATATTGTAAGAAAGTATGGTCATTTACTATTTTTTTAATGGTAAATATTGTCAAATAAAATGGTGTAAGAAATTAGAAGAAAATGTATTTACAAATTTAGGAAATATTAATTTATTTTTTAATAGAATAAATTATATATCGAATAACAAAAGTTGTTATTGGTTTCTCTTCACACTAACTAATACTCAATGATAGTGTTTCGGTACACCATGTTACAATGTTGATCATATTGTTTTGACTTCAAGAATGAATACGATACAAACAAATAAAATTGTCCCAAGTAAATTTCAACAAAGACAAAGTCCATAAGTATTGCTATTAATGAAAAATTAATCTATTTTAAAGATAAATATAATTTTTTTCTACGAATTTCTTAACTCATCAAGTCGAGGACTAATCCACCACATATTGATGCTCTATTTATTAAGGGTCTGTCGTTAACTAATAGATTGTTATACACACAAGGCGAGATTCGAACTCCAAATATTTGCTTAAGCAGACAAATGAGATGACCATTCAACTAATCCAAATCGATTAAAACAAATATTAATTATTTTTAATATTTTAAAGTTGTAAAATATTTATAATAATAATTACTATATATATTTTTCATTTAAATTTTCATAAAATTTTTTTATATAATTTTATGTATTATACCACGTGCAGGACACAAGAACATACACTAGTTTATACCGTATAATTGGTCGAATAATAATATTTTGTAATTTTTTATTATCTGGTGCTTTGACAAAAAAACAAGTCAAAGTGTTACCAATTATATTTCTGTAGTTTTGTTTAACTTTTATAACCTAACATTTATAAGTACTTCATAATTTAAGAAAAAATATATCAAGTTAAATTTTGAGGGGTCAACTTCGTTTTATTGAATAATAAAATCATTCTATAGAATAGAGATAAATTATTGATATTTGCAAGATAATGGATGTACGCAATTAAAAATGTGTATTTTAGAGGATGTAATATGTTCTGGCAAGGATATTCTTCTCCGTGCTATATGTTGGTTCTAAAGGGGATGATCTCGTCTGTTACTGGGAGTATTTGTCTCGAACGTGAATCCGAGCGTGGTACATGCAAAAAGGACTCCGACGCCCAAGTCAGTCAAGAATATATTCTAAAAGCTTTTGAGTATGATCGAATTATTGTTCTGTGACTGTGTGTACTTACTGACGTTGTTGCCGTTTTTATAGACTTGAGGTTTTGATTTTGTTTGGGAGTTAGTTTGAGTGAATCTCGGATAAAGCCGAGATTCATGGAGAGTGACATTTACATGATAAGATTTTGTTCAACTGCAAGTTTTGAATTGCTCAACGTAGCCGAGATATAAGTCGTGATACTCCGAGTTTGAAGGGTACGATACATAGCCCCAAGCTTGACTTGCATATTCGGCGTTTTAGCAAGTTGAGATTTTTGGACGACTTATATGTCGGCTTTAGTCGAACCTTGTAGCCCCCAAGCTCAACTATGCGTGAGCAGGGCTTTTGATTAAATATTTTGAAATATTCTGTCTTAGGGAAAGTGGTGCCATTAATTCCTTAATTACCGTGAATGAACCGTTTTTGTCCTAGGGTATCTCAACGGTTAATGTATTGATCTTCCCACTTAGTTAGTGGGTTGTAATAGAGTTTAATTGCTTTTGTTCCTTTGAAAATCTCCCGAAAGTCTTTCCTTTTTACCTGGTTTTGATGAGAGAAAGACTTCCAAAGGTTAGGTCTTTGCTCTTTGTTTTGTTTCTTCTTCTTCTTTGTCTTCGTAACTAAAATGGAAAAAGAGAAGTTAAAAGAAAAACAAAAAGTAGTTAAGGATGATAAAGATAACCCCTTATCACTGAGTGCACGATGATGTCAAGACTCGTGCTTCTTCTTATTGTACTTCTGAGTCTCTTCGGGAGCTTCGTAGTCTGAAATTGACTAAGGATTGTTCTAATGTTGTTATTGAACTTCTCCCCTGCTCCAGTGATGATAGGGTTTGTGAGCACAGAGGAGATTGGGGATATTTTTACATGTATACTCCCTGCCTTTTGGAGTTGCATGTTAGGTTTCCTTTTTCTTCTTTTGAATGTGATGTGCTAACCCAATTAAACTGTGCTCCTTCTCAACTACACCCAAATTCTTGGGCGTTCCTGAAAACTTTTCAATGTTTAATGGATTTTCTTGAATATCCTCCTTCTCTTGGCGTTTTTTTTCTCTATTCCAATCTAAGGGGGCTCGAAAGGGTTTGTGGGTGTTTCTGAGTAGTTTTCCTGGTCGTTCTATTTTCTTGATCCTCAAATCTTCTTTCAAAAACTTCAAATCTCTATTTGTAAAGGTCCGGTCCGTGGAGACTGAATATCTCTTTTACCTTGATGATGAGTTGATAGAGAGGTATCCGCTTTTCTGGTGTTCCGAGCCTATGCAAATTCTTGAGGCTTATAGGACTGAGGAGGAGGATTTGGTTATTGATTTTTTGGTTGGGAATTTTGCTTCTGGTGAGTGCTTATCAATTCCTGAGATATTGCAGTTTCAAAAAGAAAATGATAGGGAAGGATTAAAAACTTATATAGGTAATACACCTGTGTACCTTTACTGTTAGTATACTACTTTATTACTGATGTTTGTTTCTTTGTCTTCTCAGGAGGACGGGTGCTGCATTTAAGTTCGTCGAGGCTTCAATCCTTTCTCGACAAGAAAAAGGAGAAAGGTGTGAGTACTTCTGCGTTTCCGAAGATTGGTGATGGGGATGCTGCTTTGTCTGCTGCGCAGCCGGCCTCTTCAAAGAGGAAAAGAGATGTCTCAGGTGACTCTTTGGAGGTGTTGTCTGAGAGGGATAAGAATACTACCGAAGTTTCGAAGTCTGTTTTTGATCGTCAACGTAAGCTTCATGGTTTTATTCCTGGGACGAGTCCGCATTCTCTCTGGAGTGATCAGTTTCCTTTGGCCAAACTCTCGGATAGGGTTTCTCAGTACCCTGGGGACATGCTCCTTACTCATCGTGCTGGTGTGGAAGCTTTAGGCAAATACGTTCAGGTTTGTAATCATTGTGTCATTTGTGTTGCTGTGGGTCTGTTTTATTTGTTTTCATTACTATTTTGCTTTGTGTACCAGGTGGTTGCTGCTCGCCTGTTGTACGTTGGTCGCACTACGGAATTACTTGGTTTTGAGCGGCAAGTTGATGTGGAAAAGTTTGTTGCTTTCGAGCGTTCAGTTAAAGAGAAAGAAAAGGTTATTATTGATATTACTGCGAAGATGAAGGAAAAGGAGGAGGCTGTTACTGATGTTATTGCTAAGTTGGGGGAGAAAAAGGATGAAATCACTCGTCTCCAAGATCAGATTCGTTTACTTCAGAGAGAGATAAGGGATAGTGATAAGACGAAAGGTGAGATGACTGCTCGAATTCATGAGCTAGAGGAACAAGGTATAGAGATGTTTACCTCGGGCTTCGACTGAGCTATTTCTCAAGTGTCGTTGTTTGCTCCTGAGTTTGATGTTCGTCAACTTGACGTGACAAAAATTGTTATTGATGGAAAGCTAGTGCAAGATGAGGCGGGCGAAGATCATGACGAAAATGTGCCACCGCCTGTTTGAATTTTTATGTCTTTATAAGTAGATAAAAGTTTGTATGTTTTGAAGTACTGTAGCCGGTGTTTGTTCCAGTTTTATTGACTGTTTTTTCGAATTTTGATTTCGGAATTTGACTATGATATGACTATTTTGATATTTATGACTCCAACTTTTGATATTGTTGGTTCGTGATATTGTAGAATACAACTGAGTAGTATAGAGTATGTATAATTTGTTTCATATTTGAATGATCCTCGTGTTTGAGGTTTGCGGGATGGTCGGCCTCGTTAAAACCTACCCGAGTAAAACCCTCCTTAGGGAAAAAACCTCGTGGTTAGAAAAAAGAGTACCTGGCCATCCTGTTTGTTACATCAGTATGATCAGCTATAATAATATTTGAGTGATGAGATGTTCCATATGTTTGGTATGGCTGTTCCACTTAATGTTTCTAAGCAGTAAGCCCGTTTGCCGATAACTTTAGCGATCTGAAAAGGTCCTTCCCAGGTTGTTGCCAACTTCCCATGTCCTGGAGGTTTTCGGATGTCTTCGAGTTGTCTGAGCACCAGGTCTCCTTCTTTAAGGGTCCTCGGTCAAACTTTCTTGTCGTATTATCGTTTCATAGCTAATTGCATTGACTTTTGTCTTAGCTCTGTAACGTAGTGTCCTTCTTGAATAAGGTCGAGCTCGGCGCGCCTTTTTTGTTTGTTGTTGTCTTCATCGAAGTGCTCGGTTCTCATCGAGCCTTGGTTAAGCTCTAAGGGAATCATGCATTCAGATCCATAAACCATTCTAAAAGGACTTTCTTTTGTTGTCGTCTGGGGAGTTGTGTTGTAGCTCCACAGTATTTCGGGTATAAGTTCTGCCCACCGACCTTTAGCTTCAGTCAATTTTTTCTTTAGGGCCTGCAAAATTATCTTGTTAGTTGCCTCTGCGAGCCCATTGCTTTGTGGGTGCTCGACAGAGGAAAAATGGTGTTTAATATTAAGATTGGTTAGGAACAAAGTAATTTTTTTATCAGTAAACTGCTTACCGTTATCAGAGATGATTTCCCTAGGTAAACCATATCTACAAATAATGAATTTCTAAATAAACTTTTGTACCTTGTTCGAGGTTATTCTCGCAAGTGGCTGTGCTTCTATCCATTTTGTAAAGTAATCAACAGCTACCAAAAGGAATTTTACCTGTCCTGGTAATACTGGAAAAGGTCCGAAGATATCTAATCCCCATTTGTGGAATGGCCAGCTGACGTCTGTAGCATGTAATGTTTCGGCCGGGCTGTGAATTAGGGGTGAGCATTTTTGACATGCGTCGCACTGTTGCACCTTTGTTGCGCAATCCGATCTTATAGTCGGCCAACAGTATCCTGCTCTCAGTATTTTTGTGGCTAGACTTCGTCCTCCCACATGGTGTCCGCAGATTCCTTCATGTATCTCGTCGATAGCTGCCTTGGCGTCGTTTTCTCTGAGGCATCGGAGTAGTGGTCGGGAGAACCCTCGTCTATACAAGTTATCTCCTATCAGTGTGAAGTTTTGTGCTTTCCTTTTGAAAGACCTCGGTTCCCCTTCCGGTATTGTTCCTGTCTTCAAGTAATGGACTATTGGAGTTCATCAATCTTGTTCCTATGTCATACTTAAAACATGTTGCATATCTAGACTAGGTTTTGTTGGTGTGAGATGCACTAGGTTTTCTGAGTGTTGATCATCTCTGTATGTGGCTAACTTTGATAAGATGTCTGCCCTACAATTCTGTTCTCGGGGTATGTGTTTTATTTCAAATGTTTGAAAGTCTGTTATCATGTTTTTAACAAGATTCAAGTACTTTTGTAGAAGAGGATCTTTAGTTTAAAAATTACCAGTTACCTGTTGTACTACGAGTAAGGAATCGCAGTACACCTACAGCTTCGACACTTTGATTTCCTTTGCAAGTCTGAATCCTGCTAATAACGCTTCATACTCAGCCTGGTTATTTATTGCCTGGAACAGGAATTTGATTGATTGTTCTGTGTGCACCCCTATTTTGTCTTTTAGCAGTATTCTTGCCCCACATCCATTGTCATTTGATGCACCGTCTACATACAGTTCCCATTGTTCGGCCTCCTCCGCTTCACCGGTGAATTCGGAGACAAAGTCAGCTAGGGCTTGGACTTTAGGAGATCCTCTGGATTGATAGGTAATATCGAATTCTGAGAGCTTGATGGACCATTTTGTAAGTCTTCCTGCTAGGTCTGGCTTTTTTAAAATTTGGTGCAGTGGTTGATTGGTCCGAACTATAATTCGGTATCCTTGAAAATAATGTCGCAGCCGCCAAGCTGTAATGATTAGCCCAAATGCCAATTTTTCAATCATTGGATATCTTGTTTCGGCACCTTGTAATACCTTACTTACGAAGTAGACTGGGTGTTGTTCTTTCCCATTGTCTGTTACAAGCACTGAACTGACTGCGTTAGTTGAAATGGAAAGAAATAGGTGTAACGGCTTACCTTGTTCTAGTTTCCTTAATATAGGTGGCGACCCTAAGGTGTTTTTGAATTTTGTGAATGCTTCTTCGCACTCCTTCGTCCAGGTAAATTTATCTGTTTTTCTTAGGGTGTTGAAGAAGTGGTAAGATTTTTCTGCAGCTGTTGGCAAGAAGCGGGATAGGGCTGCTAGCCGACCTGTCAGCTGTTGGACTTCTTTTTTGGTCCGAGGAGATTGCATGTTGATTACTGCAAGGCATTTGTCTGGGTTAGCTTCTATCCCCCTGTTAGTCAGTAGGAATCCGAGGAATTTTCCTCCCTGTACTCCGAACACACGTTTCTCCGGATTTAACCTCATATTGTGTCTCCTGAGTTGTTTAAAGATCTCATTGAGGTCGTGCTTGTGTTGTTCTTCTGAGCATGATTTGACTACCATGTCATCTACATATATTTCTATGTTTTTGCTGATTTGTTCTTTGAAAACTTTGTCCATTAGTCATTGATATGTCGCCCCTGCGTTTTTAAGCCCAAAGGGCATGACTTTGTAGCAGAAGTTTCCTTGGTCAGTCACAAATGCTGTTTTCTCTTCGTCTCCTGGGTGCATCAGCATTTGATTATACCCTGAATTGGCGTCCATGAAGTTGAGTACTGGGAATCCTGAGGTATTGTCCACCAATCTGTCTATGTTAGGAAGTGGGTAGCAATCCTTCGGACATGCCTTGTTTAAGTCGGTGAAGTCCACACACATACGCCACTTCCCCGAGCTTTTTCGCGCCATTACCACGTTGGCTAACCATTCGGAAAATTGAAGCTACCGGATGAATCCTGCCTCCAAAAGCTTTTGTGCTTCTGCTTCAGCTGCTTTTCTTCTTTCTTGCCCCAGATTTCTTTTCTTTTGTCAGACAGGTCTGACGTTGGGGTTGACTGCCAGTTTGTGGCAGATAAAGCTCGGGTTGATTCCTGGCATGTCTGCCGGTGTCCATGCAAAAAGATCGGCGTTGGTTCTTAGTATTCGGATAAGGTCTTTGTTTCCTGCACAGAAAGCGGATCCGATGTTAGTGAATTGCTCATCTTTTTCTAGCTGTGCCTTTTCTAGGTCGTCAGTGGGTGTAGGACGACTGTTTTCAGTTCCAGGGTCCAGATCGGCCATAGCTGGGATGTTTTCCGAATTGTATACTGAGTGAATCCGAGGTGTGCTCTCACTTTTTACTGCTTTGAGACCTATGTTGTAGCACTGCCTGGCCTCCTTGTGATCGGCATGTACCATCCCCACCTTGTTATCCTGCAATGGAAATTTTATGCAAAGGTGGACCGTCGAAACGATGGCCCCAAACGCGTTTAGTGATGGTCGTCCCAGGATAATGTTGTAAGGACTAGGACAATCCACCACTAGGAATTGAATATCCAATGTTTTTGAGTTTAGAGCTTCTCCAATCGTTGTTCTTAGCCAAATATATCCAGATACTGATACCTTTTCTCCAGAGAACCCTACCAATTCCCCAGGTGATGGCTATAATGCGTTGTCACTGAAGTGCATTTTTTTGAATGTTGAGTAGAACAAGATGTCGGCACTATTTCCTGGGTCGAGTAGGACCTTTTTTACCGTTAATTCTCCCATGTGGATTGAGATGACAACTGGATCATCTAAATTTGGGCAAGGTGTTTTGAAGTCGGCCATGCTGAAATCAATGCGGGAAGTCGAGGCCGAGGTTTGTGGTTCTGGACGAGATCCTTCCATCGTCATCATTGCTCGGTAGCTTCTTTTCCTTGCGGAGGTGGTTGCTCCGCCACCTGCGAAGCCTCTTGAAATGTAGTTGATTACCCCTTTGGACGGGGGTGTTTCCACCTGTTTCTGCCAGGACTCTTTTTTTTTCTCTGCGTCCCTTGCTGATTCTCTCTGCTTTCTGGAGGCAAATGTACTTGTTTAGAAGGCCTTGTCTTGCCAATTGGTGCACGAATTATAAATCACACTTTTTACAACTCGTACCACTAACCAGCAAGTGCACTGGGTCGTCCAAGTAATACCTTATGTGAGTAAGGGTCGATCCCACGGAGATTGTTGGCTTGAAGCAATCTATGGTTATCTTGTAACTCTTAGTCAGGAAAACAATAAAATAATTCACTTATCAAATTTGATTGCAAGGAATAAAAGGGCAGAACACAAATTATACTTGTATGCAATGATGGAAAATATGTTGGAGTTTTGGAGATGCTTTGTCTTCTGAAATTTTGCTTTCCTCTGTTTTCTGATTCATGCACGCACGTCCTCCTATGGCAAGCTGTGTGTTGGTAGATCACCGTTGTCAATGGCTACCATCCATCCTTCCAGTGAAAAGGGTCCAGATGCGCTGTCACCGCACGGCTAATCATCTGCAGGTTCTCAATCGTACCGGAATAGGATTTACTATCCTTTTGCGTCTGTCACTACGCCCAGCACTCGCGAGTTTGAAGCTCGTCACAGTCATTCAATCCCTGAATCCTACTCGGAATACCACAGACAAGGTTTAGACTTTCCGGATTCTCTTGAATGCTGCCATCAATCTAGCTTATACCACGAAGATTCTGATTAAGAGATCTAAGAGATATTCATTCATTCTATGGTGGAACGTAAGTGGTTGTCAGGCATGCGTTTGTGGAAGAATGATGATGATTGTCACGTTCATCACATTCATATTGAAGTGCGAATGAATATCTTAGATAGGAACACGCATGTTTGAATGGAAAACAGAAATACTTGCATTAATTCATAGAGACACAGCAGAGCTCCTCACCCCCAAAAAGGGAGTTTAGAGACTCATGCCATCAAAAGGTACAAAGTTCAGATCTAAAAATGTCATGAGAT
>NC_029790.2:15847194-15847459 GCF_000816755.2 Arachis ipaensis | reverse complement strand
CATTATATATTGCTGGAAATTCCTGGATGTCTACTTTCCAACGCAATTGGAAGTGCGCCATTTGGAGTTTTGTAGCTCCAGAAAATTCACTTTGAGTGCAGGGAGGTCAGAATCCAACAGCATCAGCGGTCCTTTTTCAGCCTGAATCAGATTTTTGCTCAGCTCCCTCAATTTCAGCCAGAAAATACCTGAAATCACAGAAAAACACACAAACTCATAGTAAAGTCTAGAAATATGAATTTTGCCTAGAAACTACTGAAAATAA
>NC_029790.2:15845748-15847179 GCF_000816755.2 Arachis ipaensis | reverse complement strand
TGCTTTGGACCTTGACTTTAACCGCTCAGTCTCAAGTTTTTACTTGACACCTTCACGCCACAAGCACATGGTTAGGGATAGCTTGGTTTAGCCGCTTAGGCCGGGATTTTATTCCTTTAGGCCCTCCTATCCACTGATGCTCAAAGCCTTGGGGTCCTTTTTATTTACCCTTGCCTTTTGGTTTTAAGGGCTATTGGCTTTTTGCTCTTGCCTTTTGGTTTTAAGAGCTTTGGCTTTTTCTGCTTGCTTTCTCTTTTTCTTTCTCTATATTTTTTTTTCTGCAAGCTTTGTTCTTTGCTGCTTTTTCTTGCTTCAAGAATCATTTTATGATTTTTCAGATTATCAATAACATGTCTCATGTTCATCATTCTTTCAAGAGCCAACATATTTAACAGTCTTAAACATCAAATTCAAAAGACATATGCACTGTTCAAGCATTCATTCAGAAGGCAGAGAGCATTGCCACCACATATAAATAATTAGAATTTATCTTATTAAAAACTTGAAAAAATATTGCCTCTTATTCTAAAGAAATTCTTCTATTTTATTCATGTTTAATGATGATGATAAAATTAAATTATAGCTTAATTGGGGATAAAATAAAAAATATAGATACTTATTACTACTATATGACTCCTAAGGTAAAACTAAAATAAAAACAGTTATCACAGAGTTAAGGCTAAGATTGGAATTTAACAACCTTTGTTCTGGGAAGTGGATGTTCCTCTAATCTGCGGGGTGCTTGGTCCTTCAAGAGATAATTTCTGGCGCTTCAATTCCCTTAAATCACGCCCTTGCTCCTCCTGTTCTTTAAGCAAATAGCAAAGAATGCTACTTTGTTCCTTCTGTTCCTTTTGTATTTGTTCCATAACTTCTTGCATCTTGGTAATAGATATTTTAAGATACTCCCAGTATTCAGATTGAGGGATTTCTGGGAGAATTTCTTGTGTTCTCTTCTTGATGGGGTCATCCTGTGATTGTTGTTTTTCCATTGATGCTTTGGTGATTGGCCGCTCAACTGAGATATACTCAGTTATTCCCATCCTTACTCCAGCGTCCTTGCAGAGCATAGAAATCAAGCTTGGATAAACCAACCTGGCATCTTTGGAATTTTTGTTTGCAATTTTGTAGAATTAAGTTGAAATCAGTTGATGAACTTCCACTTCTTTTCCCATCATGATGCAATGGATCATCACTGCTCTTCTAATAGTGACTTCAGAACGGTTGCTAGTGGGCAGCAGAGAATGCCCAATGAAGTCCAGCCATCCTCTGGCGACTGGTTTGAGATCTTCTCTTTTGAATTGATTTGGGACACCCTTCGTGCTGGTGGTCCACCTGGCTCCAGGGATGCATATATCCTCTAGAATCTTATCCAGGCCCTTGTCTGTTCTCATCATTCTCCTATTGAAGGAGTCTGGATCATCTTTCAAC
>NC_029790.2:15844374-15845627 GCF_000816755.2 Arachis ipaensis | reverse complement strand
TTTTTCTTGCCTCTTGGAGTGGGTTGTTTTCCTATAGGAGCCATGATCTTAGTGGATATGGTTTAGTGATCACGGATAACCACACCAAACTTAGAGGTTTGCTTGTCCTCAAGCAAAAGAAAAGAAAGGAGAGGGATAGAAGGAGAGCTAGTGTAGGATGGTGGATGAGAGGAAGGAGGCCGAATGGGTTTTTAAAAGGGAGGGGGTTTTCGAAAATAGGAAGAAAGATAAGATAGAAGATATGATTTTTTAAAAAAAATAAGTATGATGAGAAAAGATATAATTTAGAATTGAAAATATATGAAAGATATTTGAAAAAGATAAAATTGGATTTTTGAAAAAGATAATATGGAGATTTGAAAAAGATATTGATTAGTTGAAAAGATTTTTGAATGAAAAGAGATAGATTTGTTTTGAAAATTTTGAAAAAGAGTTGAATTGGATTGAAAAAAGGATTTGTACTTATGGATTAAGATACATTTAATATTTTTAAAGAAGGATTTTTAGAAATTAGGGATTTTAGAAATCAGGGTTTGTAACATGTTTATGCAAGAAATCATGAATTGAAACATGAAATTAAGATTAAAATGAAAAATATGAAGAAAAAACGAATTTACCTCCTCCCCACCATCCTGGCGTTTGAATGCCCAAACGCTGCATGTTTTGGGCGTTCAACGCCCAACTGCTGCTTCTCCTGGGTGTTCAACGCCCAGCTGTTGCTTCTTTCTGGCGTTGAACGCCAGGAACTCCTTTGTCACTAGGCATTTTTCTGAACGCCCAGGATGCTGTAAATCTGGTGTTAAACGCCCAGAAGGAGCTTCTTTCTGGCGTTCAACGCCCAGAAGATGCTTCTTTCTGGCGTTTAACGCCCAAATGGCTATCCTTACTGGCGTTCAATGCCCAGTGGATGCTTCTTTTGGGCGTTGAACGCCCAAAACAGACTATTACTGGCGTTTTCTTGCCAGTGAGCTCTTTTTCTCTGTTTTGTGTGCAGAATCCTTCTGTAGCCTTGTGAACTTATACAATTGACTCTTTACCTTAGTATCAGTGAATTTATATAAACAAATAAAATCAAGAATAGGGCAAAATGCTTAGAGGAAGTGATGCCCCATGGCTGGGTTACCTCCCAGCAAGCGCTTCTTTATTGTCTTTAGCTGGACCTTGCTGAGCTTTTAATCTAGCTTCAGCCTTGAGCACTCTTGCTCAACATTGCCTTCAAGATAGTGCTTGATTCTCTGTCCATTAACAATGAA
>NC_029790.2:15840038-15844345 GCF_000816755.2 Arachis ipaensis | reverse complement strand
ACCTCCGAAATGACCTCCATATTGTGACCCATGGCAATGCCATAAGATCCTTTGTGCTTCTTCTTTAGGCACACACCTACGGATTATTCCATCTACACATCTCTTAAAGAGATAGAGTTCATCCCACAAGTAGTACTTTGCATCAGTAATTAATTTTTTCTTTTGTTGCCTGCTGTNTTCTCTGTTCCTTTTCTGTCTCTTATTTCTATATCAAACTCTTGCAGAAGCAACACCCATCTTATGAGCCTGGGTTTTGAATCCTGCTTTGTGAGTAGATATTTAAGAGCAGCATGGTCAGTATACACAATCACCTTTGATCCTACCAAGTATGATCTAAACTTGTCAATGGCATAAACCACTGCAAGCAATTCTTTTTCTGTGGTTGTGTAATTGTTCTGGGCATCATTTAAAATGCGGCTAGCATAATAAATGACATGCAGAAGCTTGTCATGCCTCTGCGCTAGTACTGCACCAATGGCGTGATCACTGGCATCACACATTAGCTCAAATGGTAATGTCCAGTTTGGTGCAGAAATAACTGGTGCTGTGACCAGCTTGGCTTTCAGCGTTTCAAACGCCTGCAGACACTCTGTGTCAAACACAAATGGCGTGTCAGCAGCTAGCAGATTGCTCAGAGGTTTAGCGATTTTTGAAAAATCCTTTATAAACCTCCTATAGAATCCTGAGTCACCATGAAGTGATATTTTTCCCAGTTTAAGACTAGGTTGGTTTCTTGGCATCTTTTCAGAACAAGTTTCAGGTGATCAAGACAGGAGCTGAATGAGTCTCCATATACTGAGAAATTCCATATACTGAGAAATCATCCATGAAGACTTCCAAAAATTTTTCCACCATATCAGAGAAAATAGAGAGCATGCATCTCTGGAAGGTTGCAGGCGCATTACACAGCCCAAATGGCATCCTTCTATAAGCAAACACTCCAGATGGACATGTGAATGCTGTTTTCTCTTGATCCTGGGGATCTACTGCAATCTGGTTATAGCCTGAGTAGCCATCCAAAAAGCAGTAATAATCATGACCTGCCAGTCTTTCTAGCATCTGGTCTATGAATGGTAAAGGAAAATGATCCTTTCTGGTGGCTGTATTGAGCCTTCTGTAGTCAATACACATGCGCCACACTGTAACTGTTCTTATAGGAACCAGTTCATTCTTTTCATTATGAACCATTGTCATGCCTCCCTTTTTGGGGACAACTTGAACAGGGCTCACCTAGGGGCTATCAGAAATAGGATAAATAATCCCAGCCTCTAGTAATTTGGTGACCTCTTTCTGCACCACTTCCTTCATGGCTGGATTTAGCCGCCTCTGTGGTTGAACCACTGGTTTAGCATTATCCTCCAATAAGATTTTGTGCATACATCTAGCTGGGCTTATGCCCTTAAGGTCACCTATGGACCACCCAAGAGCTATCTTGTGTGTCCTTAGCACTTGAATCAGTGCTTCCTCTTCCTGTGGATTTAAAGCAGAGCTTATGATCACTGGAAAAATGTCACCTTCTCCCAAAAATGCATATTTCAGGGATGGTGGTAATGGTTTGAGCTCGGGTTTAGGAGGTTTTTCCTCTTCCAGAGGAAATTTTAGAGGCTCTTTCATTTCCTCTGAATCCTCCAAATCAGGCTGAACATCTTTAAAGATGTCTTCCAACTATGATTCGAGACTCTCGGCCATGTTGATCTCTTCTACCAAAGAGTCAATAAGATCAACTTTCATGCAGTCTTTTGATGTGTCTGGATGCTGCATGGCTTTGACAGCATTCAACTTAAACTCATCCTCATTGACTCTCAGGGTTATTTCCCCCTGTTGGACATCAATGAGAGTTCGTCCAGTTGCTAGGAATGGTCTTCCTAGAATGAGAGTAGCACTCTTGTGCTCCTCCATTTCCAGCACTACAAAGTCAGTGGGAAAGGCGAATGGCCCAACTCTGACAATCATGTCTTCAATCACGCCTGATGGGTATTTAATGGAGCCATCTGCAAGTTGGAGAGATATCCGGGTTGGTTTAACTTCTTCAGTTAAACCAAGCTTTCTGATAGTGGATGCAGGTATTAGGTTGATGCTTGCCCCAAGATCACATAGAGCTGTCTTGGTGCATTTACCTTCTAATGTGCATGGTATCAGAAAACTCCCAGGGTCTTTAAGCTTTTCAGGAAAGCTTTTCAGAATGACTGCACTGCATTCTTCAGTGAGGAGAACTCTTTCAGTTTCTCTCCAATCCTTCTTATGACTCAAGATCTCTTTCATGAACTTGGCATAAGAAGGTATTTGCTCAAGTGCCTCTGCAAATGGAATCTTTATTTCAAGAGTCCTGAGATAATCTGCAAAGCGAGCAAATTGCTTATCCTGCTCCTCTTGGTGGAGTTTTTGAGGATAAGGTATCTTGGCTTTATATTCCTCAACCTTAGTTGCTGTAGGTTTATTTCCTACAGAAGTGGTTGAAGAAGCCTTTTTAGATGGGTTGTCATCAGCACTTGTGTGTGTCTGATCCCTCACTGGCAATTGAGTGCCAGAGTTAGAAGCTGGAGTGACGTTAGATGCAAGCTCCTCATCCGTTCCTGGCGTCTGAACGCCAGAACTGTGCTTCTTTTGGGCGTTCAACGCTAGATCCTTGCTTGTTTTTGGCGTTGAACGCCAGTCTTGAGCATGGTCTGGGCGTTCAGCACCAGCCTTCCACCCAACTTTTGGCGTTTTAGCGCCAGAATTATTTTTCCCTGGGCTCTTACTGTCCTCAGATAGATTTTAGGTGGTTTGCTCATTTCTTGGTTTCCTGCTGCCTTGAAGTGGGGTATTTAGTGCTTTCCCACTTCTTAATTGAACTGCTTGGCATTCTTCTGTTATTTGTTTTGACAGCTGCTGCTTTGTTTGCTTTAATTGTACTTCCATGTTTATATTAGCCATCCTTGTCTCTTGTAGTTTATCTTTGAATTCAACTAACTGCTTTGTTAGAAAATCCAATTGCTGATTGAATTCAGCAGCTTGCTCTGCAGGACTGAGTTCAACAGTTACTGTTTTAGCCTCTTCTTTCATGGAAGGGTCACTGCTTAGGTACAGATGCTGATTTCTAGCAACTGTATCAATGAGCTCTTGAGCTTCTTCAATTGTCTTTCTCATGTGGATAGATCCACCCGCTGAGTAATCTAGAGAGATATGAGCTCTTTCTGTAAGCCCATAATAGAAGATGTCTAACTGAACCCACTCTGAAAACATTTCAGAGGGGCATTTTCATAGCATCTCTCTGTATCTCTCCCAGGCATCATAAAGAGATTCATTATCTCCTTGTTTAAAGCCTTGGATGTCCAGCCTTAGCTGTGTCATCCGTTTTGGAGGAAAATATTGATTCAGAAATTTTTCTGTCAGCTGTTTCCATGTCCTTATGCTAGCCTTAGGTTGGTTATTTAACCACCTCTTGGCTTGGTCTTTTACAGCAAATGGAAACAGTAGTAATCTGTAGACATCCTGATCTACTTCCTTATCATGTACTGTGTCAGCAATTTGTAAAAACTGTGCCAGAAAATCTGTAGGTTCTTCCTGTGGAAGACTGGAATACTAGCAGCTTTGCTGCACCATGATAATGAGCTGAGGATTCAACTCAAAGCTACTGACTCCAATGGAGGGTATGCAGATACTACTCCCATATGAAGCAGTAGAGGGGTTAGCATATGACCCCAGGGTCCTCCTGGACTGTTCATTTCCACTTAGATCCATGATGGAGAAAGGGAGATGATGTAAAATAAAAAAAAAATTATTTATTTATTTATTTATTTATTTAATTATTTCAAAAATAAAATAAATTAAAATAAAATAATTAAAAATAGGTGAAGATTTTCGAAAAAAATGAGGAGGGAGAAAGTGGTCAGGAAGTTTTGAAAAAGATATGATTTAAAAAAGATTTTAAATTTTGAAAAAAAAATCTAAATTTTAAAAATAAATTTCGAAAATTTGTTTTAAAAATAGAGAGAAAAGATATTTTTAAATTTAAAGAGGAAAGAGAGAAACAATAAGATAGCCCAAGATTTAAAATTTTTAGATCTAATGCTCCTTGTTTTCGAAAATTTTGGAGGGAAAACACCAAGGAACACCAAACTTAAAAATTTTAAGATCAAGACACAAGGAAAACTCAAGAACACTTTGAAGACTCACAAGAACACAAGAACATGAAGAAAGAACACCAAACCTAAAGTTTGGCACGAGATTTAATAAAAAAATTATTTTTGAAAAATTTTTGAAAAGAAAATAAAAGACTCTGACCCAAAAGACAAAAATTTCCTAATCTAAGCAACAAGATTCAC
>NC_029790.2:15822087-15839890 GCF_000816755.2 Arachis ipaensis | reverse complement strand
AATTGAACGCCAGTTTACATCGTCTATCCTTGAGCAAAATATGGACTATTATATATTGCTGGAAAGCCCTGAATATCTACTTTCCAAAGCAATTAGAAGCGCACCATTTGAAGTTTTGTAGCTCCAGAAAATCCACTTTGAGTGCAGGGAGGTCAGAATCCAACAGCATCAGCGGTCCTTTTTCAGCCTGAATCAGATTTTTGCTCAGCTCCCTCAATTTCAGCCAGAAAATACCTGAAATCACAGAAAAACACACAAACTCATAGTAAAGTCCAGAAATATGAATTTTGCCTAGAAACTACTGAAAATAAACTAAAAACTAACTAAAACACACTAAAAACTATATGAAATTAACCCCAAAAAGCGTATAAAATATCCGCTCATCACCAATCTTTCTAGCAAATCTTTCGCCACCACGTACTCATCTGTTGTGTTGCCGAAATTTTGGTGAAAAGCGTAGTGTTTGCTTTTGTCGACGTACTTTTGATCTTGGTACGAACCTGCTCTGCTCGGCGGTTTGATCAGCTTGTTGTGCAGAATTTCTTTGATGATGTCTTCCCTCTTTGTGTTAAATTTCGTATATGAATCGAACTTCAGTGCCAACTTGAATGATTTCCTATGATCTCTGTTCGAGGGTCTGTGAGGCCTTTCGTCTTCGTTTTTAGTCAGACTTTCATTCTTTCGAGCTTCTCTGAGTTCCTCGATTTCTATCTGGCATGTAGCTTTTTCTCGAAACTCTTCCAACGTTTTTGGTTTTGCCACCGCTATCGCCTCTTGGAATTTTCCAGGACGCAGTCCACTTTTTATAGCATGTAACTTCACCTCTGGGTTAAGATCGGGGATCTACATGGCCGCCTCTGTAAAATGTGTCATATACTCCTTTAAGCTTTCGTGTTGCCCCTGTTTAATTGTGCTGAGATAATCTAAATCCCGCACATAGATTTTTGAAGCTGCAAAATGGTTAGTAAATAGCTTTGCAAATTTGTCAAAGCTCGAGATGCATCCTTTAGGTAAATTAGAGAACCACAATAATGCGGCGCCATCCAGAAAAGTAGGAAAAGATCGCACAAGATGGGATCGGAGTCACTATTGAGAAACATCATGGATTCGAATTTTGTAACGTGAATCTTGGGATCTCCGATCCCCTTGTACGGTTTTAAGGTCGTCGGGAAAGTAAAATTTTTAGGCATATCGAAATCTATGATTTCTTTGGAAAAAGGACCTTGTCATCGTCTTTCTCCCTTCAAAGGCGTTTCTCCTGTTTTTACGTTTGATTTCGCTTGGTTATCTTCATGAGGATGACTGTTGGCCTTCTTCTTATCCTTACCGTCTTGGTCATCATTTTGTTTTGCCGCCAATAACTCCGCCATACGCTGGTTTTCTACTAATAAGGCGGCATTAGCCGCCAGGAGTTCGGCATTAGAGAGATTGTGTTATGGGGTCACTGAATGATCTGTCATGATTTGGCGGCATTCTTGCAAGGACAAGAAACCTGTACAAGAAAATTCTTGTTAAGTTAATACTAAGAAAGTGAGGGTGGGGCCCCACGGTGGGCGCCAAATGTTCTAGCAAGGATACTCTTCTCCGCACTATACGTCGATTCCAAAGGGGATGACCTCGTCTGTTACTGGGAGTATCTGCCTCGAACGTGAACCCGAGCGTGGTACCTGCAAAAAGGACTCCGACGCCCAAGTCAGTCAAGAATATATTCTAAAAGCTTTTGAGTATGATCGAATTATTGTTCTGTGACTGTGTGTACTTACTGACGTTGTTGCCGTTTTTATAGACTTGAGGTTTTGATTTTGTTTGGAAGTTAGTTTGAGTGAATCTCAGATAAGGCCGAGATTCATGGAGAGTGACATTTACATGATAAGATTTTGTTCAACTGCAAGTTTTGAATTGCTCAACGTAGCCGAGATATAAGTCGTGATACTCCGAGTTTGAATGGTACGATACATAATATATTAGGGATAAAATATCATCATTACAATACTGCTGAATGCATAATATTAGTAATTAATTATACTAAGATTTATCAATGATTTTAAAATTATATCATACTTTTTTAACATTATATATCAAGTGTTTTTTTAACCATTTATGAGCATTTTGTTTTATTTTTTATTTGTTTTCTTCTTTAAATATTTAAATAATATATTTTTTATTTTTTAATCAAAATTGATTATTTTAAGATAAAAAGTGTACGGTAGCTCGGGTACTGGTGCACGAATTGTGAATCACACTTTTCACACTCGTACCACTAACCAGCAAGTGCACTGGGTCGTCCAAGTAATACCTTACGTGAGTAAGGGTCGAATCCCACGGAGATTATTGGTTTGAAGCAATCTATGGTTATCTTGCAATTCTTAGTCAGGAAGTCAATTATATTTATCAGTTGAGTTGCGAATAAACAAGAGAGCATGGATTAAAGGTTACTTGTTATGCAGTAATGGATAATATGTTGGAGTTTTGGAGATGCTTTGTCTTTAGAATCTCTGCTTTCCTCTGTTCTCTGATTCATGCATGCACGTCCTCCTATGGCAAGCTGTGTGTAGGTGGATCACCGTTGTCAATGGCTACCATCCATCCTTCCAGTGAAAAGGGTCCAGGTGCGCTGTCACCGCATGGCTAATCATCTGCAGGTTCTCGGTCGTACCGGAATAGGATTTACTATCCTTTTGCGTCTGTCACTACGCCCAGCACTCGCGAGTTTGAAGTTCGTCATAGCCATCCAATCCCAAAATCCTACTCGGAATACCACAGACAAGGTTTAGACTTTCCGGATTCTCATGAATGCCGCCATCAATCTAGCTTATACCACGGAGATTCTGATTAGGGAATCTAAGAGATATTCATTCAATCTGATGTAGAATGGAAGTGATTGTCAGACACACGTTTATGGATTGAGGAAGGTGATAAGTGTCACTGATCATCACCTTCTCCATAGTTAGGCGCGAATGGATATCTTAGATAGGAACACGCATGTTTGAATGGAAAACAGAAATACTTGCATTAATTCATCGAGACACAGCAGAGCTCCTCACCCCCAACAATGGAGTTTAGAGACTCATGCTATCAAAGAGTATAAAGTTTTGATCTAAAAAATGTCATGAGATGCAAAATAAATCTCTAAAAGTTGTTTAAATACTAAACTAGTAACCTAGGTTTACAGAAAATGAGTAAACTATAACAGATAGTGCAGAAATCCACTTCTGAGGCCCACTTGGTGTGTGCTGGGACTGAGACTAAAGCTTCTCACATGCCTGGGGCTGTTTTGGGCGTTCAACGCCAGCTTTGGATCCTTTTCTGGCATTGAACTCCAACTTGCAACTTGTTTCTGGCGCTGGACGCCAGAATTGGGCAGAGAGCTGGCGTTGAACACCAGTTTACGTCATCTATCCTTGAGCAAAGTATGGACTATTATATATTGCTGGAAAGCCCTGGATGTCTACTTTCCAACGCAATTAGAAGCACGCCATTTGGAGTCCTTTAGCTCTATAAAATCCATTTTGAGTTCAGGGAGGTCAGAATCCAACAGCATCAGCAGTCCTTTTTCAGCCTGAATCAGATTTTTCCTCAGCTCCCTCAATTTCAGCCAGAAAATACCTGAAATTACAGAAAAATACAAAAACTCATAGTAGAGTCCAAAAATGTGGATTTTGCCTAGAAACTAATGAAAATAAACTAAAAACCAACTAAAACATACTAAAATCTATATGAAATTAACCCCAAAAAGTGTATAAAATATCCGCTTATCACAACACCAAACTTGAACTGTTGCTTGTCCTCAAGCAACTAGACAAATAAAATAGAAGACTAATAAGTCAAGAAGCAATAATATCTCAGAGTTTTTGAGTGAAGCTCAGATTCTAATTAGATGAGCGGGACTAGTAGCTTTTTGCTTCTGAACAGTTTTGGCATCTCACTTTATCCATTGAAGCTCAGAGTGATTGGCATCTATAGGAACTTAGAATTCAGATAGTGTTATTGATTCTCCTATTTCAGTATGATGATTCTTGAACACAGCTACTTTATGAGTCTTGGCCGTGGCCCTAAGCACTTTGTTTTCCAGTATTACCACCGGATACATAAATGCCACAGACACATAATTGGGTGAACCCTTTTAGATTGTGACTCAGCTTTGCTAAAGTCCCCAATTAGAGGTGTCCAGAGTTCTTAAGCACACTTTTCTTTTTGCTTTGGACCTTGACTTTAACCGCTCAGTCTCAAGTTTTTACTTGACACCTTCACGCCACAAGCACATGGCTAGGGACAGCTTGGTTTAGCCGCTTAGGCCAGGATTTTATTCCTTTAGGCCCTCCTATCCACTGATTCTCAAAGCTTTGGGATCCTTTCTATTACCCTTGCCTTTTGGTTTTAAGAGCTTTGGCTTTTTCTGCTTGCTTTCTCTTTCTCTCTCTTTTTTTTTCTGCAAGCTTTGTTCTTTGCTGCTTTTTCTTGCTTCAAGAATCATTTTTATGATTTTTCAGATTATCAATAACATGTCTCATGTTCATCATTCTTTCAAGAGCCAACATATTTAATAGTCTTAAATAACAAATTCAAAAGACATATGCACTATTCAAGCATTCATTCAGAAGACAGAAAGCATTGCCACCATATGTTACTAATTAGAATTTTTCTTATTAAAAACTCGAATTTTATTGCCTTTTATTCAAAAGATCTACTATTTTATTCATGTTTGCTAATGATGAGAAAAATAGACTATAACTTAATTGGAGGTAAAATCAAAATAGACACTAATTACTACTATATGACTCCTAAGGTAAACTCTTATAACGACAACTATCACAGAGTTAAAGCAGAAATTGGAATTTAACAACCTTTGTTCTGGGAAGTGGATGTTCCTCGGATCTGTGGGGTGCTTGGTCCTTCAAGAGATAACTTCTGGCGCTTCAATTCCCTCAAGTCACGCCCTTGCTCTTCCTGTTCTTTAATCAAATAGCAAAGAATTTGACTTTGTTCCTTCTGTTCCTTTATTATTTGTTCCATAGCTTCTTGCATCTTGGTAACTGATGTTTCAAGATACTCCCAATATTCAGATTGAGGGATTTCTGGGAGAAATTCTTGTGTTTTCTTCTTGATGGGGTCATCCAGTGCTTGTTGCTTTTCCATTGATGCTTTGGTGATTGGTTTCTCAATTGAGATATACTCAGTTATTCCCATCCTTACTCCAGCGTCCTTGCAGAGCAGAGAAATCAAGCTTGGGTAAGCCAACCTGGCCTCTTTAGAATTTTTATTAGCAATTTTGTAGAATTCAGTTGAAATCAGTTGATGAACTTCCACTTCTTTTCCCATCATGATGCAATGGATCATCACTGCTCTTTTAACAGTGACTTCAGAACGGTTGCTGGTGGGCAGCAGAGAATGCCCAATGAAGTCCAGCCATCCTCTGGCGACTGGTTTGAGATCTTCTCTTTTGAGTTGATTTGGGACACCCTTCGTGCTGGTGGTCCACCTGGCTCCAAGGATACATATATCCTCTAGAATCTTATCCAGGCCCTTGTCTGTTCTCATTATTCTCCTGTTGAAAGAGTCTGGATCATCTTTCAACTGAGGTAGCTTTAAGATCTCCCTGATCTTGTCAGGGTTGGTATGAATAATCTTTCCTCTGACCACGGTCCGATATTCATAGAAAGCAGTTCCAGATAGTTTTTGCTTGTCTGTCTGCCACATGTTAGCATAGAACTCCTGGACCATATTCCTTCCCACTTTCGTCTCAAGATTATCTAGGACCTCCCAGTTCCTGATTCAAATTTGCTCCTGGATCTCCGGATATTCGTCTTCTTTCAGATCGAATCTAACTTCTAGGATCACTGATCTTAGACCCATTATTTTGTAATAATGGTCTGAATGTTCTTTAGATAAGAACTTCCCTTGATTCCAAAGTGGTTTTGGAACGCTCTCTTTCTTGCCTCTTGAAGTGGGTTGTTTTCCCTTAGGAGCCATGATCTTAGTGATCACGGATAAACACACCAAACTTAGAGGTTTGCTTGTCCTCAAGCAAAAGAAAAGAAAGAAGAGGGATAGAAGGAGAGCTAGGTGCAATTGTTGATGGAGGGGGGGAGGCCGAACCCATATTTAAAGGGAGGGGGGTGGGTTCGAAAATTTAGAAAAGATATGATAAAAAAGATTGATTTGGAAAAGATAATAAGAAGATATGATAAGAGAGGATATAGTTTAAAATTGAAAAGATATGAAAATTTTTTGAAAAAGATAAATCTAGATTTTGAAAAAGATAATGTGGAGATTTAAAAAAGATATTGATGAGTTGAAAAGATTTTTGGAAAAGAGTTGAATTGGATTGAAAAAGAGGATTTGTGCTTATGGATTAAGATACATTTGATATTTTTAAAGTAGGATTTTTAGAAATTAAGGATTTTAGAAATCAGGGTTCTTAACATGTGTATGCAAGAAATCATGATTTGAAACATGAAAATTAAAATTAGAATGAAAAATATGAAGAAGAAACGAATTTACCTCCTTCCCATCATCCTGGCGTTTGAATGCCCAAACGCTGCCTGTTTTGGGCGTTCAATGCCCAAATGCTGCTCTCCTGGGCGTTCAACGCCCAGTTGTTGCCCTTTTCTGGCGTTGAACGCCAGATAGCTATCCTTACTGGCGTTCAGCGCCCACTGGATACCTCTTTTGGGCGCTGAACGCCCAAAACAGGCTCTTACTGGCGTTTTCTTGCCAGTGAGCTCTTTTTCTCTATTTTGTGTGCAGATTCCTTCTGTAACCCTGTGAACTTATGCAATTGATTTTTTTACCTTGTTATTAATGAACTTTGATTATCAGCTCTTTAGCAACTGTCACAGTTACGTACAAACTCTCGGGAATCTCTATAGAGTGTGGGCCAATAGAAGCCACATTGGAGGACCTTGGTGGCTGTTCGCTCACCCCCGAAATGGCCTCCATATTGAGATCCATGGCAATGCCATAGGATCCTCTGCGCTTATTCTCTAGGAAAACACCTACGGATTATTCCGTCTGCACATCTCTTAAAGAGATAGGGTTCATCCCACAAGTAGTACTTTGCATCAGTGATTAATTTTTTTTGTTGCCTGTTGTACTCATTGGGTATGAACCTTGCAGCTTTATAGTTTGCAATATTGGCAAACCATGGTGTTTCCTGGATGGCAAATAAATGCTCATCTGGAAAAATCTCAGAGATCTCAAGAGAGGGGAGGGACGTCCCTTCTACTGGCTCTATCTGGGACAGATGATCATCCACTTGGTTCTCTGTCCCTTTTCTGTCTCTTATTTCTATATCAAACTCTTGCAGAAGCAACACCCATCTGATGAGCCTGGGTTTTGAATCCTGCTTTGTGAGTAGATATTTAAGAGCAGCATGGTCAGTATACACAATCACTTTTGATCCTACTAAGTATGATCTGAACTTGTCAATGGCATAAACCACTGCAACTAATTCTTTTTCTGTGGTTGTGTAATTTTTCTGGGCATCATTTAAAATGCGACTAGCATAATAAATAACATGCAGAAGCTTGTCATGCCTCTGTCCCAATACTGCACCAATGGCATGATCACTGGCATCACACATTAGCTCAAATAGTAATGTCTAGTCTGGTGCAGAAATAACTGGTGCTGTGACCAGCTTAGCTTTCAGCATTTCAAACGCTTGCAGACACTCTGTGTCAAACACAAATGGCGTGTCAGCAGCTAGCAGATTGCTTAGAGGTTTTGCAATTTTTGAAAAATCCTTTATAAACCTCCTATAGAATCCTGCATGCCCCAGAAAGCTTCTGATTGCCTTAACATTGGCAGGTGGTGGTAATTTTTCAATTACCTCTATTTTTGCTTGATCCACCTCTATTCCCTTGTTTGAGATTTTATGCCTAAGGACAATCCCTTCAGTCACCATGAAGTGACATTTTTCCCAGTTTAAGACTAGGTTGGTCTCTTGGCATCTCTTCAGGACAAGTTTCAGGTGATCAAGACAGGAGCTGAATGAGTCTCCATATACTGAGAAGTCATCCATGAAGACTTCCAGAAATTTTTCCACCATATCAGAGAAAATAGAGAGCATGCATCTCTGGAAGGTTGCAGGCGCATTACACAGCCCAAATGGCATCCTTCTATAAGCAAACACTCTAGATGGACATGTGAATGCTGTTTTCTCTTGATCCTGGGGATCTACTGCAATCTAGTTATAGCCTGAGTAGCCATCCAAAAAGCAGTAATAATCATGACCTGCCAGTCTTTCTAGCATCTGGTCTATGAATGGTGAAAGAAAATGATCCTTTCTGGTGGCTGTATTGAGCCTTCTGTAGTCAATACACATGTGCCACCCTGTAACTGTTCTTGTAGGAACCAGTTCATTTTTTTCATTATGAATCACTGTCATGCCTCTTTTTTTTGGGACGACTTGGACAGGACTCACCCAGGGGCTATCAGAAATAGGATAAATAATCCCAGCCTCTAGTAATTTGGTGACCTCTTTCTGCACCACTTCCTTCATGGATGGATTTAGCCGCCTCTGTGGTTGAACAAAGTGGTTGAAGAAGCCTTTTTAGAGGGGTTGTCATCAGCACTTGTGTGTGTCTGATCCCTCACTGGCAATTGAGTGCCAGAGTTAGAAGCTGGAGTGACGTTAGACGCCAACTCCTTGTCTGTTCCTGGCATCTGAACGCCAGAACTGTGCCCATTTTGGGCGTTCAACGCCAGATCCTGCCCATTTTGGGTGTTCAACGCCAGATCCTTTCTTGTTTCTGGCGTTGAACGCTAGTCCTTGCTTGTTACTGGCGTTGAACGCCAGCCTTCCACCAGATTGCTGGCGTTTTAACGCCAGAATTACTTTTCCCTGGGCTCTTACTGTCCTCAGGTGAATTTTGGGTGGTTTGCTCATTCCTTGGCTCTTTGCTGCCTTGAGGTGGGGTATTTAATGTTTTCCCACTTCTTAATTGAACTGCTTGGCATTCTTCTGTTATTTTTCTTGACAGCTGCTGCTTTGTTTGCTTCAATTGTTCTTCCATATTTATATTAGCCATCCTTGTCTCTTGTAGTTTATCCTTGAATTCGGCTAACTGCTTTGTTAGAAAGTTCAATTGCTGATTGAATTCAGCAGCTTGTTTTACAGGGCTGAGTTCAACAGTTACTGTTTTAACCTCTTCTTTCATGGAAGGGTCACTGCTTAGGTACAGATGCTGATTCCTGGCAACTGTATCAATGAGCTCTTGAGCACCGTTGGTGGCGCGTTATGTTTTCTCTCGTGCATTTTCGCTAGGTCGGCCGCTCGTGGAGAAAACGTGCCTCTTGCGCGCATGTCTGTTTGTTGCTGGGGATAACCTTTCGTCGCCTTGTTCTTCGCGTCAAGCATTTAATGCTCATAATGGGGTATTTCAAAACCCTGCGTGCAAAGACTATTTTGCCCTTTGCCTTTCGCCATTCTTGAGTCAGTTTCCTAATCCCCCAGTCAGTTTTGTATTTCGCTTCCACTTCATTTCCTTGTTCTTTCTACTTCCATCTTCTTCCCTCTCAAATTTCCTACTGCTATTTCTGTGCCCTTGTGCATTCGCCCCTTCTTGCCTCCTTTCGAATCTCTGCAACTATCCTGGTAAGCGCTCATCTCTCACTCTTTATTCCATGTTTGTTTTATCTTCGTTGTCTATGCTCTGTATGCATGCTGTTTTTCTCATTTGACTTGTATGTTGGATGACATTAGTGTTAGGTAGGTGCATTAGGGGGGTTACCACTCCAAGGCATTTGTTTTTAGGCTTTTACTTAGGATTGGCTTCGGCCATGCTTGGTTGCAGTTGTTGAATAGGCTAAATGTAGTTTTTGGACCTTTTTCGAACTCTCGACCTCGTAGACTAACCGAGTGGTGCCCCCAATGTAGGTATGCCTCGTCACGTTTCGCGATCTTCCTCCTCAAGCGTGGGTTACAACCGATATGCTTGGGTAACCTCCGACGTAAAGGACTCCCCAAACCAAATGGGTGAGGAGGAGCTGATCGAGTTTCGTCAAGCCGAGTACTTGTGCGGCGGGACCGATGAGGAGTCTAACTACGATGTTTTTGTCCCTGCCCCTAACGAACGGTTATACGAACTCAACCTCCACTCCCCCCGAGTTGCCAACTGGATCTGGTTCTACAAGGCAATGTTTACCCAACTGGGGGTTCGCATTCCATTCTCTTCTTTTCAAATGGCGCTCCTTAACCGAGTCTCCATGGCGCCATTGCAGTTGTATCCGAACAGTTGGGCTTCCATCCGCTGTTTCGAGATGGTGTGTGAATATTTAGAGCTGCTGGTGTCCGTCGACGTTTTCCTTTATCTCTTCAACCTTAGGAATCCTTCCAAAAAAGGGAAAGCAAGGAAAGGATTCATGTCCTTCCGATCTGCCCAGGGTCGGAGGATTTTTGGCTTGTTTGAGGACTTTTACCATGGGTTCAAGGACAAGTACTTCAAGGTGCGCCCAGTCAAAGGTCGCCATCCTTTCTGGCTGTCGTTAGAGGGGCAGCGCCTCATCTCGACGTATTGGAGTTTCGGGGCGGGGTCCAATATCTTTATAAAAGTAACATACAAAGGAATGTCCTCTGTGAACAAAAAGATTGCTGACGTGTTTGATGAGCGGATAATTTATACGCTTTTTGGCATTGTTTTTAAGTAGTTTTTAGTACATTTTTATTAGTTTTTTAAATAAAAATCACATTTCTAGACTTTACTATGAGTTTGTGTGTTTTTCTGTGATTTCAGGTAATTTCTGGTTGAAATTGAGGGACTTGAGCAAAAATCTGATTCAGAGGCTGAAGAAGGACTGCAGATGCTGTTGGATTTTGACCTCCCTACACTCGAAGTGGATTTTATGGAGCTACAGAAACCCAATTGGCGCGCTCTTAATTGCGTTAGAAAGTAGACATCCAGGGCTTCCAGCAATATATAATAGTCCATACTTTGCACGAGTTTTGATGACACAAACTGGCGTTCAAACGCCAACTCCCTGCCCTATTCTGGAGATAAACGCCAGAAACAGGTTGCAAATCAGAGTTAAATGCCAGAAACAGGCTACAACCTGGCGTTTAACTCCAAAAAGAGTTTCTACACATGAAAGCTCAATGCTTAGCCCAAGCACACACCAAGTGGGCCCGGAAGTGAATTTCTACATCATTTACTTATCTTATGTAACCCTAGCTACTAGTTTAGTATAAAAACTACTTTTAGTGATTTATTTCACATCTCTGGTTAGTCTTTGACTAATTTTATGTTCTGAGATCACGTTTAGGGGGTTGGCCATTCGGCCATGCCTGAACCTTCATCACTTATGTATTTTCAACGGTAGAGTTTCTACACACCATAGATTAAGGTGTGGAGCTCTGCTGTTCCTCATGAATTAATGCAAAGTACTATTGTTTCCTTATTCAATTCAAGCTTATTTCTATTCTAAGATATCCGCTTGCACTTCAACATGATGAATATGATGATCCGTGACACTCATCACTATTCTCAACCTATGAACGCGTGCCTGACAACCACTTCCGTTCTACCTTAGATCGAGCGTGTATCTCTTAGCCTCCTTTCCGAAAGATCGGAGTCTTCGTGGTATAAGCTAGAATTATTGGCGGCCATTCCTGAGATCCGAAAAGTCCAAACCTTGTCTGTGGTATTCCGAGTAGGATCTGGGAAGGGATGACTGTGACGAGCTTCAAACTCGCGAGTGTTGGGCGTGTGACAGACGCAAAAGGATCAATGGATCCTATTCCAACATGATCGAGAACCGACAGATGATTAGCCATGCGGTGACAGCGTATTTGGACCATTTTCACTGAGAGGACGGGAAGTAGCCATTGACAACGGTGATGCCCAACATGCAGCTTGCCATGGAAAGGAGTATGAATGATTGGATGAAAGCAGTAGGAAAGCAGAGGTTCAGAAGGGACAAAAGCATCTCCATACGCTTATCTGAAATTCTCACCAATGAATTACATAAGTATTTCTATCCTATTTTATATTTTACTTATATTTTAATTATCAAATCTCCATAACCATTTGAATCCGCCTGACTGAGATTTACAAGGTGACCATAGCTTGCTTCAAGTCGACAATCTCCGTGGGATCGACCCTTACTCACGTAAGGTTTATTACTTGGACGACCTAGTGCACTTGCTGGTTAGTTGTATCGGAGTTGTGAAAAAGAGTTTGAGATTATAAACGTGCGTACCATGTTTTTGGCGCTGTTGCTAGAAATCACAATTTCGTGCACCAAGTTTTTGGCGCCGTTGCCGGGGATTGTTCGAGTTTGGACAACTGACGGTTCATCGTGTTACTCAGATTAGGTAATTTTATTTTAATTTTAAGATTTTTGTTTTTGTTATTTTTATTTTCGAAAAATTTTCAAAAAAAATTAAATTATTCTATGTTCTTCAGAATTTTTAAGAATGAATTCTAGAGTTTCATGAGATATGTTGAATCCTGGCTGGCTGTTAAGCCATGTCTAATCTTTTGGACCGAGGTTTCAACTATCTTGAGAAGAGCTTCTTTGTCTTTCTCAGCAAATTAGCTGTTGTATGTAATGTTCTGCTGAAGCTTAGCTGGCCATAGGCCATGTCTAATTCCTGGACCGGAGTTTTAGGCTGACATTGCATGATTCTTGGAATTCTCATTAGAAATTTTGAAATCCTTATTTTTTTTTCAATTAATTTTCGAAAAATACCAAAAAAATTAATAAAATAAAAAAACAAAAAATTTGATGTTTCTTGTTTGAGTCTAGTGTCAATTTTTAAGTTTGGTGTCAATTGCATGTGTTTTAATTTCCCTTTAATTTTCGAAGATTCATCATGTGTTCATCATAATCTTCAAGTTGTTCTTGATGATTTTTCTTGTTTGATCGTTGCATTTTCTTGTTTCTCATATGCATTTTCAATTTGTTAGTGTCTCAACATTAAAAATTTCTAAATTTGGTGTCTTGCATATTTTTCTTTTCTTAAAAATTTTCAAAAATAAGTTCTTGGTGTTCATCTTGACATTCAAAGTGTTCTTGATGTTCATCTTGACATTCAAAGTGTACTTGCAGGCATTGTGTGTTTTGATTCATAATTTTCATGTTTTGAGTCTTTTTATTATTTTTCTCTTTCTTCATTAAAAATTCAAAAATAAAAAAATATCTTTCCCTTATTCTTCTCATAAGTTTCGAATATTTGAGTTGACTTTTTCAAAAATTTTTCAAAATTTAGTTGTTTCTTATGAGTCAAATCAAATTTTCAATTTAAAAATTCTATCTTTTTCAAATCTTTTTCATTTTTTCTTTCATATTTTCGAAAATTTCAAATTGATTTTTAAAAATCTTTTTCTTATTTTGTTTCATAATTTCAAAATCTTTACTAACAATTAATGTGATTGATTCAAAAATTTTAAAGATTGTTACTTGCCTATTAAGAAAGGTTCAATCTTTAAATTTTAGAATCATATCTTTTTATTTCTTGTTAGTCAAGTAATCAAATTTAATTTTCAAAATCAAATCTTTTTAATTTCCTTTTCAAATCTTTTTTCAAATTAATTTTTCAATCATATCTTTCAATCATATCTTTTTCAAAACTTAATTTCAAAATCTTTTCTAACTTCTTATCTTTTCAAAATTGATTTTCAAAAATTTTTCAATTAACTACTTAACTTTTTGATTGATTTTTAAAATTCCTATCTTTTTCAAAGCCATCTAACTACTTTTCTCTCACCAATTTTCGAAAATCACTAACCTCTTTTTCAAAATTTCTTTTCATTAACTAATTGTTTTAATTTTTAATTTTAATTTTACTCCTTCTCTTAATTTTTGAATTATAACTAATAATTAAAATAAAAACAAAAATATTTTTCCTTTTAGTTTAAATTAAATTCGAATTTTCTCCCCCCCTCTCTCATCTCCTTCTATTTAATTATTTACTAACATTCCTCTTCTACTCATAATTCGAACCCACTCTTCTCCTCTGTGTTTGAATTTTTTCTCTTCTCCTTCTTCTATTCTTCTCTTCTTATACTTACATAAGGAATCTCTATACTGTGACATAGAGGATTCTATATTTTTTTTTCTGTTCTCTTCTTTTTCATATGAGCAGAAACAAGGATAAGAACATTCTTGTTGAAGCTGATCCTGAACCTGAAAGGACTCTGAAGATAAAGCTAAGGGAAGCTAAGGCACAACTCTCTGGAGAGGACCTGACAGAAATTTTCAAAAAAGAAGGAGACATAGCCGAACCTAATAACAATGGTGGAGATGCAAGGAAGATGCTTGGTGACTTTATTGCACCCTCTTCTAACTTCTATGGAAGAAGCATCTCACTTCCTGCAATTGGAGCAAACAACTTTGAGCTTAAGCTTCAATTAGTTTCTCTAATGCAACAGAACTGCAAGTTTCATGGACTTCCAATGGAAGATCCTCATCAGTTTTTAGCTGAATTCTTGCAAATATGTGACACTGTCAAGACCAATGGAGTTGATCCCGAGGTCTACAGGCTTATGCTTTTCCTTTTTGCTGTAAGAGACAGAGCTAGAACATGGTTGGATTCACAACCTAAGGATAGCCTGAACTCTTGGGATAAGCTGGTCAGTGCTTTCGTGGCCAAATTATTTCCACCTCAAAAGATGAGCAAGCTTAGAGTGGAAATCCAAACCTTCAGACAGAAGGAAGGAGAATCCCTCTATGAAGCTTGGGAAAGATACAAGCAACTGATCAAAAGGTGTCCTACTGACATGCTTCCAGAATGGAACATCATAAGTATATTCTATGATGGTCTGTCTGAGTTGTCAAAAATGTCATTGGATCATTCTGCAGGAGGATCTCTTCACGTGAAAACTCCTGCAGAAGCTCAGAAACTCATTGAAATGGTTGCAAATAACCAGTTCATGTACACCTCTGAGAGGAATCCTGTGAACAATGGGACGCCTCAGAAGAAGGGAGTTCTTGAAATTGATACCCTGAATGCCATATTGGCTCAGAATAAAATATCGACTCAGCAAGTCAATATGATTTCTCAGAGTCTGAATAGATTGCAAGCTGCATCCAATAGTACTAAAGAAGCATCTTCTGAAGAAGAAGCTTATGATCCTGAGAACCCTGCAATAGCAGAGGTAAATTACATGGGAGAATCCTATGGAAACACCTATAATCCTTCATGGAGAAATCATCCAAATTTCTCATGGAAGGACCAACAGAAGCCTCAACAAGGCTTCAATAATAACGGTGGAAGGAATATGTTTAGCAATAGCAAGCCCTTTCCATCATCTTCTTAGCAACAGACAGAGAATTCTGAACATAGCCATTCCGGCCTGGCGACCATAGTCTCTGATCTATCCAAGACCACACTAAGTTTTATAAATGAAACAAGGTCCTCCATTAGAAATTTGGAGGCACAGGTGGGTCAGCTGAGTAAGAAGATTACTGAAACTCCTCCCAGTACTCTCTCCCAAGCAATACAGAAGAAAATCCCAAGAGAGAGTGCAAGGCCATAACCTTACTTGGTGTGACCGAATGCCCAGAGGAGGAGGAGGACGTGAATCCCAGTGAGGAAGACCTCATGGGACGTCCTCTGAACAGAAAGGAGTTTCCCTTTGAGGAACCAAAGGAATCTGAGGCTCATACAGAGACCATAGAGATTCCATTGAACTTCTTTTTGCCATTCATGAGCTCTGATGAATATTCTTCCTCTGAAGAGGATGAAGATACCATTGAAGAGCATGTTGCTAAATATCTAGGAGCAATCATGAAGGTGAATGCCAAGTTATTTGGTACTGAGACTTGGGAGGATGAATCCCCCTTGTTCACCAATGAACTGAGTGTATTAATGAGGCAGACATTACCTCAGAAGAAACCGGATCCCGGAAAATTCTTCATACCTTGTACCATAGCCACCATGACCTTTGAGAAGGCTCTATGTGACCTGGGGTCAGGGATAAACCTCATGCCCCTCTCTGTAATGGAGAAACTAGGAATCTTTGAGGTACAAACTACAAGAATCTCACTAGAAATGACAGACAAATCCATGAAACAGGCTTATGGACTAGTAGAGGATGTGCTAGTGAAGGTTGAAAGCCTTTACATCCCTGCTGATTTTATAATCCTAGACACTGGGAAGGATGAGGATGAATCCATCATCCTTGGCAGACCATTCCTAGCCACAGCAAAAGCAGTGATTGATGTTGACAGAGGAGAGTTGGTCCTTCAGTTGAATGAGGACTGCCTTGTATTCAGAACTCAATGTTCTCCTTCTGTAACCATGGAGAGGAAGCATGAAAAGCTTTTCTCAGTACAGAGTCAAACAAAACCCCCACATTCAAACTCTAAGTTTGGTGTTGGGAGGCCACAACCAAACTCTAAGTTTAGTGTTGAGAGGCCCCAACATTGCTCTGATTTTCTGTGAGGCTCCATGAGAGCTCACTGTCAAGCTATTGATAAAGAAGCGCTTGTTGGAGGCAACCCATTGTTATTTAATTATATATATTTATTTTCCATTACTATTCTATGTTTTCTTTAGGTTGATGATCATGTGAAGTCACAAAAATAACTGAAAAATCAAAAACAGAATAAAAAACAGCATTAAAAATAGCTCACCCTGGAGGAAGAGCTTACTGGCGTTTAAACGCTAGTAAGAAGCATCAAACTGGCGTTTAACGCCAGAAAGAAGCATCAAGCTGGCGTTAAACGCCAGAAACAAGCACTAGACTGGTGTTTAACGCCAGAACAGAGCATGGAATTGGCGTTTAATGCCAGGAATGGGAGAAAAGCTGGCGTTAAACGCCAGAAATAAGCAGTAAGCTGGCATTTAACGCTAGACATGCATTCTAAGGGCGTTTTACACGCCTAAATGAAGCAGGGATGCTAAGTCCTTGACCCCTTAGGATCTGTGGGCCCCACAGGATCCCCACCTACCCCACCTCTTCTTCTCTCCTCTTCACACCTTTTCATAACACTCTTCCCCAAATACCCTTCACCAGTTACCTTCATACCTCTTCCCCAAATACCCTTAACCACTCACATCCATCCACTCTTCCCCATAAACCCCACCTACCTCCAAAATTCAAATTCTTTTCCCTCCCAAAACCAACCCTAATGGCCGAAACCTACCCTCCCCCCACCCCTATATAAACCCCTTAACACTACTCCATTTTCACACATCACAAACACTACTTCCCCCCTTGGCCGAATACACTCTCTCACTCCATCTCCTCCATTTTCTTCTTCTTCTACTACTTTTTTTCTTCTTTTGCTCGAGGACGAGCAAACTTTTTAAGTTTGGTGTGGTAAAAGCATTGATTTTTGTTTTTCCATAACCATTAATGGCACCTAAGGCCAGAGAAACCTCAAGAAAGAGGAAAGGGAAGGTAATTGCTTCCACCTCTGAATCATGAGAGATGGAGAGATTTATCTCAAAGGTCTATCAAGACCACTTCTATGAAGTTGTGGCCAAGAAAAAGGTGATCCCTAAGGTTCCTTTTAAGCTCAAAAAGAGCGAATATCCGGAGATCTGACAAGAGATTAGAAGAAGAGGATGGGAAGTACTCTCCAATCCTATTCAACAAGTCAGAATCTTAATGGTTCAAGAGTTCTATGCAAACGCATGGATCACTAGGAACCATGATCAAAGTATAAACCCAAATCCAAATAATTGGCTTACAATGGTTCGGGGGAAATACTTAGATTTCAGTCCGAAAAATGTAAGGTTGGCGTTCAACTTGCCAATGATGCAAGAAAATGCATGCCCCTACACTATAAGGGTCAAATTTGATCAAAGGTTGGACCAAGTCCTCATGGACATATGTGTGGAAGGAGCTCAATGGAA
>NC_029790.2:15820521-15821931 GCF_000816755.2 Arachis ipaensis | reverse complement strand
ATAATAAGGAAGGGAAAGTAAAACCATGCAATTAATATGAATAAGTGGGTGAAGGATTGAATAAATCACTCAAACTAAGCACAAAATAACTCATGAAATATGGGTTTATCAGTCACCTTTGCAATTCGGTTGGAATTGACATAAAGGGAGACATTCTCATTGTTGAGGACAAGCCCATCACTAAGAAAAGGATGGAGCAAACAAGAGATCATGGACCTCAACAAGAGCATGAGGAAATTCCTCACCATGAAATCCCTGAGATGCCTCAAGGGATGCACTTTCCTCCACAAAACTATTGGGAGCAAATCAACACCTCCCTAGGAGAATTAAGTTCCAACATGGGACAACTAAGGATGGAACACCAAGAGCACTCCATCATTCTCCATGAGATTTTCAAAATTTGATTTTAAAATATCCTTTCTAACTTCTTATCTTCTTATCTTTTCAAAATTGATTTTCAAATTTGTTTCAACTAACTAACTAACTTTTTGTTTGTTTCTTATCTTTTTCAAAACTACCTAACTAACTAACTCTCTCTCTCTCTCTCTCTAATTTTCGAAAATATCTTCCCTCTTTTTCAAAAATTCTTTTTAATTAACTAATTATTTTAATTTTTGATTTTTTATTTTCGAAAATTACTAACCTTTTTCAAAAACTATTTTCGAAAATCACTAACTCTTTTTCAAAAATTATGTTCGAAATTTTCCCTCTCTCATCTTATTCTATTTATTTATTCATCTACTAATATCTCCTCACCTCACATCTCTGTTCTCCTCACCCTTGTGTTTCTTTCTTTACATTACATTCTTTGTCCCCTTCCTTTCTTCCACTCACACAGGGACTTCTATACTGTGGTATAAAGGATCCCTATTATTATTATTATTATTATTATTTTCTGTGCCCTCTTCTTTATCATATGAGCAGGAGCAAGGACAAGAATATTCTTGTTGAAGCAGATCCAGAACCTGAAAGGACTCTGAAGAGGAAACTAAGAGAAGCTAAATTACAACAATCCAGAGAGAACCTTTCAGAAATTTTCGAACAGGAAGAGGAGATGGCAGCCGAAAACAATAATAATGCAAGGAGAATGCTTGGTGACTTTACTGCACCTAATTCCAATTTACATAGAAAAAGCATCTCCATTCCTGTCATTGGAGCAAACAACTTTGAGCTGAAACCTCAGCTAGTTTCTCTGATGCAGTAGAACTGCAAGTTTCATGGACTTCCATCTGAAGATCCTTTTCAGTTCTTAACTGAATTCTTGCAGATCTGTGATACTGTTAAGACTAATGGAGTAGATCCTGAAGTCTACAGGCTCATGCTTTTCCCTTTTGCTGTAAGAGACAGAGCTAGAGTGTGGTTGGACTCTCAACCCAAAGACAGCCTGAACTCTTGGGATAAGCTGGTCAC
>NC_029790.2:15780822-15820142 GCF_000816755.2 Arachis ipaensis | reverse complement strand
GCCTCAACAAGGCTTTAATAATGGTGGAAGATACAGGTTTAGCAATAGCAAGCCTTTTCCATCATCCACTCAGCAACTAACAGAGAACTCTGAACAAAATACTTCTAATTTAGCAAACTTAGTCTCTGATCTATCTAAGGCCACTGTGAGTTTCATGAATGAAACAAGATCCTCCATTATAAATTTGGAAGCACAAGTGGGCCAGCTGAGTAAAAGGATCACTGAAATCCCTCCTAGTACTCTCCCAAGCAATACAGAAGAAAATCCAAAAGGAGAGTGCAAGGCCATTGAATTGATCACCATGGCCGAACCTGTAAGGGAAGGAGAGGACGTGAATCCCAGTGAGGAAGACCTCCTGAGACGTCCAGTGATCAATAAGGAGCTTTCCTCTGAGGAACCAAAGGAATCTGAGACTCATCTAGAGACCATAGAGATTCCACTAAAACCTCCTTATGCCATTCATGAGCTCTGATGAGTATTCCTCTTCTGAAGAGAATGAGGATGTTACTGAAGAGCAAGTTACCAAGTACCTTGGTGCAATCATGAAGCTGAATGCCAAATTATTTGGTATTGAGACTTGGGAAGATGAACATCCCTTGTTCACCAATGAACTAAGTGATCTGGATCAACTGAGATTGCCTCAGAAGAAATAGGATCCTGGAAAGTTCGTAATACCTTGTACCATAGGCAACATGATCTTTGAAAAAGCTCTGTGTGACCTTGGTTCAGGGATAAACCTCATGCCCCTCTCTGTAATAGAGAAACTAGGAATCTTTGGGGTGCAAGCCACTAAAATCTCATTAGAGATGGCAGACAATTCAAGAAAACAGGCTTATGGACAAGTAGAGGACGTGTTAATAAAGGTTGAAGGCCTTTACATCCCTACTGATTTCATAGTCCTAGATACTGGGAAGGATGAGGATGAATTAATCATCCTTGGAAGACCCTTCCTAGCCACAGCAAGAGCTGTGATTGATGTGGACAGAGGAGAATTGATCCTTCAAATAAATGAGGACAACCTTGTGTTTACAACTCAAGGATCTCTCTCTGCATCCATGGAGAGGAAGCATAAAGAGCTTCTCTCAAAGCAAAGTCAAACAAAGCCTCCACAGTCAAACTCTAAGTTTGGTGTTGGGAGGCCACAACCAAACTCTAAGTTTGGTGTCAAACCCCCATATCCAAACTCTAAGTTTGGTGTTGGGAGGTCTCAACAAAGCTCTGCACATCTGTGAGGCTCCATGAGAGCCCACTGTCAAGCTATTGACATTAAAGAAGCGCTTGTTGGGAGACAACCCAATATTTATTTATCTAATTTTCATTGTTTTTCATGTTTTATTAGGTTCATGATCATGTGGAGTCACAAAATAAATATAAAAAGTGAAAACGGAATCAAAAACAGCAGAAGAAAAATCACACCCTGGAGGAAGACCTTACTGGCGTTTAAACGCCAGTAAGAAGCATGTTTTGGGCGTTCAACGCCAGAACCCTGAACGCCAGAAATGGGCAGCATCTGGGTGTTTGAACGCCATAAATGCACCCTGGAGAAGAGCTGGCGCTGAACGCCCAGAACAAGCATGGTTCTGGCGTTCAACGCCAGAAATGGGCAACAAATGGGCGTTCAACGCCCAGAACAAGCACCAATCTGGCGCTGAACGCCCAGAGTTGTGTGCAAAGGCATTTTACATGCCTAATTTGGTGTAAGGTTGTAAATCCTTGAACACCTCAGGATCTGTGGACCCCACAGGATCCCCACCTACCTCCATTCACTTCTTCTCACCCCTCTTTCACACAATCCCATAAACACTCTTCCCCAAAACTCTTCACCAATCACATCAATCTCTCTTNCGCTTCTTGTTTTCTGAATGAATGCTTGAACAGTGCATATGTCTTTTGAAGTTGTTGTTTAAGAATGTTAAATATGTTGGCTCTTGAAAGAATGATGAAAAGGAGACATGTTATTTGATAATCTGAAAAATCATAAAAATAATTCTTGAAGCAAGAAAAAGCAGCAAAGAACAAAGCTTGCAGAAAAAAAATATAGGCAAAAAAAAATAGAAAGAAAAAGAAAAAGCAAGCAGAAAAAGCCAAAAGCTCTTAAAACCAAGAGGCAAGAGCAAAAAGCCAGTAACCCTTAAAACCAAAAGGCAAGGGTAATAAAAAGGATCCCAAGGCTTTGAGCATCAGTGGATAGGAAGGCCTAAAGGAATAAAATCCCGGCCTAAGCGGCTAAACCAAGCTGTCCCTAACCATGTGCTTGTGGCGTGAAGGTGTCAAGTGAAAACTTGAGACTGAGCGGTTAAAGTCAAGGTCTAAGTTCAATTAAGGAGTGGAAAGACATTGAATATCTCAACTCAAGGCAGCAGAAAGCCAAGAAAGGAACAACTGAAAGAGGATGACTAAGTGATGAGCGGATAATTTATACGCTTTTTGGCATTGTTTTTAGTATGTTTTTAGCAGAATCTAGTTACTTTTAGGGATGCTTTCATTAGTTTTTATGTTAAATTCACATTTCTGGACTTTACTATGAGTTTTTATGTTTTTCTGTGATTTCAGGTATTTTCTGGCTGAAATTCAGGGACTTGAGCAAAAATCAGATTCAGAGGTTGAAGAAGGACTGCTGATGCTGTTGGATTCTGACCTCCCTGCACTAAAAGTGGATTTTCTAGAGCTACAGAACTCAAAATGGCGCGCTATCAATTGCGTTGGAAAGTAGACATCCAGGGCTTTCCAGCAATGTATAATAGTCCATACTTTGGCCGAGTTTAGATGACGTAAAAGGGCGTTGAACGCCAGTTCTACGCTGCTGTCTGGAGTTAAACGCCAGAAACACGTCACAAACCAGAGTTGAACGCCAGAAATACGTTACAACCTGGCGTTCAACTCCAGAAAGAGCCTCTGCACGTGTAACATTCAAGCTCAGCCCAAGCACACACCAAGTGGGCCCCGGAAGTGGATTTATGCATCAATTACTTACTTCTGTAAACCCTAGTAACTAGTTTAGTATAAATAGGACTGTTTACTATTGTATTAGACATCTTTGGATGCCTGGTTCTTAGATTATGAGGGCTGGCCATTCGGCCATGCTTGGACCTTTCACTTATGTATTTTCAATGGTAGAGTTTCTACACTCCATAGATTAAGGTGTGGAGCTCTGCTGTTCCTCAAAGATTAATGCAAAGTACTACTGTTTTTCTATTCAATTCAACTTATTCCGCTATTCCGCTATTCACACTACAAGAAATGATGTCCTTACATAAAGCCAGCCATGGAAAGGAGTAAGACTGATTGGATGAAGACAGCGGGAAAGCAGAGATTCAGAAGAACGAAAGCATCTCTATACGCTTATCTGAAATTCTCACAAATGAATTACATAAGTGTTTCTATCCTGATTTTATGTTTACTTATTATTTAATTTCGAAAACTCCATAACCTTTTGATATCCGCCTGACTGAGATTTACAAGGTGACCATAGCTTGCTTCATACCAACAATCTCCGTGGGATCGACCCTTACTCACGTAAGGTTTATTACTTGGACGACCCAGTGCACTTGCTGGTTAGTTGTATCGAAGTTGTGACAAATTATGAATTGAGATTAGAGCACATTACCAGAGATCACAATTTCGTGCACCAGTTTACAATATTTAAATTCCACATAAGAATAGCCATCATCCATCACTAATAACACAAAATATTAATTATGTATGATGATTAGGCCACCGGGTCGAGTTCGGGTGACCCGAGCTATGACTTGAACCCGACCCGAAATAATGACTGGGTCTATTTTTGAGACCCTTACCCGGCCCTACACCCGGTAAAATCACACCAAATTAGTCCTTAAAACGTTCGGGGCCGGGCCGGACCATGAACACCCTTAGCTACATGATTCATCTCGACCAAAGGGATATTTATAGTAGGTATAATTTTTTTTTTGCTGAGAATTATGCAAGCTTGAATATATTTGCAACGTAAGGAGAATGTCTGAGTACAAATTTTATTACAACTATATGAACCGTTTACTTATTTCATGTATTGATCCCAATCACACGTGAATGAACTTTTTATCTGGTCATCATATTCATTACAAGTACTTCATGTACACTGAACCATATAATTTTATAATTTCATACACGTCTCAGTGTTATCAGTTGAGTTTTATTTTTAAACCTTTGTCATATTTTTCACTTTTGCTTTGCCTATTGGCTACTACTTTTTTCACTTACATTGTAATCAATTTCCTGTTTGTCATAATTGCTCATGTTGATGAATGCCCAATCATCATTGCTTATTTTATATTATTATCATAATTTCAAAATCCTTCTCACTTATCTTCTCTGTGTTCATGCCCAATTATACAATTTTCTAGAATGCATGACACTCTTATTGATTTGTTATTGTAATTTATTTTTTTAATTTTTTAATATTTGGTTTGATTTTTTTTCAATACAGAGTAACCATTTCCCTTTATCCATTTTTTCTATTTATACTACCATAACCTCTCATGGTTCTCTTATTGATCAGCGTATTTTTACTTAATTTTAGCTCCTTTCTACTCCACTATCACATCCTTTTCTTATTATTTACATTTAGCTCTGCTATCCAAAATGAAGTTTCATGATCAAGGCCATTATTTTTTCATGGAAGTTAATCCTGATATGGTAGTATATCAATTAAATCATCTCTTTATGTCAGTTCTTTTTCTATTTTTATTTGTTAAGTCATCTTCATCTTTGGTTCGTTTACATTGACATAATAAATCATAATTTTTGTTTTACAACAGCAGATGGGTGAATTGCCATCTATTTTTTACAAGAGATTCAAGGATAAATTACCCACCAACTTATCCTTTTATGATTTCTCTAGCAATGAGCTCTAACTTATCATTGAGAAGAGTCACTGCACTGCAATAATTGTTGCTGGTTACAACAATTTTTACATGTTTTATGGGCTTAAGCAAGGTGGTTGGTTGAGTGTTTATTATGCTAGAAAGTACAAAGTTTCTTATTCTTGAAGTTACGGACCATAATATGCATTTTAAAGAGCCCTGTTTTCCCCGAATTAAGCTTTCCTGTGATATTAAGCCATCTATTTCTGTTAAGGATGTCATAGATCTTTCCGAGTCTACTGATGTTCTTAATCCTATTTTACACTCTATAAACTTTCCAGATATTAATGTCTCCCTTAATGAATCTAATCAAAGTTCTTTTCATAACTCATCACCTCTGGAGTCACCATTTTCTGTTCATATTGTTCATGATTTTTTACATAAAGAACTCCCTGTTTATTCTGATTGCAATGCAGATCACATCCAATATAGTGTTACGGACAACCATATTCCATGTGAAATGGTTATTGGTCCTGCAAATATTTCTGATCCTTTTAAACAACTTTGTCATTGGAGGAGGCCCCTTCTTCTTCAATTTGTCCTAATCTTTTGAATGTTAGTATTTCTCACTTATTGCTTGATATCCAGCAACCTGTTTCTACCCTTGTAGTTTTCTCCTTACCTTCAGTTACTATTAATGTTGAACCACCTTCTCCTGTTTTTCCTATTGTGTACACTTTGGAGAAGCCTGTATCCGCTTCTCATTCTTCAAACTACTTTATGGTAATAACATTGCATGTTACTCTATTTAAGTTGCTGTTTGTTTATTATTATTATCACTGTATTCATTTTTTTTCTAATTTTTATTTTTCAGAATAAATTTTTGATTTAGCTTTTGACTTCAAGATTTGCCTCCTAGGCATTCCCATCTCGATTTGATCACATGTTAATGTCATCCAACCTGATTGACCAAATGTTGTGCTGAAATTATGCTAGAGAAGCTCAACATCCTCTGAGACTTTTCTTACAAGGGGCTGGCGTAGATTTTTCTTGAAACGTGGACTTAAGGCTAGAAGTCTTCTTCGTTTCACTGTTTCTTTTGATGATGAGACCACCATGTCGATTTCAATTATTAGTATTTAATTTTGTTGTCAATGTCATAGTTTAGTTGTTGTCGTCTGAGTTTATGTTATAATTTTCTCCTAATTGTAATGTTGTTTCATTATTTTAACTATGGCTATATTGTAATTTCATCTTCATTATATTAATGCCAATTTTCCTTTTGACTTACTTTAATTTTATGACAATATGATTTACGCTCATTGTATATTTGTATCATTACCTCAAGATTGACTTTATTAATCCTTAGTTCATCTGAATGATATTAATACTAAATTTTGCTCTATTTCTTTAATTTCCCATTCCAATTCGTATAGTATTGTTATTCTACTTAAGCTAATGTAATCAATCCTATTCAAGCTCATGTATTTCTCATATCAGTAGTTGTTCTAATTCTTTGAAAATCACATTAATCAATAATTTATATCAAAAAAGATGTTCTTAAATTTTTTTGTTACATTTAATAGTTTTTTCTTGGTTTATTTCATATAATTCAGACATTTCACAGTTTTCTTTCTTACTTGATCACACTCTCTAGACAATGAATCTCATATGAAATATGATTTTCAGAAAAGTCTTATCTTAGCTGATATTTAGTCTTATTATTTACTCAGTATATTGCTCTTTCAAATGAAATGCTTAATTAATTACTGATCATGTAAAATACTTCAACGTTCTTTTTATTCTGACCAGTTATTCATCCAAAGTATAATTTCATTTTAAGCATTTCAGGTAGACTTGAATAACAAATTATTCAGTTGTAAATTTATTTTTATAATGTTGTAATGTAGTCAACAAAACTTAACTCTTTATACATTTAATTTTTTAGTTGTACTGCATAAGCACAGAAGTATGGCTTTCTATCTTTTGTTCACTTTCTCTGTCTTTTTTTATGTTTCTAAACTTCAAAATTAATTAATAATGTACATGATTTATTTTTTTTATATAAGATGACATCCACTTCTACAAATTTTTGTCTTTGTCTGATTCATGAACTACTATTTTCTAACATGTTCATGGCTTCTTCCTGTCTGATTGCTATTGTCCATTTATGGTGTCCTCTTACCAATTTCTAAACAGTCACATTCCAACCTCTATATTTTGCCTTCTAGGCACTCCCTATACCTCACATCTTACTTATATCCCACTTTTTATTAGTTTTCTAACTCTCTCTTTTTTTTCTATTCTTTAATTATTTTCTCACTTGAAATGGCTTCACAGTTTACTCTCTTGAAGTATATAGACCCCTTATCTAAAAATCAGGTCTATAAGATCAAAGTAAGGCTCATTAAGTCTTGGTCACTAACTTATTCTAAGCTTAAGTATCAGAAACTGATGATTGAACTGGTCATGATGGATGAAATGGTTTGTGTAGTTTGCTAATTTTCATATAAGATATTTTAGTAGTTCACAAAGAATTTGTTATTAATTTTATATCATTATGCTCTTTCAGGGGATCGTATTCAATGTACTATAAGGAATCCTCTCAGAAGACCATTTGAGGACTTATCTGATGGCAAAGTATACACAATATCCAACTTCTCATTGTCACTGAATGATCAGAAGTACAAGCCAACAACTCATTCTCATTGTATATATTTCAAGAGAGAAACTCAGCTTATGATTGTTCACGAGCCTGGCTTCATTGATCATAGTTTCCGTTTCGTATCTAATGAACTGATACTCAAGCATTCCAACCTCAGTCCCACTTAATTGGTATAAATTATTTGAACTTTTAAGATCAATTTTTCTTATATTATATAGCTTTTATACATGTAACTTCCCCTTTTTTTGCTAGATGTTATTGGCTTGATTACTAGAAAGGGTGACACAATTGAGTTTACAAGGAATGGTAAGAGTTGTGTATACATTGTGGTTGAACTTGATGACATGAAGTATTCCCGACCATTATATATGTTGTTAAACTCTGTTATTTATATTCTATAATTTCATTACTCCTTCACCATCATTAAATTTTTGTTATATGCTTTTTAAATAGGGGTAATGGTAAAATTAGGTGTACTCTGTGGGAAGAGTATGCCAAGATGTTAGTTAAGCATATTGAGGATCAACCCACTTCTGAGTATATAATAATAATTCAATTTGAAAAGTTCAATCTCTTCAAGGGTTAGTATAGATGTTCTATCCAAATCTGCTAATCAACATGTAAAATTTATACTTTCTTATTTACATTCTTATATTTTTTTTATATCAAATTTTAGGCTCAATGGGTGTATCTAATACAAATTGCAACTCCATTTTGTACATCAACACTGACTTTCCAAAAGTGAAGGATTTTAGGAAGAGGTAATGCTAATTAATTTATATTTTTTTCAATCATTATTATTTATTCAAAGCTGATTTTTTGTTGTTTTATAATTGTTTACAGTGTTATAATGGTTGGAGTTCCGCCTGCATACCAGCTGTGTCAGTTATCTGATGGACCATCATACTCTCTTAAGGATGATCTTATTAACCAAACAAGTTTTAAGAACATATATGATCTTAAGGAATCCTCTGAGGTTTGATTTTTCTATTTCTCTTATATATATATATATATTTTTTCTTGATGATCTTAAATCTATTTTTTTTAGAATGGTACCTATGTCACATATGGGACTGTTATTGCTATTGACTACAAGAGTGGATGGTGGTACAAGATGGATGGTGGTACAAGAGTTGCAAGCATTGTTTTCATGCTCTAAGGAATATGAGAATTCATTCCATTGTGTTACCTGTGACACATTCCCAAATTCTCATGTTTCCTAGGTATATAGTTCTACATTTATAATTATTTTTCCTTAACCTTCATCAATGGCAAACTTTTTATTTATTAACATCAAACATGTTTATATTTATTATAAATTTAAAAGTTGCCGATGAATTAAATACTACCTCCTTTGTACTATATGACAAAGAAGCTAACAAATGCCTTGGTGTATCTGCTTCTGATATGCGTCTGTCTCATGTCAACAAGGTTGTATCTGATTTTTTAAATCTTTCTCTATTTTCTAATTTATTATTTTGTTGTTAATATGCCAATTTCTATCTCATTAATTCAATTCATATGTTATATTTTAAGCAGGGAGGTTTGAAGGATGAATATCCTCAAGAGCTCAATGCTTTCGTTGACAAAAACTTCTTATTTAAGATTTCAGTTAAGATGAAAGATATCAATGCTTTCCAACCAGGCAGAATTGTTGTTCTTAAGCTTTGTGTAGATAATTCAAACATCTCAAAATTCCTTGATAAACACAAGATATATAATGTATGTTTACGAAGATTTCAAGTTTCTTTAAATCTATATTCTTGGTTTATTCTATATATATTTCTGAATTTTATTTCAGGAAAATTTGGTCCATGAAAATTCTGAGCTTATTACTATTCTCTCTGACTCTATTGAAACCCCCAAGGTTACAAATTCTTAATTCCTCATTTTTCCTTACCATTTTATGCTACTATAATTAACTATATAATTTAATTGCAATTTTGCATTCTATACAGCAAACAGGTTCGCTTTCCATTGAGATCATTGGTGATGATAATACTGATTCATTTTCAACTCCAAAAAGGGGCTCATCAAGGCTGCTTCATGTACCCAAAGTCTTATTGATGTTTATCCAGATGTTGAAAACTATTCATCTACTAAGTCTTGAAAGATTACAGTTGAAGAAGTTCATAATGTTGCAAAGCTTCATAAAGAATAGCTTCTTAAGAACCTTTCTTATATTTCTGTAATATTTGTCTTATGCTTAGCAGTTTCATTTTGATTACTAAATAATGCTTGTTGTGATTTAATCACATCAAGGTTATGTTTTAAGTTAGTCTCAGTGTGTCTTTTATTCCAATAAGAATGTTAGTGTTATGCATACAATTCATTGTCCTTCTATTATATTAAGTTGTAGACAAATTTCCATGTCATATGTAACTCTTCATGGTTACTCATGCTTGGTTCTTATGTATTAACTCAATTTCATATATTTAAATCAGGTTTATTATCTTTATTGATTTCATTATTTCTTTATTTACAATTTGTATTCACTCCATTTTTTAAATCTTAACACAACGAGCACTATTATTTGACATCTTCTTGACAAAATGTCATGTAAATACCTTTTCTTATTAATTAATAAAATCTAATTACACTTATTTCACAGATGATGTCAACCAGTTCGTGCATGGACTAACATATCACAATTAAAATTTTGTATTAAAAATCCCAAGTTCTATATATTCTTCTTAATGTATAACCTCTGATTAGTCTATATTTATATTCTCCTTTTCTTTTATTCACCAAATAGTTCTTTATACTATACCTCCTTCTAGTTTAATGGCTGAAAATTTAATCTTTTTTATTTATTTATTTTTAATTCTCATACTAATTTATTATGCAATGAGTACATGTACAACTATTCTCACTAGACTTGATTCTTCAAGACATTACCCCTAACACATTGATATCTTACAACATGCACTAATTACTTATATCAGATTTTTTTGGTTATCCGATCCCCATTCTACGTAATTTATATCTTATATCTTATATGTACTTACTATAGTCGTTACCATTTTTAATAAGACTATTACATCTATATAAAAGTACATCCGCCCTTTGCAATTCATTGCCTTTTTTTCCAGAGATATTTCAACAACTAACAGGTTCCTCCTACTTCTTAAGTTTATAGTTTCTTTCTTCTTCAAATTCAATACTGGCTGTCTCTTCAATATCATATCTTTTATATAAAGTCATTTTTTTATACCATTATACGTTTAAATCTGCTTCTTATTTTTGTTAGTTACCAATATCAAAAATGGATACTACTCATTTCATGTCTTCCGAATTTGACCATGACAGAATTTTCTACATGCAAGTGGATCCTCTTGAGGTAATATTCTTAAATGATTGCTCATCAACTTACATCTTGATCAACATTTTGTACTTTTTCAATAATTATTTTGTATGTTAGTACTTAAACACCTTTTAATTTTTTTATGTATTAGATAATGTACGAGTTGCCTTCAATTTTTTATCGCACCTACAAAGATCATCTCAAGGAGAGGATGCTACTTGTTGATCTAAATGATAATCAAATAGAACTACATTTGGGGAAAGGCAAAACTTTTGGTTATATTCTGTCTGGTTTGAAAAATTTACTGAAGTTCTACTCTCTTAAGAAAGGTGGTTGGTTGAAGTTAATGTATGTTGGGGAAGATGTATTTGTCTTGCTAAAGGTCAAAGATAATAACATGTGCAAGATGATTATAGACCACCCTACTGGAGATGAGTCTATTGCAGATATCCTTTAAGGTATACCACATTCGTTACCTCAAAATACAAACCCTGCTTACTCTTATACTCATATTTTTTTTCTATTATTTCAACTCCACATAGTAGCACTAATGGTTCCTTTCCTATACAAAAGGTTGATCTTGGTGCTAGCTTTTCTGCCTTTACTCAATATAATGTCCAAAATCAGCTAATGACAACAAATCTAAACGCAAACAACTCTTTTCAATTCCAACACTATGAGGATTCATTTATTATGGTTCAGTTAATAATAATGTCAACAACTCCATGGATTATCCTTTACCTATTCTTTATGGTAATGCATTGGGTTTTAACTTTGACTCTTTTAAAAAAGGATCTACATCTAACATAGATTTAGGTTCTTCCACCCCCTTAAAGTCAGATTATATCCGCCGTGCTAAAACTTTAGATTTTAATACCAAAGGCACGTGCTACTTAATTAACAATGCATTTTGGTGCATTAAACAAGTTTCATACAACCAGATTATATTTATCCAGAGTTTATATCTTTTTTCTTACTTGGTTCACAATTTAGTAGTAACATTTTTTTAAACAGGTTCTGCCCACCAGATTCTCACATAATGCTTTTCCTAGCAAGCTTGACAATGTGAATGTTGTTCTCGAGAATGGATGTTCATACCAACTGGGATTATGCTAGAATAAAAAAAGAAAGATTCAGCTATATCTGATTAGAGGTTGGAAGCATCTTGCAAAGTCTAATGGATTCAGCCATGGCACTTTATTAGGATTTTCTGTATACCCTAATGATGAATCTAATGTGCATCTGAAGGTCCCTAGTCTATAGAGATATTGTCAATGTAAACTATATTGACGTGCATTTAGTTAATTACTTATGTTTTAATTAAGTTTCTTTCATCATATTCTCGATCATCAGTTCACTCTCATGATCACTTCTAGCTCCAAGTTATGTATTTCCTTGAATCGCAATCATGTATTGTTATGCGTGTTTATTTAATTCTTCTATAGATCATATCTTTCCATTGTGTGATGTACTATTAGCTATTCTTTCTCAAGTTTTTAAATTAAAATTATCAAAATAGAATCAAGGCAATTAATTTAGTTTTTAGTCTCTCGATATGACTAATCGTTTTCTCATTTCAGTTCAATTTCTATGAATGGGACTCATCAAATGAACTCTTATACAACAGCATATAAAAAAGTTTAGTTATCTTTCATTGGATTTTTTTTCCTTCGTTTTTGTTACCTTACCACATGTATCATGTTAGTTTCATAAATGTAGGATATATGAACCAAAATCACGAAATATTAGAATGTTCACCTATAATTACAATAATGGTGAATCTTTATATACATATTGCTTATTATGTGATTCATTTAGTAATTTTTCTAATATTACATTGTGCGCATGTATTATAAATTATTTCATTCGCAACTATTATTAGGGTTTTGTATTTTTTTTTTGTTCTTTAAATCAAATTTTATTAATGTTAAATACACTTTTACACTATCAACGATGCTTAATTTCTTTTATTAAATTACTTACCTTTTTTAACACAGATATTTAGTAGTCTAAACATTACCTGTCTAGAATTTGAAAAGAAAAAATTTACAAGTATGTCTTATAAATTTATATGTATATCTTTATCTATTTTGCTGCTAAATTTGCATTTAATTTGAATGATATTTTAATAAATTTGTTGAATATTATGTATCATGAATTTTCCATTTCGTTCAGAAAAACTGTCTACTTTAACTTGACTTTTTTTACAAATTTTTCTTCTTTTTATGAATTGGTTATCATGTACACCTACTAGCCGTCTCTACAACTTCACTTTCCAACATGAAAAACTATAATTGGCCTTTTGCTTTCCCCACTATCTGCTCTATTTTTTTGTTACCAATACTTTTCTAAGCTATTACCTTCCACAACTTACACCCTCTCATGTACTTTTTACTCACATAGTTCCACCAATAGTAATCAATTGAGTAAGAGTTAATTTTTATATATTTGTCTTTTATATATAGTACTTTTTTACATTTTCGATAAAATCACAACATTTTTTCTTCTACTTCTTTTCTGACACAAGTTAATCAAACAATAATTATCCTTAAGCTACAGTTTGGAAGCTATGATATCCAAAGTACTATAATATTTAAAATAATGTTTTTACTAACTTTTTATATTCCTAATATGAGCTCCCTACATTGTAACCAAGATAACAGATTGATATTGAATAACAAATCTGAATATCATGCAATGTAAACAAACTGTACATTATTTCCTTTATTTCATATTAATTTTCTTATTTCAACCATGATTTTTTCTGTCACACGTGCATCATTCGTTCCTCTTTCAACTACAGATTTTTAGAATTCATTACATTACTTCATCTTCAGTCACTCATGCTCAACTTTTTAAATGAACACAATCTTTTTCTACTATTTCAAAATTTTGTTGTATTCTTCTATTTGTATTATAAGCTTTTACATGAACAAAATTAATTGTTTGGTTTCTTTTCCACGGTCTGTTATGGTTTCTTCATAACCAATGGTTTGCTAGGCCATTACCCTTCCACAAGCTACACTCTCTCATGTAATCATTACTCAGTTTACTCCACCAATAAACATTAATTGAATAACACTTCATCTTCATGTATTTGTCATTTACATATAGTACTTTGTTAGATTCTCGATGAAATAATAACTTTTTCTTCTTGATCTTCACTTGCTATCAGTAAAAAGTTATTCAATAATTACCTCTAAGTTATAGCTTCACAGATATGACATCCATAGTATCATTGTAAAACCTGTAAAATTAGTAAATAATTAGCTAATAAATTAATTATTAATCAAAGAAATTAGAAAAACTAAATTTTATAGTTTAGAATGGAAGAAATAATTAAAATATAAATTTTGACACTAATTTTAAAAAATTTGGCCCAAGATTAGGCTAATGGGCTGAACCGGTTGAACCGGGCCTAAATAAATCCAAGCCCAACCATTAAAAACACACTCCACGCTTAGTGATGCCTCATAAACAGCAAACACATCAAGAAAGTGGAGGGAGACACGGTGAGAGAGAAGAAGCCATAGCCAAACCCTTGCTCCATTTTCAATTCGCCATAACTTTCAATCCGAAACTCCGATTGACGAGCCGTCAGCGGTCACGCGTTCGTATTGGAATCCTCTACAAAACCCACCCAACAATTCGGTTAGAAATCCACTTTCCAGTTTCAATTTTCTCTTCTCCTAATTTCGAAATTCAATGGGTATTATATTGAATTTTTGTGTATTTTTAGTGTTTAGGGTCGAATTAGCTTACGGGTATTGTCGGGTTTAGCTCATTGCAGTTATGCGTTAGGTAAGCACCCTCAAAATCTTTGTGTAATGTTGAATTAGTGAACTCTATTTTGATTATAGTGGTAATTATGATAATAGATTGAAATTGATTGTTGGATGGAGTCAATTTGAGAATTTGGAAGCTTGACATCAAGTTTTGGATGCTGGGTTTCGTTGGTGAGGGGTCGAAGTTGAGGAGCTTGTAGTACAGTGAATGCTTGAGGTGTTCTGAGTTTATCGGGGAATCGGCCAAGGTATGATTTCGGTTTCTCGTAATTAAAATATAATGTAACGTGAAAACTTAGGTTAACTGACCATAAGATAAGATTGGATTGTTGATGCTATTGATGATTGATATTTGTGGTATTTATAAGGCTTGGTGATTTTGAGGTGAATAATTATTGATATGTGTGGTTGTGGATTAGTGACTTGTGTTAGAGTTTGTTGAGTGAATTGTTGAAATATTTGATGAGTTATTGATGGTGATTGTGTTGAGTAATGAGGTTTACAGGAATGTGTGATATATTGATGATGAGTAAATGAATTTGTATAAGTTTGAGTTCTAAGTCTATGAGGTATAAGATAATTGATGATGATTTTGTGATATGGAACTGAAATGGGTGGATGATTGATTAATGGTGAATTATGAATGAGAATTGCAGAAATGTGATATGTATATGATAAATCTGGCCTTAATGAATGATCTTGGATGATTATGAATGTATATGAATGAGTAATTTGTAATGAATTTGAAAATGAAATTGTTTTGAGCTTGACCTGGTAAGGTTCGTGGTGGTTTACCGCTTGCCCAGCATCGAGATATATGTGGGGTTCGTGGTGGTGTACTGCCCACAGGTTTTAAAGGTGAATGTTGTGTGGGGTTCGTGGTGGTGTACTGCCCACATATTTTTAAAAGAAAATGCTTTGTGGGGTTCGTGGTGGTGTACCACCCACATGTGTGTGTTGTTTTTTCCAATTGAAGATCTTGCGAGGTTCGTGGTGGTGTACCGCTCGCAATGGTGGGGTTCGTGGTGGTGTACCGCCCGCCATGTGGGGTTCGTGGTGGTGTACCACCCACCGGTTTTCGAGAGGATGATATCCGGGTTAGCTGTCGGATGTGTCGGGTTTTGGCAAAGTAACTGACACGTGAGCTCACAGCCAGTAGGAAAGGCATGCATCATATGCATTTATGTGACTTGTTTGGTTTTGCATTACTTGGGTTTGCTTACTTGAATATCTATGCTTATTTGCTATATTTGCTATATTTGAATATCTACTTGTGCTTGCCTTGTCTATTTGTTTGTCTGTGCATCGGTGTTTCGAAGGATTGGAGAAGGGGATGATGAGCTTAGGGGTTAAGTTAGGATTTGAGATGGAACCAAGAAGCCTTAGATACGTTACCCTGTTTATGGTTTAAAATATTAGTTTTAAGTTTGAATCTATTGTCGGAAGTTCTAGGATCGCCTTCGGCTTTCCCGAGACCTTATATGTTAGTTATGCGGGCACTGTTACCATGCTGAGAACCTCCGGTTCTCATCCCATACATATTTTTTGGTTTTCAGATGCATGTCAAGCGGCACCTCACTGAGGCATTCTGGGAGCATCTGTCAGCGAAGGATTCTTGAGTTTTGGGTTTATGTTTTGGTATATTGTATATATGAATACATTTATCTCTCCACTATGTATATATTATGCTTTGTCCCTCCTAGAGGTTGACTTGGAGAAACAGGTTTCAGAAATAGTATTTTAGGTTATCCTTGTGTATATGTATGTATTTATATATGCTCTGATCGGTTTTAACTTCGTTAACCGAGTCAGAAGCTTTGCTATCCATATCCTTGGAAGTCACCTCTTATATATATATTGCTCTACTTTTATCCTATTTGTTTTACACTAACGTTCATGTGAGTGTTGCGCTTTTCGGTTTAACATTTTGTTTTATCTTTTCTTCAAAGGCTCCTCAGTATAAATTCCTTTCAACTATTATTAATATATAGTAGGGTGTTACATTATGGTATCAGAGCAGTGCGTTCCTGTAGAGCTTGAGGAATGGACTGACTATGCTTCTGAGTATACTCTGGGTGTTTGAACATCTTATTTAGAATGTTTGCTTGACATATATAGCATAAATGTTCATGAGTATACTTTTGGAAATTCGAAGCACTAGACTTTAGATATTAAGACTGATCACCTTAATATTAATTGTTTGGTGTGGACAAGACCCAAATGGTGTCTCGTGGATGCGAGTGAGGTAATACGATTGATTCTCTTACTGCTGTTGTGCAAGCTTCTGCTGAAGGGATGGAGCGAATAAATTAGGAATGGTGATAGAGGCAGTAATGGACTTGGTGATGAATGAAACCAAGGGATTAGAACTCATGCAGCTGGAGTAAAGGTCAATAGTGCTAGTTAGAGAGATAAAGAGACTCAAGGAGTGTTCTGGCAGAGTAGACGGGTGATTAAGTCCTTAATGGTTTAGAATCAGAGTAGCGCTGCGGAAGCGCAGTGATTTTGGTGACTCTAGAACTGTAGGGACGTGAGGAAGAAGTCTTGGGATATGAGCATAATTTGAGGATTGGTATAGGATCGGAGAATGAGAAGTGTCAATGTGTGGTTTAGGTTATAATGGGTTTACTCAGATGAATAGATTGAGAAATTGTTTAGTGTTCGAGATGACGGAAAGGATTTGAGATTTAATTTGATTTAAATGGCACCCCTAAAGAATAAGGAAATATGTAGTCATTGAGAAAGAGTTAGACGAAGCTAAAGAATGAAACAAATGGTATGAGTTAGGCCTGAATTTGATTAAGTTTATGATCTTGTACATGAAAATGGAGAATATGAACTAGTATTTGAATTGATATTGGTGAATAATAGAATGAATGATATGAGATCGATTGAATCTAAAGGAGCGGATGTGAATATTTGAGAGCGAATTTTCGAGGACGAAAATTTCTGTTAGGGGGTAGGATGTAAAACCTGCAAAATTAGTAAATAATTAGCTAATAAATTAATTATTAATCAAAAAATTAGGAAAACTGAATTTTATAGATTAGAATGGAAGAAATAATTAAAATATTAATTTTGATACTAATTTTAAAAAATTTGGCCCAAGATTATGCTGAACGGGCTGAACCGGTCGAACCGGGCTCAAATGAATCCAAGCCCAACCGTTAAAAACACACTCCACACTTAGTGATGCCTCATAAACAGCAACCCATCATGAAAGTGGAGGGAGACAAGGTGAGAGAGAAGAAGCCATATCCAAACCCTTGCTCCATTTTCAATTTGCCATAACTTTCAATCCGGAGCTCTGATTGACGACCCGTCAGCGGCCACGTGTTCATCTTGAATTTCTCTACAAAACCCATCCAACAATTCAGTAAGAAACCAACTTTCCAGTTTCAATTTTCTCTTCTCCTAATTTCAAAATTCAATGGGTATTATGTTGAATTTTTGTGTATTTTTAGTGTTTAGGGTCGAATTAGCTTGCGGGTATTGTCGGGTTTAGCTCATTGGTGCTGTGCATTAGGTAAGTACCCTCAAACCCTTTGTGTAATGTTGAATTAGTGAATTCTATTTTGATTATAGTGGTAATTATGATAATAGATTGAAATTGATTATTGGATGGAGTCAATTTGAGAATTTGGAAGCTTGACATCAAGTTTTGGATGCTGGGTTTCGTTGGTGAGGGGCCGAAGTTGAGGAGCTTGTAGTACGGTGAATGCTTGAGGTGTTTTGGGTTTGTCAAAAAATCGGCCAATGTATTATTTTGGTTTTTCGTAATTAAAATATAATGTAACGTGAAAACATAGTTTAGCTGACCATAAGATAAGATTGGATTGTTGATGCTGTTGATGATTGATATTTGTGGTATTTATGAGGCTTGGTGATTTTGAGGTGAATAATTATTGATATGTGTGGTTGTGGATTAGTGACTTATGTTAGAGTTTGTTGAGTGAATTGTTGAAATATTTGATGAGTTATTGAGGGTGATTGTGTTGAGTAATGAGGTTTACAGGAATGTGTGATATATTGATGATGAGTAAATGAATTTGTATGAGTTGAATTCTAAGTCTATGAGGTATAAGATAATTGATGATGATTTTGTGATATGGAACCGAAATGGTTGGATGATTGATTAATGGTGAATTATGAATGAGAAGTGCAAAAATGTGATATGTATATGATAAATCTAGCCTTAATGAATGATCTTGGATGATTATGAATGTATATGAATGAATAATTTGTAATGAATTTGAAAATGAAATAGTTTTGAACTTGACCTGGCAAGGTTCGAGGTGGTTTACCGCTTGCCCAGCGTCGAGATGTATGTGGAGTTCGTGGTGGTGTACCGCCCACAGGTTTTGAAAGTGAATGTGATGTGGGGTTCGTGGTGGTATACCGCCCACATATTTTTAAAAGAAAATGCTTTGTGGGGTTCGTGGTGGTGTACCACCCACATGTATGTGTTGTTTTTCCAATTGAAGACCTTGCGAGGTTTGTGGTGGTGTACCGCTCGCAATGGTGGGGTTCGTGGTGGTATACCGCCTACCGGCTTGGGAGGATGATATCCAGGTTAGCTGCCGGATGTGTCGGGTTTTGGCAAAGTAACCAACACGTAAGCTCACGGCCAGTAGGAAAGGCATGCATCATATGCATTTATGTGACTTGTTTGGTTTTGCATTACTTGGGTTTGCTTACTTGAATATATATGCTTATTTGCTATATTTGCTATATTTGAATATCTACTTGTGCTTGCCTTGTCTGTTTGTTTGTCTGTGCATCGGTGTTTTGAAGGATTGGATAAAAGGATGATGAGCTTAGGGGTTAAGTTAGGATTTGAGATGGAACCAAGAAGTCTTAGATACCTCACCCTGTTTATGGTTTAAAATGTTAGCTTTAAGTTTGAATCTATTGTCGAAAGTTCTAGGTTCACCTTCAGTTTTCCCGGGACCTTATATGTTAGTTATGTGGACACCGTTACCATGCTGAGAACCTCCAGTTCTCATCCCATACATATTTTATGATTTTCAGATGCAGGTCAAGCGGCACCTCGCTGAGGCATTCTGGGAGCATCTGTCAGCAAAGGATTCTTGAGTTTTGGGTTTATGTTTTGATATATTGTATATATGAATACATTTATCTCTCCACTATTTATATATTATGCTTTGTCCCTCCTAGAGGTTGACTTGGAGAAACAAGTTTCAGAAACAGTATTTTGGGTATTTTGGGTTATCCTTGTGTATATGTATGTATTTATATATGCTCTGATCGGTTTTAACTTAGCTAACCGAGTTAGAAGCTTTGCTATCCATATCCTTGGAAGTCACCTCTTATATATATATATTGCTCTACTCTTATCCTATTTGTTTTACGCTAACGTTCACGTGAGTGTTGCGCTTTTCGGTTTAACATTTTGTTTATCTTTTCTTCAAAGACTCCTCGGTATAAATTCCTTTCAATTATTATTAATATATATTTTTACTTTTAGAGGTTGTAATACCTTGCCACCTCAGTTTTATGACTTAAGATAAGACTCTTTGTGGTAGGGTGTTACAATCATCATTTTGAAAATTATATTTTATATTTTTTACTCAATGCTCATCCTTGAGTTATCAGTTCCTTCTTTTTTTCTTTCAATTGCATTTTATACAGCACTATAAGGATGTTTGCATTTATAAACATATACGGTTAAGTTTATTAATGTTGTTGTCCAGTTCAGCAGTCTCATTCATGTTACTTTTAATAAAATAGTTACATTTGTGTATCTCTAGAAGATTTACTTCCCCAAAAGGTATCTGCATTTTTCTTTTATTAATCTTTCATATCCAGTTTTAATTAATTTATTGTTTTAGTTCTACTTCAATTCTATCAATCTGTGCTACTTATCTTTCTAGAATAATTCACACTTTCTAATATCAGATAGAGACCCAACAAAGCTTTCATAAATTGGTGGAAGAGAGTCATATTTTTTACCTCTATATCAACCCATTTTCGGTATTATATGCTCCCTCACAACAAGAACCTTTTCGTTATTGAATTTTATTTATTTAATAATTCTTATTTATTTCTAATGTTTAGTTGATTCCATACATGTTCATACATATCTCTCACTTTATATTATGGTCACAAAACATGCATGAGTTTCCCAGCATATTTTACAGAGAGTACAAGAAATCCTTTAAGGATAAAATGCTGATTATTGACTCCAAACATGACCAGATTCAGCTACGTATTTTAAGAGGTCATTCGAATGCTTTTATAATCGAAGGTCTTGAGAACCTAGTTAATCTTTATAGATTATTCAACAGAGGTACCATTAAGCTAAGGTATCTCTACAAGGACATCTTCTTTTGTCATCATAGTTAGGGATAGGTTCATGAATAAATTGTCTGCCAGTATTTATGATATGAAGTTACTGTTACATTCAATATTTACGTCTAAAGGTAAAGACCGTATATTAGAATATCACTATGTACTTTAGGCTGTTCACTACCAAAAAGTTACTTATAAGCCATCAAAGAAAAATCACAAACGTTACAAGCATTCATCTAAGAAGAATAATCAGCTGCACTCTACACTGAGAAGTTCTTCTAAGTTGGTGTCTGCCACTTCCGTTAAAAAATTACAACCAAAACAGAATATGGATTCAGTTAGTTGTCAGTCAACATTAATTGATCTAAATGTTTTTCCTTTGGATGACCATCACCAACTCAACTCTGAAAGTATCACACATTCTAATCAAATGATTAGCTTTAAAGGGATTTCACACCTTGAACCAGATATAAATTGTCAAAAGATGATACTAGTACAGTTTCATGATTTCTTTAAGCTATCCAATGAGGAACAAATTGTTTTTATTCCCAACCACCATCCTTCTTCTACTGGATATAATGCTCATTATTTTTTGAGTTTCTCCCTACTAAGGAACCCAACTCTTCATACTCATCATCATGCGTATGTTTCATTATAGAACAAAAACTTCTTTCTGGTTCATTGGTAACGTGTTTTTTTTTTTTGTGAATTCTGAAAATATTATATTTAACTCAAACTAACTAAACATGTACAATGTGTTACTTTTTTTTCATTTTGTATCTTTCAGATACTACCAATCAAGTTTGTCTTGAAAGCATTCTCTAATATGTATACTCATGTTAGGCTCATTATGGAAGGTGGCCGGTCATACAACATGACTTTACAATGGACATTTTCTAATCGTTTATTTGAGGTGTTCATGACCAATGGATGGAGAGAGTTTCTGATTGAGAACCATCTTAGGCTTGGAAGTGTAGTAAGGCTCACAATTAACTCAATTGATGAGACTATTATGCTGCCTAAAATCATAAAGATCTAAATTCTTGCTTTATTTTCGATGATAAGATCATTATGATTATATCTCAGCTTTGTTAAGTATTTTGTATTTTGTTTAGTAATCCTCTGAACTATTAATTTGTTGAATAGTTATTAGTGTTTACCTTTCACGAGCCATTCTTAATCATGGCTTTAGGGGAGGTTTTATGGTTTAGTGAATTACTCTAAAATTTGTTTGTCTTTCCCGTGTAATGTTTAATCCTAAGTTATTAATTTTCATTTTGGTATTTATTTATTTTATCATTTATCTTTACATGATTTTGTTACTAAATTACTCGATTCAATCTTACAATTGTTAATTACATAGCAATGTGCCCATCGATAACCTCTTCTCTCAACTTCGTTTATAAATTTGTTACTAAAATTATGCTAAAACTTAATTCAAAGTTTTCATCAGCTTAGTTTTAACCTTTTTTTGTGATTCAGATATTTTTTTTGTTAACTAACATTATTTTAACATGAAGTCACCATATTTTAGACAAAACTAAATGCTTGATTTTGAATACCAAGATTGGAACTCATGCTACAGGAACATTATACAAATCATATTTTTCATGGATATTTTTTAGTTACTAACCATCATGTATTTCCTTACATTGTCATCGGTGCTAACATCTTCAAGTACACATGTACAATCAATAGATTTCATTACATTACTCTTTTTTCATTCACTGATGTTCAAGTTTTAGAACATACATATAATTTTGACTCTATTTAAAGAATTAGTTATTTGTTTCCAATTTTTTAGGTAGCTTTTATATTTTTTATTACATAATTTCTCACATTTTGAATCACATGAAATTTTTAAATAAATTTTCACAATCTCCTGCCAACTTTATATTTTTGAATGTTTACATCATTTATATTTCAAATATACCTCATCATGGTCATACTTTTAACTTTTTTAAGTGTTATTAGGTAATAGATGGATTCAATAGAATATAAGCTAAATCCTATGTTAGCTAGGCTAAGGAGGATTTGTATCATCAAGGAGAAGAGAAATAGAAAAATACAATATTTCATGCAGAATGCTTCTGAGAATGGTAATATGATCATTATATTCATATGGTTTCTAAGTTTTTTATATTTTTTTATCCTTTTTAATATACTATGTATACTAATATCAGATTTTGCAAACAACAACACATTATTTTCAATGAAGAGAAAGGTCCCACATAATTTCTGGTAACAATATATCATATTTTTGTCTATTAAGTACTGGCTTTGTTTCTCACCATTTGCTCAATAAGAAAACTAATTCAACGTTATGTATCAATCAAGTATATTCAACTAGTAATGGAGTTTCTCAAAATGATAACTTTCAACATTCTAAAACTCCTCTATTCAGTATATCAAATGGTAAGACCTCTCATTCATATTTATTATACAACCAAATATTTATATATATCATTACTCAATCTTCTTTCATTCCTTTAGTTAACTAGGCAGTGTTCTACTCATCAAATAAATTCTTAAAAAATAAAGGAAAGGAGAATTACAATATAATTGATGAGCAATTGGCTTATACATCAAGATCAACTTTAATTAATCCTCACATTACTAACAACTCAACTGACAACAAACACATTATCCTGGATTCCTGGTATGATTATTTATTATCGAACATTTTTTTTATCATGTTTAATGTTAATTTTATATTCATATTTGTAGTTATTTTTATATGATTTTAGTTTTTTTTTAGTAACAAAAAAAATTCAATGTTTATTTTTTAAGGTTACCACTTTGTAGTTGTTTCTATATTTATATCTTAGATATAGTGATTTTATGAAAAAATTTTATTCATTCTTTCTTAATTTTTTATTTAAATGCATTAATAATGTAATGTTCATTTGTTATATATTTAGTGAATTCATACGCCATATGCTACAAAAGTAACTTATATTTAAAGCTATTATATTTGTTCAGATATTATTATTTCTATATTTTTTCTTTCTTCGACATCTTTAATATGTTATCTACCTTTTTTCGTGTTCTATACATAATTCAAGCTAATATTTAATTATTAATAACTGTTTTCGTACTTTTTTTTTGTACTCTATACATAATTCAAACTAATATTTAATTATTGATAACTTTTTTCGTACTCTATACATAATTCAAGCTAAATTTAAATAGGTTATATTTAATACAACTATTTATTTTTTTGTTTAGCATAATTTTTTTTATTTTCTTTGTTTCAGATTTAATTACTATATATTTAAAGTATTTATTAAGTTCACTATAATTGGATAATTGTAAACAATTATATAATTTTATAATGAAGTATATTGAAGCAGACGAGAAGGTTTATTTGAGTTCTGACTCTATGTGCGTTGAAGAAGGTAGCATGGAGTCAGAGTTTGATGCATTTATTCTTGATGTACTAAATGTCATTAACTGTTCAGGGTTACCACCTCATGAACTTATATTAAAAGTAGGTGTTTCTATTATGTTATTAAGAAATATTGACCAATTTAATGGACTTTGCAATAGTACAAGATTACAGGTAAAGAGATTAGATAATCATGTAATAGAGTGTGTTATTTTGACCGGAGATAAAGTAGGAGATGTTATTCTAATACCTCGTATGAATATGATTCCTAATAATCTAACATTACCTTTCAGATTCCAAAAAAGACAATTTTTATTGGTCGTCTCATTTGTAATGACCATTAACAAGTCACAAGGACAAACTCTTAGCACAATTGAGTTTTATTTACCCAAGTCAGTTTTTACACACGGACAATTATATATTACTTTATCAAAGGTTAAATCTAAGCTAGGTTTAAGAGTATTGATTCAAAATAAAACATGTATATTTGCTTCAGCAACAATGAATATCATGTACGGAAAAACCTTCTAAAATATATCTTAAATTTGTATCTTACTTTATTGCTAAATTATATCATTAATAAAATTATATCAGATTAACCATTCATTTTTTTTATTATTCAATTCACATATTGGTTTAGAAGGTCGTAAAAATATATATACATCAAATTTATTTTCATCATTATTTAAAAACTTTGTTTTAACTACGTAAATTAATTACTTCCCATTATATATAAACATTTAACAACAATACGTATACATAATATTATTAATTATAATTTTTAATTATATTAAACAATTATTATATATCATTATTCACTTTTCAAAACATTCTCTATGTTTATAGTCATCAATAGTTATTTTTTAATTTGTTTCCATTAATTCATAATTATATGCATAAATTTTTTTCATACATGATACGGGTTACTAGACTAGTATTCAACTATTATTAGGTTCAACTCAATCTCCCAAAACAACTCCATCCTAATTATTAATTGGACGAACCAAATGACAATTGAGGGAATGGAGATTGTCTCAACCTATAAGCGGGTATTATTATATGTTTAATCAAGGCAAGAGGCACGAGTGGTAACCATTATTCTCTAAACGGTAACAACATACAAATAGTTACGTTACTAATTAATTAACTCAACAGAACGTAATAAGCTCCTTTCCTTGCGCCCTCAATCACCCAAAACCTGAAAGGTGGCATATGCCATCCACGTATTCAGTTTTTTCCGCTCTAACTAAATATAATTAACCAGATAAATGACTCGGGAATTTTATAGATATAAAAGAGAGATAGAGAGGAAACAAGAGATAGCATTTTCATTTTGGCGCGCACTTTCGGGGGAGAGTGCGTGGTTTGTGACCACCACACTGACGATCGAACACGGCCAGATCCACCGCCTCCCCCGTCACACGCCACCACTAATTATAATAATCCGTGCGTCGCATATATATCAAAACAAAATCATAAAATGTCGGTTGCAGCTCCGTTTCAGCTCCTAGAAATAAACATCATATCGGCGCAGGATCTTGCACCGATTTCGAAATCCATGCGAGCCTACGCGGTGGCGTGGTTGAACCCTGAACGCAAGCTAGCCACGCGGGTCGACGAAGTAGGTCACACCAACCCAACGTGGAACGAGAAGTTCGTGTACAGGGTTGATGAAGACTTCCTCAGCAACGAAAATTCCGTTATCATGATCGAGATCTACACCAATGCATGGCTTCGCGATGTTCTCGTCGGCACCGTCGGGGTCCTCGTCAGCAACCTCATCCCGCCCTCCTCTCGCTCCGGGAACCGCAAGCCAAACCTCCGATTCGTCGCGCTTCAGATCCGAAGGCCCTCCGGTCGCCCTCAGGGGATCCTCAACATCGGCGTCACGCTCCTCGATAGCACAAAGAGGAGCATGCCTATGTATTCCGAACTCAGCAACTCCGCCGTCGGTTATTGGGATCTGAAGGACCCTAAGAAGATGACAAGACACCAAAACGACGACGCCGAGAGCCAGGACAACGGTATCAACGATCAGAAGCTCTTGACGCTGCAGAGATGCCAGAGCGAGAAGAACGATTCAACAATCAACGATTATACCTACCAAGGAGCGGGCCAAAACTTCTACGCCCACGACGGACACGACGAGTCGGAGTTTCTCACTCTGCGGAAGGGCACACCAATTGTGAACTTAAACGGTTCGTTGTGTTCGGATGTAGGTCCGTCGCCATCGGTGGTGGCGGCGGCAATAGCAAAAGGATTGTATCCGATGCCGGCACTGCCACCGAGATCGGCAGAGAGTTCGGCGATCGACGGTTGGACAGGGAATAGCAACTCGGAAGTAGGGATGAGGACGAAGATTGAGAGATGGAGGATTGAGCTTACCCCTGCTTACGATCTGGACCATCAACAATCGGCGCCTCCATCGGAAGTTAGTGAAGAGTTTGAGGTGAAGAAATACAAAAGCTCTAAGCGCGGTGTAGGTAAAACGCCGGGGAGGCGGAGTAGCATAGGCGGGAACCGGCAGCAACAGCAGCAGCAGAAAGGGTTGTTTTCGTGCTTCGGGACGGTGTTTGGGTGTGAGATCTCAATTACTTGCGGAGGCAAACGGAAGAAGAGGCATCAGGGTGGGAAGAGCCACGTAATAAGTGGATCAGAGCTCACTTACGATGAATCATCTCAATGCAGAGATTGATTAATTAATTAATTTGTTAATTAAATTAAACAGGGTCAGGTATTACTTTAATTAATTATTAATTGATTAGCTACTCTGGAGATTAGTATCGTGTGCGATGCAGGAGCAGCCCCCCCTCGCGTGACGTGCATGGTAGTAGTGGGATTATTGTACGTAGGCGCTGTAAATTGCGATCCGCAATTTTGATTCATTATTGGTTGGATGTATGTAGATGCAGCAGAAGAAGGTGTAGCTTCGTTAGAGAGGATATCAGATTCTTTTTTCCCTTTTAATTTTTTTTAATTAACTTTTCTGTTAACAAGTGTATATTTGCATTCCATGGAATGGATTATATATACTGGAGTTTGTATACCCGATTATCTTCAATGAATAATTTCTTTTATTTATTGGAACTTTCATATTCTATTTAAGTCTTGTTAAATTTAAGAAAAACTCAAGAATTAGTAGAAGTTATTATTTTTAGTCAATATTTTTAGTTATTAGTTTAATTTTTTTAGTCTAATAATTTAATTTAATAATTTAATTTTATATTTTATTTTATATTTTTAAATATTAATAATTAATTAATAACTAAAAATAATAAATTTTAATAATCTTCTAAATTATTTTGTGTGCTGTAGAATTTCATTGTAGCCTTATAAAAGCCATTCTAAGATGATTAAAGTATTATTTTATTATTTTTACCAATTTTCTGTTTTCTATTTATATTTGAAAGACTAACATGCTAATCAGGCGAACTATATTTTTCTTTTTTAACTTTCTAGTGAAAAATACTTGAGAGCCACTATTTTTAGTATAAAAAAATAGAGAGTTTACTAATGTGAGTCTAAATGTAAGACTAAAACAAAACAAAAAAAATAATTATTGATCATCTAACATTTTTATTTTCAAACAGACTACATAAATTTTCTTAAAAATTTCGAAAAAAAAATGAAATCCATAATCTTTATTTATTGTCACCACACTTTCTATTTTATCTTAGAAAAAAATATTAGAGACTAATATTTTTATTAATATTAATTAACAATTAGTCAATATTTTATTTTTATATTATTAGAATTTATGAATCCGCCACCATTGCGACACCTGTATTGTCGCCAGTCCGCCAACGAGCCGCCGCCAGAATCGCGAATAGAGGAAGACGTTGCCGCCGTTCATGCATGCTTCTGTCGCCGTGGAGTGCGTCGCCGGGAAGGGGAGCCCAACGTGAGGAGGGCGGCGCGCGAAGGAGAGAGAGAGGGATCTGAGGCTAAGTTGGGTTCCTATCACTGTCGATCTGCCCATCCACCGTCGCTCCGTCGCCCACGAGCTGCCGGTGGTTTTGCTTCGGCTTCTGCATCCGCTTCTTCATCTACATCTGCTTCTGATTCTGCTTTTGCATCTGCATTTGCATCTGCTTCTTCTTTTGCTTTGGCTTCTGCATCTGCTTCTTCTTCTGCATCTGCATTTTCTGTTGCTTCTGCATTTGTTTTTGCTTTGTTTCTGCTTCTGATTCTGATTTTGTATGTTGATTTTGTTGTTGAATTTGATGTTGTTGATTCTGAATTTGATGTTGTTGAATTGGGTACTCGTTGAATTTGATGTTGTTTCTGCTTCTGAATTTGATTCTGATTCTAATTATTAGTATTTGATGGGAGTAAGGGAGGTGGTGGTGGTGGAGTAAGGGAGGTGCTGGTGGTGGTAAAGGTGCTGGTAGTGGTAAAGAGTATTTTTGTCCCTAAAAATTTAAAAGGACGGTTTTAATACGAAAAAAATATTAAGGATAATTCTAAATCAAAAATTACGTTGGGAACGGTTTTGATTCTGACCCTCAACGTTAGGAACCAAAATAATACTTATCCCTTAATTTAATTGTTACTTTTATGTATATATAATATTTTTTTAAAAGTTTAAATGAATCATATACTGATTTTATAGTTATTAAATACCCTTAAAAAGAATTAGGGTTGAGTTAAACTTAAACATCCCATGAATTGAATGGAATGGATTAGAGTATTACAGTATTATTGAAAGATTAAAGTTTGCCCCAATTTTAGGTTTCTTCTCTGATCTAATTATAAAGACAGTGCTACCGCGGTAGTTTAGTCTCATCTTGATAAACATCAAGGGAACTAATTTAATTAAATATACAATAAAATTATAAAAAATTTAATATATAATTACAAATATTTAAATTCAATAATTTCTAAGCTAATAAAATTCAAAAAGAATTATATCGACCAGGATCTATTTTATTTAGCAACTAAAATTGAACTTATCACTGTTTTTGACAATTATATCAACTAAGGTTCTGAAAATTGAACCGGACCGACCGGTTCAACCAGATTAACCAAGAATCGGTCATTTGGTCGGTTCGATTGACCCCAGAACTGTCCTATAAAAATTTGTGAAAAAACCAATCAAATCGGTAGTTAATCAGTGAACCGGCTGGTTTTAACCCTGGGTCCTAAATGGGGTCGTTTTGAGATGCAAAAAAAAAAAAAGAAACCCGCATTCGCTGACCGCCTGACCCGATAACCCACCCAACCCAACCCCTTATGCAAACTGCAGACCTCAGTCCCCTCACTTACCAGCCACCACACATTAAACCCTAATTTCACTTCCAAGTTCCAATCTTCATCCAACAACGAAGGCCACCGTCCCTCCCAGTTTACCACAATCGACGTTGTCACCGGGCAGAAGGACCTTCAACGGGCGGAAGGAAGTCACCGTCATGGATTGAAGCTGCTGCGGTGGTGATGAGTCCATATTTAATGATAAATTTTGGATTGATTTGAGGGGATTTCATCATATAAACCCACATTTATTCACTTAAATAGTCTCAATCATACTAAATGCATTTAAAACATCAAATATAGGACATAAAGACTCAAGCAAATCTAAGATCACAATCATAAAAGGAGTATAGCACACAAGAACAAAATTTGTGGTTGAAAATGTACAACCACCCAATTAAAGCTCAAATCTCACTTGGTGTTTTGTTCTAGCTCTTTTCTATGTTCCATAAGATGAATATTTCAAGCAAGTTGAAAAACAAGTTTTCAAATCTAATCAATGGAATGCCCTAAAAGAGATTTCTTGAAAATTTCTTGTTGTTTTTACCAAATTATTTTCTATACCAGGCAACATGCAAATAAAACTATAAGCAAGCTAAGATATATACAAGCAACTAAGCAAAGTGCAATGCAATGAAATACTAAACAAATATTCACACAAAAAAACATAACTACTAAAAACTAGAAAATAGTGCAAAGTGTTGAGAAAGAGAAATTTACGCCCCGAAATATAACTATTAATTAGGGTTTGTAGAATTTATAGCTTTAAGTTTTGATTTTGGATCCTTGCTTATTTTCATTGTAAGTATTTCTTAATTTTCTCTTTTATTACACTACTTGTTCTACACTTTCTTATATTTTAATTTCCTTTATCAATACATATATAGTTTTGCAATTTTGGATTTCTAGTTGATGAATTTGATCCTTGATTATTATATGTTTGTTTGAGTTGCCTTTGTTGATTTTGATCATTGGTTGTTCATAGTTTTTATCATTTTCCCAATTTTGCATGTTTTATGATTACGCCCACCATGTGTTTGATGAAATGCCAATTTTGATTATGTGGTAGATTTTCACCCTTGGCTTGGGGGATTGAGTGTATGGAATACTAGAGTCATAATGTCCGACATTTAGTGATAATTCTTGGGTTGTTAGTTGTTATTGTTTCTACTAACGCTAGCTTTTTTACTAAGGCAATTAGTAAGTTAGCTTAGATTTGTGGATTAATAACAATTACGCTAACTTGACTTACTCTTCGATGTTAAGGGTTGACTAGGTGAGATTAATCCATCATAATTATCATAGTTGTGGTTATGACAAGGAAGGGTGATGAGCAGATATTTTATACGTTTTTTGGCATCATTTTCATATAGTTTTTATTATGTTTTGTTTAAGTTTTATTATGTTTTCATAGGTTTTAGTGTAAAATTCACATTTTTGGATTCTACTATGAGTTTTTGTGTTTTATGGTGATTTCAGGTATTTTCTGGCTGAAATCTGAGAGTTTTGACAAAGTCTGATTCAGAGGCAAGGAAAGCATAGCAGATGCTGTCAGGATCTGACCTCCGTGCATTCAAGTAAGCATTTCTGGAGCTACAGATATCTAAATGGAGAGTTCTCAATGGCTATGAAAAGCTAACATCCAGGGCTTCCTGAAATATATAATAGTTTATACTTGTTTTTGGAGATGAAGGCTCAAAATTGGCGTTCAACGCCAGCCATCTACCTCAGTCCTGGCGTCCAACGCCCACAGAGAGGTGGCCAGCGTCCAACGCCCAAAGGGGAGTCCAAAGGGGGCGTTCTACGCCCAAGAGCCTTACTAGCACGTGGAGACACCCTTAGCTCAGTCCAAACACTCACCAAGTGGGCCCCAAAAGTGGATTTTTGCACTACAAGTCTAAGCCTATCATATTTCTGTAATCCTTAGTTACTAGATTAGTATATATAGGAGAAGATCAACCATGTTTGATATATCACTCTCCAGCATATCATATTTTCGAACACAATTATGTACAGTATGAGCCACTAAACCTCCTAGGTTAAGGTTAGGAGCTCTGCTGAGTTTTATGGATTAATAAAAGTACTACTGTTCTATTTCAATTCGTGTTTGATTCTCTTCTAAGATGTATCTCCATTCTTCAACCTTATGAATGAGTTAAACCGTCAAAAGTTATCTCTATTCTACATGGGTTCAGTGAGCATCTTTCATAGGATATCAATGAACCACTAGCTTGATTATACATCTCTTAGACGACTAATCCACGACTTCGTTGGGGACTTCTCAAGACATCAGTTCAGCTGAGGTATGAGGGGATTAGGATATTTGTGGTAAAGGCTAGAATCAAGGCGTAGCATTCTCTGATATGGAAGATTCGACCTGGTCTGTGGCGTTTTGAGTAGGATCACCAAGGGGATGAACTGCAGGAGCTTCACCCTCATTCAAACTGGATGCGCACTAAACCTGGTGTTCAGCCTAGAGGAAGATTGGTGGCCGCTCAAACCGGCGTTGATCACATACAGCCTACTATAGAAGAAATCATTCACAATTGGAGTAGACAGTAAGAAAATATTGATCCAGAAGAACAAAACATCTCCGTGACCTTAACCATCTTCTTATCATTAGATTCACAACCACTGAGTAACGTTATCTTTATTTTACTTTTATGCGTCTAAATAATTAAACAACTTTTCTATCCGCCTAACTAAGATTTACAAGATAACCACTGTTTGATCCAAGCCGACAATCCTCGTGGGATTGACCTGACTCACCTTAGGTATTACTTGGACGACCCAGTGCACTTGCTGGTTTAGTTGTACGAAGTGTGGGAATCCGTGCACCAAAGGGATTCCATAACCCATCCCAAGCCAAGGCTTCATTTATGTTTTAAACCACATTTCCATCAATTTTGAGTCTTACTTGTTTATATTACATATATAGTTCTTTAGTTCTTTTATTAGTTTATTAATTACAATTTTGAGTGTTCTTTTATTTCTTAATTGTTTGCTTCATTATTGAAAAACCCTTTTGCTTCTCACAACCAAAATTGTGCGCTTATTGTCACTAGTTCCTAGGGAAGACGACCCGAGGTTTAATTACTTTCGCTTATTTTTAATTTGAAATTAAACTTTGATTGATGGAATTTAAATGCTGGTTTGGACTATGCTACCAACGAAGTGATTCTTGTTTTGAGAAATTCTAAACCGGCACAAACCTCACTCTATCAAGTGGTGTCGTCATTTGAACTCTGAAGCTGGTCTGGTCATTTGGTCGTCTGGTCGGCGTCGTCTGCTCGTCTGGTCGGCGGAAGCTGCTCTGTCAACGTCGTCGGAAGCTGCTCTGTTCTACCGTTGTGACGTAGACACCTTCTCCACTCTCTGCTGTGGTGAGTTGTACTGGTTTTTCAACCAATTTTTTTATTTTGTTAATGAATTATATGAATTGATGCAGAGCTCTTTATTTGGTTAATTATATGGATTGATGCATAGTTCTGCTTCTATATGTAATAGCTATTGTATGTAATTCAATTTTGGATTATTTGGTTAATTAATTATTTGGTGAATTATATGTAATGGTTGCTGGAATTTGAGTTTCGTTAGAATTTTAGATTTTGAATTTTGCTGGAATTGTTGTAATGGCTATTGTATGTATTATGTAATTCTCTAATTTTGATGTACGTAATTCACTAATTTTAGTAATTTGTAATGGCTGGCTTGCTGTATGTAAATTCAATTTTGATTCCTAAATTTTGATGTAACTGACTAATTGTTGTAATGGCTGCTGTATGTATTTCACTAATTTGTAATTTGTATATTGTATGTAACTTAGATGTAACAAGCACAAAGTGATCAACAACCACAAGATAATGCCGTCCAATAATCTCAAACAGGTTCTTCTCGAGGAAAATCTGACCCAGATTGGGAATATTTCACTGTGAAGTATGACAAAAATCACAAGGCGCAATCTACATGTATCTTTTGTTTGAATATTTATAATGGATGAGGTATATATAAAATGAAATATCATCTTGCAAAAATTTCTGGACAAATTAAAGTATGTAACAAAGTTATTAAAGAGGTTGAGCTTCAATTTAAGAGGCTATTGATGGAAAATAAAAAAAATAAGATGGAAAAAAGAAAATTTGAGAAGGAGTCTTATGGTGTGGAACCACAAGTACAAGATTCAGAATCGCCTAACCATGTACAATGTTCGGTAACTCGGGGTTCCGAACGGGTTGGAGAGATGCTCCAGGAGAGGAGGTGGGAACCAGCCTGGATCTAAGCCTGTGGGCGAGACGCGTGGGCCGACGATCTCCCGAGCTCTTTGTGAAGTATGGGGGGAGCCACCTACAATGACACTCCAACGCCCAAGTCAGAAAGTATGCAGGCAGCTATGAGAGTAAGGGTGGTAGTGACGTACCTTGGGGGAGGGGTAGGACCCTCCCTATATATACCCTGTCAATAGGGCGGGCCCCACAGGAGAGGTCTCCTTCTAGAAAGCTTCCTTTTCCAGCTGTCATGCGGTTGGCAGCGGGGGTGCAGGTGTCCAGGTCGTCGTCCGGACAGGTTATCCCGGCACGGGTCGGGTTACTCGTGGGCCAGATCGGTTATTAGGCTAGCTGGGCTGGGCCGTAACAGTGCCCCCAACGCGCTGGCTATGGACGTGGGCACCGTTGTTGGCGCGTTCTGCTCTCTCTTTCGCGTGTTGTCGCTTCGTTGGCCGCTCGTGGTCAGGACGCGTCTTTTACGCGCGTGAAGGCTTGTTCGCATAAGAAAAGCGCTGCTTGTCGCCTCGTTCCTCACGTCTGCCATTAAGTGCATTTATTGCTGATTTGAAAGCAGGGGGAAAAGTCTATTTTGCCCCTGACTTTCGCGCTTCTCCAGAGCGGTTATTCTTTCGTTTCTCTTCCTTCCCTTTCTTTTCCACTCATTTCCTCTGCTTCCAAACTACCTCTGCACTACATTCTCTATTCCCTCTCGCATTTCTTGAATTTGCTTGTATTGGCCTACTGCTTGCGATCGTCTTCCTTCCTGCCTTCGTACTTCTTCCTTGCAAACTACTTTCCTGGTAAGTATATTTTTCTTCTGCCGGACCATTTCATTTTCATTTTTTCCAGATTAGGTACCTGTCATTGCTCCTGCTTATTCTTCATTGAGTAGTGCTTAGATCTTATTGTTCGTTAAGTAGTGCTTAGATCTACATTCCTGGTAATTTAGGCTTCATTTTGGCAGTAGATAAGCTTTGGTTTAACTGCGAATAGGTAGATTGTAGATTCTGGTATCAGTGCCGGTCTCCCGACCTCCTAGACTGACTTTGAGTGGTGCCCCCACTATAGGTATGGCCCAGCGTCCTGTCATGAGGGTTCTCGGCATGAGGGTGTAGCCGTACGACCGGTACGCCTGGGTGACTTCATATGTGAAGGAATCCCCCAAACAAATGACCTTAGAGGAACTTAATGAGTTCCGGCAAGCTGACTACCTCTGCGGAGGGGGTGTTGAGGAAGCCAATTACCAGGTTTTCGTCCCCGCCGCTAACGAACGGATATTCCAACTGAATCTACACTCTCCCCGGGTCCCTGATTGGATCTGGTTTTATAAGGCGATGTTCACCCAGCTGGGGGTTCATATCCCCTTTTCTCCTTTTCAAATGGTGCTACTCAACCGATGTGATGTGGTGCTGTCTCAGTTACATCCGAACAGTTGGGCTTCCATCTGCTGTTTTGATATGGTATGTGAGTACCTAGAGCTGCCGGCCTCCGTCGAGGTGTTTCTCTTCCTTTTTACCCTGACGAATCCTTCTAAAGAGGGGAAGGACAAAAAGGGCTTTATGTCTTTCCGGTCTGCCCAAGGGCGGAGGATCTTTGGCCAATTTGAGGATTCGTACCATGGTTTCAAGGATAGATACTTTAAGGTCCGTCCGGTTGAAGGTCGGCATCCCTTTTGGTTGACATTGGAGCGAGAACGCTGCATCCCAACCTATTGGAGTTTCGGAGCGGGAGCCAATGCCTTTACCAAGGTCACATACAAAGGGTTATCTCCTGAGAACAAGAGGGTTGCTGACGTGTTGTTTGCAATTTTTGGGAAGAATCACGTTAATCCCCATATCCTCATGGGTGATTGGGACATGGCTAGGAATTATATATGTGAGTAGTTGTTTAGTGGTGCACCCGTTCTTGTTATTGCCCTTGTTTATTCAACCGTTTTGACGACTAACTAGCTTCCATGTTTTGTTTCAGTATCGATGGCTGGCGAGCAAGTCGGGCTTGATGCCTTGTTCAATACATTTTTCGCTGGCGATAGCGATGACGACTCTGCTACCCAAAACCAGTTTCTCTCGACAATGCCGTCGAGGCCGAAGCTCAATCCCAACCCACCCAGGGCGAGGTGATCGGGTCTAGCGGTGGTCCAGGTCCTCAACTAGAGGTCGAGGCGGAGGACGAAGAGGTGACTGTCGTTAACAACCCGAGGAAGAGGAAACCGTCTTCTAGCCCCGAGGGAGTTCTTACGATGATAGAGAAGAACTTCGATGCCGGGAACTTTATTGATTCCCAACTGCTCCCCGGCACGGAGGACTTCTTCCATGATGGGGATCTCTCTTCGCAAGCCATGTGGATGTACCGTACCCTACTCCGGGGAGCCGCTATAGCGAGGAAAGCGGAATCCGCCTTGGCAGGGACGCGGTCGTTGGAGAACAGGCTCGAGTCCTCTGTCCAAGCTAATAATAAATACAAGGTTGAAGTCCAGTCACTTCAGAAGGAGCTAGTTGATGTGGAGGAGAAGGTCAAGACCTCCGATGCTGTCGTGGCGCGACTTACCGATCGGGAGCTCACCTTGGAGGGTCAGCTCAACGCTGCTCAAGGTCGGGTGAAGGAGCTTGAGAAAGAGCACGATGAGGCTCTTGCCTCGGCAACCGCAGCCAAGAATGAAGCAGCTGAACTGAAAAAGAAGTACAAAGGAAATAGAAGAGTTGTTGTTTCTACACAAATTGGAACTTATTTTAAAGAAAGGACTACTTCAGGGTCTCAATCGACTTTGAAAAGTGTTTTGGCCAGTAAAGAAATTGTGCACAAGGCTAAGTTGGGATTTGCTAAATGGATTATTGATGCACATATTCCTTTCAATGCAATTCAATCACCTTACTTTTCAACTTGCATTGGATAGTATTGCTGCAATTGGACCTGATTTTAAGGGACCGTCATATGATGAAATGAGAGTTTATTTGCTAGCTGATCTTAAGAGAGAGTGTCAGTTGCTGGTTGAAAAGTATAGGAGCTCATGGAAAAGCACCGGTTGTATGCTGATGGCAGATGGTTGGACTGATCAAAGGCAATGAACCTTAATTAACTTCCTAGTTTATTGTCCGGCTAGTATGTCATTTGTTAAGTTTGTTGATGCTTCTGATATGATAAAAACTACTGATACCTTGTTTACTTTGTTTTCTAATGTTATTGAGTATGTTGGGCCTAGTAATATTGTGCATGTGGTTACTGATAATGCTGCTAATTATTATTTGCTGAAAAACTCATTCATGAAAAGTATCCAAACATTTTTTAGTCTCCTTGTGCTGCTCATTATATCAATCTTATTTTGAAAGATATTGCAAGTATTCCTCACATATCTGACCTTGCTTCCCATGCCTCCAAAGTGACTGTGTTTGTTTACAATCATATAATCTTCTTATCTTGGCTTAGAAAAAGAAAAAGTTGGAAAGAAATTATTCAACCAGGAGTCACACATTTTGCTACTGTTTTCATTACTTTAAAAAGTATATATGATCACAAGGAAGATTTGCAAGCATTGATGGTGGACAAATATTTCACTTCTCATAAATTAGCCAAAGTGCTAATGGAAAGATTATTAGTTCAATTGTCTTGGATAGTAAGTTTTGGCAAGATTATGTTACCATTGTGAAAATTGTTGGTCCTCCTATTAAGTTGTTGAGGATTATTTATGCTGATGAGAAACCCTCTTTGGGATACGTGAATGAAGGCATGCAAAGAGCAAAAAATGCTATCAAAACAATGTTTAGAAATTGAAAAGCTGCTTATACGCCATACACAAGTATCTTGAAAATTTGGTGGGATAAGCATTTGAAGCGGGATTTCCATGCGGCGGCATACTTTCTAAATCCAAGTTTTTTCTATAGTGAGGATTTTGTTGAGAAGGCAAATATCTTGAGATCTTTACTTGATTTGCTTGATGTTGAAACACTTTTCGATGACTCAGTTGCTGCAATGCAAGAGATACAATTTTATCGAGATTGTAAAGAAAGTTTTGAGAGGGAAAGTGCCAAGAGAGCGGCAACAAGACTCAAACCTGGTAAGTTATTTTCTTTCTAAGTTCAATTTTTAGTTTGAAAGTTTAATATCTTAAGTGATAAATATTAAACAATATTTGATTTTTATATCTATGTAGGTGAATGGTGGAAGTGCTCCTAATTTACAAAAAATGGCAATTTGTCTTCTTCATCTGGATGTGAGAGAAATTGGAGCCTTTTTGAACAAATCCACTCAAAGCGGAGGAACCGATTAGAGCATCAAAGGCTAAGTGATATTGTTTATGTGACCTATAACATACGTCTTCTATATAGGTTGCATCAAAAGAAGAGGAATTATGATCCAATTGATATTCAAAGCATTAACATCATAGATTTTTGGGTAATGGTAGATGAGGATGATCCTAAATTTACTAATGGAGATGTTGAAGACATTGAAAGTCTAATATATACTGATAATGCTATGCCTTCATATCCTAATGGTGAGTGACATAGCAAATTTTGTTTCCTTCTATAAAGATATATGTTGTTTATTTTGATTTCTTATTGAGTTTTTTTTTTATTTTACATTTTTATTAGATGGAAGAGACATGAAAATTGAAGTGGATATGCCTAATGTTTTAATTGAATCCTCAAATACTTTTTTTTTGTGGTACTTCTGAAGATGGTGGCTTTGGATTACCTATTTATGATGGAGACATTGGATCACTTAATGATGACTATGATTTCTGATGAGTAGTGTATTTGTTTAGCCGAAAGCTTGTTTATTTAATGTTGTTTCTTTTGGTATAAGAACATTTTGTGTTTGTCATTTATGTGCTTTTGATTTTCTTTAGTTATAAACTTTAATATTTGAAGTTGTTTATGAACTTTTAGTAATAAATTATGGATAATTTATTATGTGAAATTGTCAAATTGTCAAATTTTATTAGTTTAGAAATTATTGAATTTAAATATTTAAAATTATATATTAATTTTTTTATAATTTTACTCTATATTTAATTAAACCGGTTCAACCACAGTACGACCCAAGTTGAACTATTGAACCATTAAATCAGTCACTCAACCGGTTCAATGACCGGTCCAGTTCTCGCAACCTTGATATCAACAAGAATATATTCTATTCAACAATCAAATTCAGAATCTAAAATAATAAAATACAATAATTCAAAATCATTATAACTAAAAAATCAAAAAAATAAACTGAATTACTGAAGATTGAAGAACTTATGGTGGCAAAGAGAGAAGAGTCCACGGCGGTAGAGATACTACAAAAAAGTCGCCTAATACTGTCGAATTTGCCAAAAAAATCTGCCGGTAACCTGTTTACTGTCGGATTTAGTGGCAGAATAAATTCAACGGTATAAACCTCGCCGGTAACTATTTACAGGCGGATTTTTCGTCGCTAATTACTGGCGGATATAAACTTAATTCTGGAACTTGTTACTATCAAATTTTTCTCCCGATAAATCCGACAGTAAATCCGCCGGTAAACTTAAATTTTTAAATTTTTTTTGAATT
>NC_029790.2:15774492-15779940 GCF_000816755.2 Arachis ipaensis | reverse complement strand
GTAAGACGAAAAGTAAATGCGAGTTGTAAAATATAAAAATTAAAATAAATTCACGAGTGACAAGTTTATTCGACATCAAAATAAATTGTAGTAAATAAAGCAACTAAACTACTGTAATGAACAACTAATTAACAAAAATCTGAACAAGTTATTTAATAATTATCTTATTCTTTATCTATCAAAAAATCTTCACAAGTTTCACAAGCTTCCACATTACAATATTCATTAACAGGAGTCGGATTTTCACTTGCATTAGCTTAGCTCGATGCCATTTCTGTTCAGAAAAGATTTAAAACAATAAATATTCAATAATTTAGTTCAATATCACAGCAAACAAAAATTATAGAATTGTGTTGAATGCCAATTACATAAATCAAGGGTCAAAGAGTGAAAGAACATCAACAGATCAACTTCAAACAACATAAAATTCCTATGGCAACTAGAAGATCTAAGAGATTTAAGAGATTTGACTTTGAGAGGCCAATTCATGATCTATTAGCATACATTGAATCAAAGCTGACCAATCTAATAAGGTTTTAACACATCTTTAATAAAGACTAACAAAACTTTCCAAAGATTAACAAGGATTATTATCAAAACTTTAACACAATTTTTGTCAGCACAACACAAAACAAAACAACAAATCAAAGTCCAGCACAGCAAATAGTACAAAGAAAGTATTAGCTTCATGCCACAAAGTTTTCAAATCCCAAACCATTAATCTGATCATTATCACAGAAAATTCAACAAAATCTAAAGAAACTCAACCAATGCCACCAAATTTCTAAGGAAGCCTTAAATTTTGATTCTGCACACAGGTATCAAACTTGATAACCAGCATGCTCACTCAATTGCAAAATTGAGTATCACAACCAAATCATCAAAATCAAAATTTTCCAAAACTCCACCAAAATATTGATCAACTTTCACTGATTCACTCCAAACACAAATCATAGACTCACTATGTAGGTGTAGCACTCAGAACAATAAAGAATCCAAGAACACAACAAAGCTAAATAATTAAATAAAACTAAACAAAAAAGATAAAAATAAAAAAGCAAGAACAACCTTCCACAGTTCCATAACACAGCAACTGAGCAATTATCAACAAAATATGTTCTCAAAACTAAAAAAAAGAGTCATGTACCTAACAGAGGCAAGCAAGGCTTGGGAGAAAAATAAGGGCTGGAGGCGACCAAGGCTGAGCTCGGTGGAGGGACAAATTGTGGCTGGAGACAGCACAGCTGGAAGCGAGACTAGAGGCGGCATGACAGAGGGAGAAACTGAGGCTTCAAGAGGGTGATAGCGGAACAGCAATGAACGACGTTGACTAGAGAAGAGAGAGACAAGGACGACGTAGACGAGCATGAACGGTGATGCAAACGAGCACAAATGGCGATGCAGATGAGCATGAATGGCAACGCAGAAGAGGTCAACGGTGGTAGACGCGAGTTCGAGCGGCGACGAGGCAAAAGGGAGGCGATGAAGCCAGCATTGGAAAGGCTGCAGGTCAGACCTCCGTTGTTGAGAGTGTGAGCTTAGCTTAAGGTGAGAGACTGAGAGGTGAGGGAGAGAGAGTTCTTAAAAAATGAGGGTCTCTAAATTAGGGTTCCCAAATTTGAATTTTGGGGTTAATTTTACTGACAAATTTACCATCAGAAAAATCTGCCAGTAACACATAGCCTGTGATTAAAACTACACATTTCATTTAATTATGTTAACCTCAGATTATTTCGTCTCTTAATCCGATGGTAACAATCGTGCCAATTTTTTTTCCTCTAAGTATTACTGGTAAATTTATCGTCAAAAAGTTAAATCTAACAGTAACTTTTTTACCCGAAGAATTCATTGCTAAATCCGCCGCTAACCTCTAACGCAAATTTTGAGAGTAAATTCGATGATATTCAACGTTTTTCTTGTAGATTGAGTCCACGACGGCGGAGAGTCCACGGCAGCAGGGGGTACATTCGTACTTCGCACTTTTGCAGTGAGCTCGACAAAGAGAGAGGGATGACTCGAAGAAAGATGCTCAACACGTGGACAGGGACAGTGACGCCAACAGTAGCTTCAAACCGACCTTCTAGCGACGCGAGGAGAAGAGAAGACCTTTTAGTGGCAAGGATGGCAACCGCTAGTTGTCACTGCAGGCACCGATAATGGTAGGGGCTGATGGTGGAGGCGTGGCTTTGCTATTTCCTCTGATAGGGTTACACAAATTAGGATTAGATTTTGCTGAGAGTGAAGGGAGAGGGAGGTTTATTGCTTATGGCCTTTTGCCCGTTTGGGTTTTTTCTCTCTCTTTTTCCTTCTGGATCAAATCAACGTCGTTTTGATATTGAATAACGAACCAAGCTTTTAAAAAATCATATCGATTTAGTTCGTTTATCGGTTAACTGGAAATTCAACTAATTTTTTTACCGATTTTTTAAGAGCGATTTTAGGAGTTGACTGGACTGGCCAGAAAATCGGTTCCTAATTGATGACAAGTCATCTTAGCCTAGTTTCACTAGCCTTTTTCTTTTGTTTTCAATTGAATTATGCACTTTCTTGAGCCATAAGCAAGCCAATTGGGTAGATTTTCATGCTTCCTTTGATTTAATCAACCATAGATGAATTAATGCAATTTCATGAGGTTTTATGCTATAATTGTCACATATTATGAAAGAATGAATATCTCATGATTTTGAGCATAGCTTTGATGTGTTTGGTTGATTAATGATAGATGAAGAAAGGTTGGAGAAAGGTTGAAGCAAGAAGGAATAGCTAGGAGGAAGATAGGACAAAAAGTTTGAGCAAAAGTTTGCCTCAAACTTTAGCTCAAACTTTTAGATTAATTGAAAACGAACCAGGGAATAAAAAGCTTGACCAAAAGTTTGCCTCAAACTTTTGGGCAAACTTTTGGGCAAAAAGCTGGAGCAAAAGTTTGCCTCAAACTTTTGTGCAAACTTTTGGGCAAAAAGCTTGAGCAAAAGTTTGCCTCAAACTTTTTGGCAAACTTTTGGCATCACAAATCAACACTCTGGAGAGCAAAAGTTTGCGCCAACATTTGCCTCAAACTTTTTGGCAAACGTTGGCGCATGAACAACACACCCTGGAGAGCAAAAGTTTGTGCCAACGTTTGCCTCTAACTTTTTGGCAAACGTTGGCGCCATGAGTGTGCAAGGGGAGATCTCACAGAAATGAGTGAGAAGAGGGCTAAAGGAAAAGAATCACTCATCTAGGATGAGCATCACAAAGCAAAGCCTCACTTAGGAGGACAATGGGACAAGGAGAATGAAGCTCAGAATCTGAACTGAGCAAGCACAGAGGATGTCAAGCTAGTGACAATAAAAGAGCGCTTGTTGGGAGGCAACCCAACCGGAGGTAACCATCTTTTCATATCTATTTTAATAAAAAGGCTAATTAGTTTTATCTATATTGCTAGAAGCTAAGTTTGGTATTACACACCAAAACAATATAAAGGAGAATGAAGGATTCTAAGTTTGGTGTTCCACCAAAACCCCATTATAAAACACATTCTCACTTTCTGCATAATGTTGGCTTCAAGCATATTGGATGAACTAGTTAACTATTCTGCTGTTTCCTAGTTTTCAGTTTTATTGCTTTTGAAAAAAAAAAGAGAAAAAGAGTTTCACACATGGTTAATTCGATGCATGAGAACCATTGGCAAGGTACTAAGTTCGGTGTTCCCACACCAAAGTGAGTTCAAAAGCCCACAAATAAATTATGCAGACTAACCATTGTCTCTAAGTGCTTGGGGAACAAGCAACTTTCAATATCACTGCAGGGTACCATACAAACTTTTGGAAAGATTTAGCATCATCTATCAAAAGGAAGAGAGAGGAATGTAAAGATCGGCAATGATGATGAGGAAGAGGAAAGCAAGCGAACTCCAAAAGGTTGTATTGTTCAGTGATTATTTTGTATCAGATGCTACTAAATTGAAAGTTACATAATACCCCTGCCTGCCTGCATAGCATAGTTTTTCTGTAATTCAATAAACAAGATGCTTGATCATTTACAACACTATACTCTCCAAAACTTGTTTGCACTCAATATTTCAAAAAAAAATGCATCACATGAAAGTTCTTTGAAAAGAAGGATTGAGGAATCAAACAATTTTGAGGCAAGCAAAAGATTAGGAGAAGTGGTGGTTCTAGTTGTATGATTATGTATTGAGGTTGCATGTTTATGAAAACTTGCATGGGAGCTCATAGGCAGGACATGAAGTTCAAAGAAGTATTGTGGAGATTCTCAAAAATTTATTGATCCAAGAAGCAGCAAACAAAACAAAAGAAAATAAAGAAAATACAAAAGCAGAAAAGAACATGGCCCAAGGCTCTGAGCATCAATTACTAGGCAGAAAAGAAAGAAGAAACAATGACTCAAAGAGTTGTTAGCCTAGTAAATGCTTGTGGTTGAGTTGTGTCAAAGAAAGAGGCTTGAGCAAGTAAATCCTAAGGGGTGCTTCAACACCTAATACCTTAAAACCAACTGGTTTAGGAGTATTGATTGAAAGCTCACAAAAATATACCATCACTAATTAATCCAGTCAAATCAGTCAGTCCGATCTGATTTTCAAAACTTTGATAAAAACATGCATTAACCTTCAATTTGGTAGTTGGCAGTCGTTTTCTTATATAAAAAAACTCAACAATGCATGATATAATATATAGTATGCACATTCAATGTTTTACACAAAGTCTAGTGGGGTTGGGTCATTTCGTTGCTTGTGTTATTATTAAATAAATAAACTAGTATTTTGCACTTGTTAAAAGTTTTAGTTTTGTCACCAAACAAAAATTTTTAATTTGAGAATGTTAAAAAATATTTATTTATGAAAGAGATAATTATCAAATTGGTATCCAAAAAATTTAGACGCTGATAAAAAGAATCTCGAAAGATGTTAATGACAAAATAGCCTTTAAAAGATTATAAAATTTGACAAAAGTAATCAAACGTCAATTTCTCTCATTTCTGTTAACAAAAAACCTTGAGGTGACAAACGAAAAGGGTGACATGACAAACTCTTCCCCATTCCTCATTACCAACAATTTTCTCTCTCTTCTCTATCTCTCTTTCTCCTCCATTTTTCTCCTTCTCTCTCCCTCTCTCTATAACACTCACTGCAATTTTTCATAAACATAAAATAATTTTTCAATTTCAAGAATTGCATTAATGAACATAGACACAAAAATACCAAAATCAAAATTCAAATGAAATCATATCTAAAATCTCAGCTTTGAAACCACATTATTCATTAAAAGAATCTAAAATATATAACAAAGATAGAGAAACCACAACATCCATTAACAAAAAATCATAAAAGAGAACAAAAAAAAGAAAGAAAAAGATAGGGACAAACAAAGAAATATAATAGGGAGAAGAAGGTGAAAGGATAAGGGCAATGACAAAGGAGGATGGTCCTGCTACCCCTGTCTCTGACTT
>NC_029790.2:15750601-15774380 GCF_000816755.2 Arachis ipaensis | reverse complement strand
GAATTAGAAGACAACGTCGTCGTTGGCGAAGGAAGTCATTGCCACTAAGAATGAGAGTCATGGAAAGATAGAGCTCTTCTGCTGCCATCACAACATTGCCGTTGCCATTGTTCGATTGTCCGTTGCTACCACTTGTCATCTTAGTTTTGCTCAGTAAATGCTTCTTCCTCTTCTTTATGCTTTTTGCTAGTCGTTGTTGATGTTGCCAGAGGAGGTTGCTGGAAAGAGGGGTTTGTGGTGTAAAAAATGCGAAAAAGAAAGAGGTTGCTAGGAAGTATTGAGATATCACATGAGACACATTAATTTTGATGCCTTTGGAAATTTTGATTTGAGAGAGAAAATTAAATCTAAAGAGATTTGAAGGAATGAATTTGGGGGATTTGGATTCTCTAAAGTTTGAATTTCACTTTAGAGAGTAAAGTGTGATCTCTCACCATTTATTTTATAGGTGAAACCAAGAATAAATATGAGAGAGAAACCATTCAAGGATAGAAGATCACACTTTACCCTCTAAAGTACAAATTTAAAATTTAGAGGATCTAAATTCAAATTTGGGTTAGAAAGAGATCAAAATGGGAGAGAGAATATTATAATTATTGGGATTAGGATTTTTTTTATTTTCAAATAATTAATAATGCCACATCATTTTTTAGTTTGTCATGTTACCCTTTTTATTTGCCACATCAACGTTTTTCGTCGACGAAAATGGGAGAAATTGACGTCTGGTTATTTTTGTCAAATTTTAAAATCTTTTAAGAGTTATTTTGTTGTTAACATCTTTTAAGATCTTTTTTATTAGCACCCGAATCTTTCGAGTACCGATTTAGTAGTTACCTCTTTATGAATATTTTAAAATTTTTAATTTGTTAATATAGCTAATAATTTTAGAGTAAATACTCATTCCAGTCCCTAACCATTTGGACGAAGGACTAAGCGCCCCCAACAATGGGAACTTTTATACAAGCGGGTCTTCATCCACCCAAGAAATGGTCTTCGCACCCCTTGCAGCCGGTTGAAAAATGGTAAAGTGTTGACGTGTCAGTGGATCTTCCACGTGAGATTTTGTTCCTCCAAAATTAAGCAAATCGACCCCTACAGAGAATCTAAAATGACAATGTGAAGAACAAAGCTCATGTTCTTCAATAACAGCAAAACCCCAAAATGACAAAATGGCCCTTCCCACAAAGTTCATGGTCCACTCCTCTACTCTTTCCTCCCTTCTCTGCGACCTCTGGCAACTACATCCGCCTTTGGGAGGTTCGAAAATCCTCCATCAAGGCCCTCTCTCTCTTCAACAACAACAAGACAAGTGAAAGTGTGTAATTGGGGTGTTTGTAAAATGTATTAACTAAATATGATGGATTATACGCACCCCCATGCTAGGGAAGTAAAAACTAGAGAAATCAGAAGCAACTCTTTCAATTCCTCCGGCACCTCCTGTGGTGGCTTCGACTGGGAGAAGTGCATGAGCATGTCGACATGCCGTGCCTTCCCTTCCGATCTCACCGTTCTTATTGCCGATGCCACGAGATTTGTCGAGTTCTGTGTATGGGCTCAACTTCAAGGTCCCTTTCTCCGAGAAGGACCATACGACAAAGAAAGCAAGGGAGGAAATAGCCCATAACTATAATCACATCTACGGGCTTTCTATCACGGGCCTAAGGTTCTTCATGGTTTGCAGGCTTTCCATCATAGCCTGCGAACCTTCTTCAACAACAGCAAGACCAGCTAGTTCTACGTCCCTCTCACTGTACCGCCTTCAATTGGAACGACATCGATCCCAAATACATTGAAACTTCAACTATCGAACAAGCAGGATTTGAGGTACATGGCCATGATCTTGAGATTAGTAATAAAGTTGTGATATTGCTTGGACTTTTCAGAGTTCCAGGTACATTTGTTCTGCTAGGGATGATGCTCAAGCTCTGATTTGAAAATTGTCTACTATAGCTGGACCCAATGGGATTGATCTAATGTCTGTGTATTTTGCTAGGATTTTGTTCTTCACATTGTTGTTTTGGATTCTCTATAGAGATCGATTTATCCTAATTTTAGAAGAAGAAAATTCCATGTGAAAGATTCACTGACACGCCAATACTTCACCGTTTTTCAACTAGTCGCAAGAGGCGTGAAGACCTTTTTTTTTTTGGACGGATAAGGACTGCTTAGATAATTTTCAATTTTTGAAAAATTCTTAGTCTTTCGTCCAAATAGTTAGGGATCGAAATGAACATTTACTTATAATTTGAACTTCAAATGCATCACTTTGGACTTTAAGTCCGAGCACATTAACATAGTGGCATGTACTCATTCATGGGACAGCGACGGCGCACAAGTAGCCTATTTTTGATGTAGACTTCCACTACATTTTGGTCCACTATCTACCATGATATATCAATTTATCTAAAACTCTAAAAAAGAAAAAAAATTACTGATCTGTATTTTGTGTCAACCACATTATAAGAAACCACATCATCATAAATTCTCTCTTCCCTGCGGCATACAATGTAAAAATAGTGATGTTACATATGTAAGTCTTTTTTGACAATTACATTTTTAAATATTTTTTGACAACTAAGTTTAATCAAGTTGCTTCAAGTCCAACAAAAACAAACTTCATTATTAGTACGTGTAAATATGCTATCTTTTCATATTCCGCACTTCTTCGCATTTTTCTTCTTCTTCTTTGCAAAGAGGTAAAACAAAAGAATTATCAGAAATTGAAACAAAAAAAAAAGATAATGATGACAACGAAGAAGAAGAAGGAAGAATTTTAAATTATGCAGAATTTATTAGAAAATAATACGAAATTTTTTTTACTGTAATACAGAAGTTTCTTAATCTTAATACCAAAATTTCTTAATCGCGATATAATAGGGTGCAATAAAAATTATAAGAATGTGAAAGAAGAAGAGGAGGAGTTGTTTTGAAATATTATTTTGTTGAATGAATGTATGTTTACATTTATTAGATTGAATTCTTACTATAAACAAAAATAGCACCAAAATTTTATAATTTTAACACCAAACTTTTGCTACAAAACACAGAAATCTCTTCTTTAATGCTATATTTTTTTTCTTATTCTTTTTTCTTTCTTTCTTTAATTTTCTTTTGCTCTTATATCTTCTTTTAGGAGTATTGCTTCTCATATTTGACTTGCATGAACATGTATTGCAATATCTTTTTTAAAGCTGTATTTTTTCTATTTTTTATTTTTCTTTCTTTATATCTTTCTTTTATGTTTCTCTTACTTCTTCTTTTAGGAGCATTATTTCTCATATTAGCCTTGAATGAATATATTTGTACTGTATTACAATCTTATTTAGTTGAAATAATTGTTAGTTTACAGTTATTGGATTGAATTCTTGTTATAAAAAAAAATAGCACCGAAATTTCTTAATTTTAATACCGAAATTTTGCTTAAAAAACATAGATTAATATGGTCTTTAACGCTGTATTTTTTGTTCTTATTTTTCTTTCTTTCTTTTTTTGTTCTGTTGCTCTTTTTTTTCAAGAGTATTGCTTTTTTTATTAGACTTAAATATATATTTATTGGATTGAAATTTTACATGTGCAACGAAAAAAAAATGAAGGAAAAAAAAAACACTGTAATGATAATGATGATGACGATGGAAGAAAAGGAAGAAAGAGGTGGTGGCAGCAGCGGCGACAGTAGTGGTGATGACAACGACAATTAAAAAAAAAAAGAAAATTGAGAAAAAAAAACAGCAATATAAAGAAGAATTAAAAAAAAATGTACGTGAATATAAAAAATAGATATATAACTTAATTAAACTTAATTATGTAAATCACTTGATTATAAAGCATTTTTGATATAAAAGTAAGTTATATAATCCAATAGATGAAGATATGTAACCAATAGTTATACAATCAGTAACATATTTAGTAAAACTACAACTTGCTTTTGTAATTTTTTTGACTAAAATTATTTCATCCATCCATTTGAAAATATAAATTTCCTGCATATTAGAACAACAAAGCAACATTAACAAAAGTCGGGAAAGATTTAAACAATTTTCGCAGCAATTTCAGATAAACTACCATTACAAGTAAATTATTTTGTTATAAAAGATCAATACACCAAGAAGAAAGAGCACAAATTGACACCTCAAATCTAAAAAGAACAAAAATCAGTTATTATGATAATAGTATATATCTTTCCAAAATAGTGCAAATCTTACCAGATTCTTCATTCTACCTATGTCATAAGAAAACAATTATCCATTTTCCATAAAAAATATCATCCCTTCCCATTAAAAGAAAAAACGACTATTAAGATAATTTAAACACTTAAAAAGTACATATCTAAGACCAGTGAACTTGGAACTATTAGTACCTTCACTTTCAACACAGTTGCTACCGAATAATTGAGAATTGATTCTCTATTTTTGGTTCTTTTTCTAGTAAGTTTTTCGACAATGATTGCTAGATCTTGTTCTATTGTTCACCAATTTCATGCATTCTCAGTCTCTTGAGAATCTGAAGAGGCTCTACTTTTGTTCTTTGGAAAATTCAAAGGTTAGAATAAAAAGAGAAACATAAAAAAATAGAATGGGGAAAGAAAAGACACTAGATGAGGAGTTGAGGAGCCAATGGAATATTTGTATAAGGTCTACAATGGAAATTTAGGGAGTTTAAGAGATATAACCATTAGCATTACCTTTTTCGATCAGCTAAAACTTTTAGGATGAGTGGTATCATGATATGATATTAGAGCTCTAAATCCGAAAGGTTAAGAGTTCGATTCTTGATGAACCCAAAATTAATTTAAACTTTTGGGAAGATGTTTATTATCCCTAGTACTCGGATGATTATTCTAGATAGTATAGGAGATGTTCATTTTGTAACTCAATAACACATTGTACAAATAGTCCATTGTCTCCCTAACAGGATCCTAATTTTTTTTGTTGGTCACAACATGAAAAGAAAAAAGAGGTGGTGTTTTGTGTGCATATGACTTTAATATTGGATTTTTTTAATAAATAAAATAAATATTTTATTTATCAAAATTTGTAATTTGTAAGTTTTTTTTATTAAAATACACTTTATCTCTTATTTCATTTACAGTGTAAATAAAATAAAAGTGCATATTTCTCGTTTACACTATAAACGAGATAAGACACGAGTCGACATGGCCATATCACGTTTGTACACGTGGTGTGTAAGGTCTTATCTCATTCACAGCATAAACGAGATACATGCACTCTTATTTTGTTTATACTATAAATGAAATAAGAGTGGAGGAGGCTTATATATATGTATTTCGTCCACAACGCCGTTTTAGTCCATATCTCATCCATTTCTTCAACTTCTCTCCCATTTTTATCTTTTTCTAATCAAATTTTCGAATTACTACGAGATTATGGTGCGCGTCAATGGACATGATGCGTACTGCAGAACATCTGCCCCCATGGCTAAAGGAAGAGGCGGAGTAGGGGACATAGATGTCTGTTGTTTCCCACATCTGCTTCAACATAGTTGAATTTTACCATGTCGATCAGGTGAAGCACCAGTTTAATAGCAAGCAGCCAATGCCAGAAAACTCGGTCAACGTTGACAAGTTCCTGACTACCACAGGACATGGCGAGGATATCTGGTGGCCTACCAAACTTCGTGAGTGGTACGATCGGTGGAGGGCTGAACACATGTCGATGGTCTTGAGACATGGTTGGTGCTAAACATGTGTGCGCTCCTCCAATCTTACGCACTTCCCTAACAAAATAGCACATACGTGGTTGGTATTTACACAAAATATAACAGTGATAAATGATATTAATTACACCACAGTTAAATGAGGACTCACCAATATCCGAGATTTTGTCGGAGGGCAACACGGAGACTCCACGTGCATCTAGCTGCATATTGCCAGCAATAAACAATGTACTTTAATCGGTGCGACTCCACTACTTGATACTCAACACTTCTGCATATACTGTAATTCTTCACACTCTGCATCATTACATCTTTACTCTTGAATTTGTGACCAACCCAAAACTGAACACCACTGTCTAAGTTATAATCATCTTCACCCGTGTTGGAAAATGAAGTTTTCTCGTGTATCGCATCCAAATCTAGCATTTGATAGTGACTAGGTACAGCTGAGAAGGCCAGAATTTGTTGTGAGGCAGGAAGTAGATACCGAACTGATGCCTCAACCGGCGTCTCAGGTATGAACTCCTCTTCGTCATCATCTTCAGAAGAACCACTCTCGTTGCTTTTCACAACATATTTTTCGTCGGATTTCTCACCATCCACGTCCATGTTTTCAACTGGACCCGCAATGTGTATCTGTTGTGGTGCGAGAGGTGGGTCATCCTGCACGAAATCCGAGTTACCATGGACCTCCGCAGAAAGCTCCATAACTTTTTTCGCTATAACCGTGGATGTCAAACATGAGCCGCACATACTCGTTGCCATTGAGCCAAAACAGGCAAAACCGAAAAACTCTATTTCCCATCAGTGCTAGCAACCTTTACCCCACCTTTCCTATCTCTTTTCTCCCACTACCACCAACACTACTCAATATCAGACTCTTCAACTCGGACGAAGAACCAACTCACCTGGTGCGCAACAAAATGGGATTATCACACTCAAATATGATCCTGGTGTCACTGTTTTTCATATGACAATTGGAATACACACTTACAACCACATATCCACTACCAGTATACATTTTGGCTTATTTTTGGAAGAAAATCGAAAGAGAAGAAGAAATGAGATGTTTGTGAAGAATACAAAAGGTTGCACATCTTTTTATAACTGATGAAAATTTGTCATAATATATCTCATTTGCAATGTAAACGTCATAATTCTTCACGTATCCCGTTTATAGTGTAAACGAAATAAGAGTGCATGTATCTCGTTTACACTATAAACAAAATAAACACGTTTAGTGTTTCGTGCCTTATCTCGTTTACAGTGTAAACGAGATACGTGAAGAATTATGACTTTTACGGTGTAAATGAGATACATTATAACAAATTTTCAGCAGCTATAAAAAAATATGCAACTCTTTGTATTCTTTACAAACATCTCACTTCTTCTTCCCTTTCGGTTTTCTTCCAAAAAATAAGAAATAAGCGATAAGGTGCATTTTAGTAAAAATGCTACAAATTACATATTTTGATAAATAAAATATTTATTTTATTTATTTTAAAAAAATATCTTCAGTATCCTTGGAGAAGAAAATAAATTCAAAAAAAGTATATTAGTTTTTTTATCCAAATTCCTGCCAATCAGTTTTCTTATAAGACATAAAAATAATAAAAATATTCATATACATTAATTTTTGTATACCATTTTTTATATAACTTTCACTTTCGAATAATTGACAAAAATTATATATGTCCGGCCCGGCGGATTGGCCCGCCCCGCCCCACCAAAACCCACCAATTTGACGGTGCGGGTTTGGCGGATTTTTTTAATTTGGCGGGCTCCAAATCCTAGCCCAACCCGCTCTTTTTAGCGAGTTTAGCAGATCGGCCCGACGGATTCAACCCGTATTGCCACCTCTATATCTATCTATCTCTCATAATGAAGGGAGCATGAAGTTGCTGTAGACTAGTGTTGTGTCTTCCTTCTCCTGGGGCATGTGGTCAACGGGGTGGTAGAGAGAGAACCACATCACTAATTACTCCATTTCTGCACTTTACTTTGTTACATCAATACACCGTAAACCATCTCCGTTTCAGCTCTCACATGTTCAAGAACCAGCATCACTCTCAACATTAACACTTTGTGGTGTCATAGAGAGAGATGTTTGGGTGTGAATGCTTTTGGTGGAATACTAATAACATTAATAATACTGAACCTTCTCAACTCTACTCTTCTTTTGCTCAACCTCAACCATTCTCTCTGCCTGCACCTCTTCCCGATTGGCCACAAGGTATCTATTTATTGACAATAATAATACGCTTTCTATTTGTAACTCTTTTTGGGGATGCTGCTTCTGTTCTTTTCCTCTTCTATTGTTGCTAATATTCAAGGATATACACCAGAAATTCAGGCCCTTTTCTTCTTTGATTTCGTTCTCATACTAAATTAACAGGCCCCATGTTACGGTGGGGGTGAATCCTTTCAATTAAGAGGCCACCTTGTCAATCCATGGTGAAAATCTACACTTGACATGGTTTAAGACGTTTTAGTGAATTTTTACACTGATATGTACTTGAAGTTGAAGGCAGCAAAATGCATAGCTCTTGCATGTGTTATTTTGTTCAGATTTGTTTTTGTTCAGAGGTTGAAAAATATTCATTAATGCATCAATTGACACACCTTTATTGCAAAATTGTTTACCATTAGTGCATCAGACTTGAGTTGTTAACTAATAAACTAATATCCTGTATTTACTACATGGTTGATCTAATTTTTTGAATAATATTAATATGTTGTTATAGGTGGTGCTTTTTCCAGTGGAAGAATAAGCCTTGGACAATTAGAAGTTGTAAAAATAACCAATTTTGAGAGAGTTTGGTGCTGCACACAGGGTTTCATATTCTACAGACCTTTGGAGATTCCTGATGGTTTTCACTGCCTTGGACACTACTGCCAATCTAATGTGCAGCCATTGCGAGGATATGTTCTTGTGGCTGGTGAAACTGCTTTGGAACCTGAACCTGAAGTTAATCATTATTCTTCAAATAGCCCTGTGTCAGAATCTCCGGCTCTAAGAAAGCCAATTAACTACTCTTTAATATGGAGTGCTGAGTCACCGGATGGTGGATGTGGTTATTTCTGGTTGCCAAATCCTCCGGCGGGTTATAAAGCAATGGGCATTGTAGTTACTAGCATACCGGATGAACCTGACGTTGAAGAAGTTAGATGCGTGCGAAAGGATTTGACAGAAGTTTGTGAGACTTGTGATCTGTTAATAACAATGGACTCAAAATTTTCAAAAAACTCATTTCATGTTTGGAACACACAACCTTATAGAAGAGGTATGTTAGGTAGAGGTGTAGCTGTTGGGACATTCTTCTGCAGCACCTATGCTGATTCTGGCATAGTGTTTGATATTGCTTGCCTGAGGAATCTTGATTCCACCTTACACGCCATGCCGAATCTAAGCCAAATTCATGCACTTATTAAGCATTATGGTCCGACCATGTACTTCCATCCTGATGAGGTATACTTGCCATCATCTGTGCAATGGTTTTTCAAGGACGGAGCACTTCTGTATTCACAAGGCAGTGAGAAGGGTAAGAATATTGAGTACGATGGTTCGAACTTACCAAGTGGAGGAACAAACGACGGCTTATTTTGGATAGATTTGCCTACAGATGATGATGCCAGAGATAATCTCAAGAAGGGAAACATAGAGAGTGCAAAACTGTATGTTCATGTAAAACCAGCATTGGGAGGAACATTTACTGATATTGCAATGTGGGTGTTCTGTCCCTTCAATGGACCTGCCACCCTTAAGGTGGGTTTGTTGAACATTGAGATGAGTAAGATAGGAGAACATGTAGGTGACTGGGAGCACTTTACCCTCCGTGTAAGTAACTTCACTGGAGAGCTATGGTCAATGTTCTTCTCTCAGCATAGTGGCGGCGAATGGGTGGATGCATTCGAGTTGGAGTTCATTGAAGGGACTAACAAACCAATTGTTTATTCATCAAAGCATGGGCATGCTAGCTACCCTCATGAAGGTACTTACCTTCAGGGGATATCTATATCCAGACTTGGAATCGGAGCTCGGAATGATGCTGCAAAAAGTGATCTTGTTGTGGATTCAAGCACAAAGTATGAGATTGTTGCGGCGGAGTATCTTGGAGCCGTAGAGGAACCATGTTGGTTGCAGTATATGAGAGAGTGGGGTCCTAGCATTGTGTATGACTCACGTTCTGAGATAGACAAGCTGATAGATATGCTGCCTGTGTTTGTTAGATTTTCTGTGGAGAATTTATTTGAATTGTTTCCAACCGAGCTTTATGGTGAGGAGGGACCAATTGGTCCAAAGGGGAAAGCCAATTGGTTAGGAGATGAAATATGCAGCTAGTCCTCCTATCCCAGAAGGAAAAGAATCTCAAGTGATCACTGCCAATTTATGTGTTGTATTGTTAGTCTTGAAAATGGCCATGTCATATTAATAGGACAAACCAAACATTCTATACTTGTGTAGTTGTGTTTATATCCCTCTTAATATGATACATTTTCATCTTCAAAATGTAAGCAGGTATTGTCTAGGATGGTAATATAGGTTAGATTATAATTCCTAGTGGTATGAAAAAGAACATATATGTGGTTCTAAAACCTTATGAACGAATGTAAAACATGAGATGAAAAATGGTAAATATTCGGAATAAATTTTTGTCCTTACACAAATTTTGTTTGGTAAACTAACTTGGGCGGTTGAAGTAAAAATTTGTTTGGTAAACTAACTTCACTGGGAGTAAAATTTCAAATTTAAAAGAGTGAAGGGAGTAAAATTCCAAATTTAAAAGAGTGAAGTAACAATGGTGGTGCGTGATTTCACTAAACTTGAAGAACATATTATTCAATTTTTAGATTATTTTATATATGTAAGTTAATTTATTTAATATTGATTTATTACTTGGTACGATCTGGTGCACTTGCCAGTTAGTTTGTCGTATTCAAAATCCGCATCAGCGCTCTCAGCGCTTTTTCATGAAGTCTCGAAAATGCACCTTAAATTGAGCCTCCATCTCTAACGTTGCCCTTGTTTTTTGGTGGCACAGTCACAATTCGCCCCCTTCATTTGGGCTTGATGACTGGATCCGGCAATTTCGTCCTCCCAATATTGTTTCCATAAAACTGGATTACACACCAAATTCGCCCCCTTCATTTGGGCTTGATGACTGGACCTGGCAATTTCGTCCTCCCAATATTGTTTCCATAAAACTGGATTACACATCAAATGGACTACTTTTAGCAAATACACTTAAACTAGCCCAATAATAATAATAAAAAAAAGACCGACTAATTTCAGTGCCCTTAGACTTGGAACAAATGCAACTTTATGAACCACTTTAACCCTATAAAAATAGAAAGAAAAACCTTTGTTGTAGGCCAATGGCCAATTTTCAATGTTTGTCGTATGAAATAGGAAGAATGTAAGCTCGGAAAGCTTCAGCCACACCGTGTAGTACACAGCATCGATAGAATTAGGGGTGTACATGGAGCGGCCCGGCCCAGACCCGAATATTTTAAGGGCTAATTTGGTGTGATTTCACCGGGTCTAGGGTCAGGTCCGGGTCTTAAAAATAGGCACGGTCATCATATAGGGCTGGGTCCGGATCAAAGTGAACCCGACCTATGTGCACTCTAAGGGAACTAAAAAAGGTATATATGTTTTAAATTAATTCCAATATTATGTTATATTAATTATAAGCTTATTGTTTTTTTTTTTAATCACACTTGTTGAATTAGAAAATAGATCAAAGAAGCATCAAATTAGAATTTATGGACAACCAGTATTTATACTCTTCTGAGAGAACCACGATGAGGAAAGGAGTCTTGGAACTAGATACTTTGGATATTATTCTTTCTCAGAACAAAAACCATGTCTCAACAAATAAATACCATTACTCAACACTTGGATGGATTACAAGTTTCAGCTATTAATACCCAAGATGCTCCTTATGACATTAGTGGTAGATTTTCTTAAGGTGAGAATTATGATTATGGTCAATTTTTCTCTGAATAGGTTAATTACATGGACAATGCTTCCAAGACTTACAATTCGGGGTGGAGAAATCACCCAAATTTTGGATGGGAAAATCAACCATAGAGGCAACCATATTTCAACAACAACAACTCTCCTCAGGGTAATTTCAATCAGAATCATTTCAACAATAACAGCCGTCAGTTTCAGTCCTCTCAACAATACCATGTGCCCTCTCCATCTCAGAAACCTTCTAACTTGGAATCTTTAGTTGCAGAACTCTCCAAGAACACTAATAGTTTCATGCAGGAAACTAGAGCTTCAATTAGAAACTTGGAGGTTCAAATGGGTCAGTTAAGCAAGCAAGTAGTTGAGAGACCTCTTCACACCTTCCCTAGTGATACAGTACCCAACCCAAGGGAAGAGGGCAAGGCCATACATCTGAAAAGTGGTAAGGTAGCAGGTACAAAGGCATAGGTTAGTGAGGAGCCGGTTGAAAAAGAAGCTCTGAAGGAGAGAAGCTCCGAAGGAGACTCAGGACAAAGTGGAGCACGCCCCTGAGAGGCATCCAAACAACTCTTTTCCAGTTGATCTTGAGCAATACAAAGTGAAGTCTCCAGTGCTTTGAGTACAAGTCAAAAATTCCATATCCTCAGAGACTTCAGAAGGCATCCAAAGACAAGCAATTTTCAATATTCCTAGAAGTCTTCAAAAAGTTTCAGATCAACATTCCTTTTGTAGAGGCTTTGGAGCAAATGTCTCTCTATACTAAATTCACGAAGGAATTGTTGACCAATAAGAGGAATTGGAAAGAGAGTGAAACTGTGGTGCTCACCAAAGAATACAGTGCAATTATCCAGCAGGATCTCCCTAAGAAGATGCAAGATCCGGGAAGCTTTTTAATTCCTTGCACCATTGGAGATATTACTATTCATAGGGCATTATGTGATCTTGTAGTATGCATCAATGTCATGCCACTTTCTTTTATGAGAAAGCTCTAAATTGATGAGGTAAAACCCACTAGAATTTTTCTTTAACTTGCTGACCGTTCAATTAAATATCCTCTTGGAGTTGTTGAGAATTTACTAGTGAAAGTAGGACCCTTCATTTTTTCTACTGATTTTGTGATACTGAATATGGAAGAAGATGTGAATACTTTCATTATTTTGGGAAGACCTTTTCTAAATACAGGAAGAGCCCTTATTGATGTGCAAAAGGGTGAGTTGACTCTGACAGGCAATGATGAAGAGGTTGTTCTTAATGTGCTTGAGGCCTTGCAACATCCTAGTGATTTTGAAGGATGTATGAGAGTTGATTTAACTGAGTCATTAATTCAAGAGGTCCTTGATATTGTTTTGGAACCCCCTTCAGAGGATGGTTTGCTAGAGATTGATGATTCATCACCACAGAAGGGGGAATTAAACATGCATACTAAGGAGGAAGGGCCACCCAAGCTTGAGTTGAAGCCCTTGCCTCCCTCTCTTAAGTATGTTTTTCTAGGTGAGCAAGATTCTTATCCAGTGATTATTAACTCCTCTTTGAGTCATGATGAAGAGGAGGTGTTGATACAAGTGCTTAGAAGCCACAAAACAGCTCTTAGGTGGACTATTAGTGACTTGAAAGGGATAAGTCCGGCTATGTGTATGCACAAGATTCTACTTGAGGAGTATGCTAAACCCGTAGTACAACCACAAAGGCGGCTAAATCCAACCATGAAAGAGGTGGTTCAGAAAGAGGTTATGAAGTTCTGGAAAGCCGGGATAATTTACCCAATTTCTGACAGTCCATGGGTGAGTCCCGTGCAAGTTGTTCCCAAGAAAGAAGGCGTGACAGTGGTCAAGAATGAGAAGAATGAGCTAATTTCTACACAAATCGTCACCGGGTGGCATATGTGCATTGACTACAGGAGGCTCAACACTGCAACTAGGAAGGACCACTTTCCCTTGTCTTTTATTGATCAGATGCTTAAGAGGTTAGCTGGACATGCATTTTATTATTTTCTAGATGATTATTCTAAATATAATCAGATTGCAGTGGACCCTCAAGATCAATAGAAGACGGCATTCACTTGTCCTTTTGGTGTATTTGCTTACCGGAGGATGCCGTTTAGATTGTGCAATACCCCAGCAACTTTTCAAAGGTGTATGCTTTCAATATTTTCTGACAGGGTTGAAAAGTTTATTGAGATATTTATGGAAGATTTTTTTGTATTTGGTAATTCTTTTGATTCTTGCCTGAGAAATCTTTCCTTGGTCTTGAAGCGGTACCAAGAAACAAACCTTGTTTTAAACTGAAAAAAATGTTATTTTATGGTGACTGAAGGTATTGTTCTTGGGCATCAGATTTCAAGTAAAGGAATAAAGATTGATAAAGCTAAGGTGGAGGTAATTGAAAAATTGCCACCACCCACTAATGTAAAGGCAATCTGAAGTTTCTTAGGACATACAGGTTTTTATAGAAGGTTTATAAAGGATTTTTCTAAAATTGCTAAACCTCTAAGTAACCTCTTAGTTGCAAACATTCCTTTTTTCTTTAATGATAATTGTTTGCATGCCTTTGAAACTCTAAAAGCTCGGCTTGTCTCTGCACTCATCATAGCTCCTCCTAACTAGAATTTACCGTTTGAATTGATGTGTGATGCCAGTAATCATGCTATAGGAGGTGCCTTGGGGCAGAGATAAAACAAGCTTGTGCATGTCATTTATTATGCTAGTTGTGTGCTAAATGACGCACAAAAGAATTACACAACTAAAGAAAAAGAACTATTAGCTGTAGTTTTTGCATTTAATAAGTTTAGGTCCTATTTGATTGGTTCTAAGATTATTGTTTATACTGACCATGCTGCTCTTAAGTACCTTCTAACCAAACAGGTTGCTAAACCAAGATTGATCAGGTGGGTGCTCATTCTTCAGGAGTTTGATATTGAGATTACAGACAAGAAAGAATCAGAGAACCAAGTGGCTGACCACCTTTCTAGGATTGAGCCTGAAGATGTCGTGCAATAACCCATTCCTATGAATGAGACTTTTTCTGATGAGCAACCCTTTGCTATACAGAGAGCCCCGTGATTTGCAGATATTACAAATTACAAGGCTATGAGGTTCATCCCAAAAGAATATACTAAACAGCAGGTGAAAAAGCTGCTCAGTGATTCCAAGTATTTCTTTTATGGGAGGAGCCCTATCTTTTCAAGAGATGGTCAAATGGTATCATCCGACGATGTATTCCGGATGAGGAGGCACAGTAGATTCTTTGGCATTGTCATGGTTCCGAGTATGATGGCCACTTTGGTGGTGAGAGGACAGCAACAAAGGTCCTTCAGAGCAATTTTTATTGGCCGACCCTCTTTAGAGATGCTTGAGATTTTGTAAAGAATTGTGACAAGTGCCAGAGAGTTGGAAATATTCCCAACCATAATGAGATGCCACAGTAGAGAATATTAGAGATTGAGTTGTTTGATGTGTGGGGTATTAATTTCATGGGACCTTTCCCTCCCTCAAATTCAACAATTACATTTTAGTGGCAGTAGATTATGTGTCCAAGTGGGTGGAAGTCGTGGCTTTGCCCACTAATGATGCCATGGTGGTGATGAGCTTTCTTCAGAGATATATCTTCCACCGTTTTGGTGTCCCAAGGACACTAATCAAGGATGGGGGCAGCCACTTATACAACAAACAGCTGGACTCTCTTCTTCAGAAATATGGAGTCCGTCATAAGGTAGCTACCCCCTATTATCCTCAGATAAGTGGACAGGTTGAGGTCTCTAATAGAGAACTCAAGAGAATTCTGGAGAAGACCATTAGTGCTTCAAGGAAGGACTGGGCTAGGAAGCTTGATGATACTCTCTGGGCATACCAGATGGCTTTCAAGACTCCTTTTGGCATGTTTCCATATCAGTTAGTCTATGGCAAATCCTGTCACTTTCCAATGGAGTTGGAAAACAGAGCTTACTGGGCAACAAAGTTCCTGAACTTTGATGCCAAAGTTGCAGGAGAGACGCGGCTCCTCCAACTCAATGAGCTTGATGAATTTAGAAACTCAACATATAAAAATGCCAAACTCTATAAGGAGAAGACAAAGGTGCAGCATGATAAAAGGATAGCCACCAGAACATTTGAGCCAGGCCAGAAAGTCTTACTGTTTAATTCAAAGCTCAATAACTTTCCTGGAAAGGTGAAATCCTGGTGGTTAGGACCATTTGTGGTAACTAGAGTATCTTCTTATGATCATGTGGAACTCCAAGAAGAAAACTCTGACAGGAGGTTAACTGTCAATGGCCAGAGGCTAAAACACTATCTTGGAAGTGAAGTTGATCGCTAGAGGTCCGCTCATCTGCTGACTTAGCAGAGCTGACTGTCAAGCTAGTGACATTAAAGAAGCGCTTGTTGGGAGGCAACCCAATCTTTAGTATCCTTTGATTTTACATTCATTTTAGTTTTATTTACTTCATTCTAGTTATTGAGAATTTTCCTTCTTTTTACGTGTGTTTTGGTCATGCAAGATGTTGATAACAGGAACAGGTGCAATTAGAAGGGAGTTCAAGACACTCTGGAGGAGTTTTTATTCGGCTGCCTCGGCGCTAAACACTACGACCTGGCATTTGGCGCTAGGAGGCATGTATTTTGAGGCAGATTCACTGTGATGGTGGAGCTAAATGCTGAGACCTAGTGTTTAGCACTGATATACATGTAATTTGAGGGGGAGCCATTGTCCTGGTGGCACTAAATGTCGAGACCTAGCGTTTAGCACCGAGCAGCACGTAATTTGAGGAGGTGCCACTGTCTTAGTGGCGCTAACGTTGCTATCTGGCGTTTAGCACCAAGGATGTTCCATTTGGTGATTGAACCACTATGTTGGTGGCACTAAACGCTACTACCTAGGCGTTTAGCGCAAAAAAAAAGAAGCGGGGGTGGCACTAAACGCCGGGACTTGGTGTTTAGCGCCGAGAGCGCCTCGAAGACCCCTTCGTACGGGATTCAAATTTTGAAATTTGTAAAGTTTTGGAATTTTGAATTCACCACCCCACCCCCAACCATTACCCCTTCCCCAATTACATTCCCCATTCACCACTCTTCCCCAAATCTCACCCCCCAACCATTACGCCACTAACCCCTTCCCCAATTTTTTTTCATTCCCATTCAATTCCCTTCCCCCATAATGTAACTCCCTCCTCCCCCTCTTCTCTATATAAATAAATTTTAATCCACTCCATCCCCACTTCTCACTACCCTTTTATTTATCTTTTCTTTCTTTTTCATTAGTAACCCCTTTTTACTTTTCTTTTTCTATTTCACCACCCTCCCTCTCCACCCAAAAATTACCTTTTCTTGCACCTATTGCCACCCCCTTTCTATTTCTCCATCCTCTATTTTCTGATTTTCTTTGCTCGAGGACGAGTAAAATTGTTAAGTTTGGTGTGGTCGCGCTGCTTGTTCTTTAACTGTTATACATGGCACCAAAGGGAGGAGAGTCCTCTTCAAGAAAGAAGAAGGAAAAGGCCCCTCAGACTGGTCTGTTTGATGCCAACCGGTTCAGCTCTAAAGTGTACGAATAGCATTTCTTTGAGATCACCAGTAAGAAGAAAGTGATTCCTAAAATCCAGTTTGATCTCAAGCTGGATGAGTATCCGAAGATTTAGGAGCAGATACAAAGAAGAGGCTGGAGAACATTATGTAACTCGCATACTGAAGTGGTCCAGCTAAAGGTCCAGAAATTTTATGGAAATGTGTGGGTTACATACAAGCATGTGCGGGGTGTGATCCCAGTCCCAAGAACTACCACACTATGATAAGAGAGAGGATTCTACACTTCGGCCCAAAGAGTATGAGGGAGGCACTCCAACTACCACCTCTAAGGGATAATGATCACTCCTATAGTGAGAGGATGAGTGGCGATCAGAGACATGATCAGATTCTTCCAGACATATGCCTCCCGGGAGCCCAATAGAGGCTGAATTCAGAAGGGCAACCAAATCAGCTGGGGCGGCATGATTTGAAGCCGCTAGCCCGAGGTTGATTGGACTTTATCCAATGCTCCATCATTCCGACTAGTAACCGCTCTGAGGTTACCGTGGACCGGACTGTTATGATCCACTACATCATGCTAGGGAATGAGGTGGAGGTGAAGCTTACAATTCCACAGCAGATATACAGCATTGCCTCCAATGCCTCCACACATGCCAAGTTGGCCTTCCTACATCTTATCCACTACCTCTGTGATGCTGCAAGAGTGCGCCTAGAGAACGACATCCTCATCCTTATAGAGAGGCCAATCTCTAGGAGGACTATGGAGTATGCCAGAGAATATGCACGGTCCCCGAGAAACGATCCTGCAGCCGAGGGAGAGCCGGTTCTCCCTCCTCAACAGGAGCAGCCCATGATACCTCAGGGATACTACTTCCCACCACGGGAGTTTGGCATCAGCTTACCTCATCCATTGAGCAGCTGATGATTGGCCAGGATGGTCATAGTGCCCTCCTTTAGCAGGTTTTGGCTGAGCAGCAGAGGCAGCACCAGGAGCTCACCCAGATGAGACTTGACGCAGGGCGACTGAGAGGATACCAGGGAGCTCAGTCGGTTGGAGAAGACGACCACCGGGATGACTCAGGTGGTTGTATTTCCTTTCGTTATATTTTTCCTTTCTGTTCTTATTTTGTTATTTCCTGTTTTCTGTTAATTTATTTTCTGTCCTTTACATGATCTTTAGTGTTTTCGGTCTGTTTAGTTTATTTTATTTATAATTATTTTTATGTTTATTTTAGAAAAATATCTCATGTATAGCTCACTCAGCTTAAATTAAAAAAAAATAGAAGAGAAAAGTGGTGTAATGCATAAGTAGTTGAGTTCATATTTACAATTGTCTTATTTAATTAGATGTGGTGGTATTTATTTGTAACTCTGAATGCATGAAAAAGAACAGTGCATATTTGATCTTGGAACAAAGGATGTTAATTCATGAGGAACAAGAATTTAGAGAAGTATTATGAATTCTTTAAAAATTAAACAAGAAGTTGATCCTTAAAACAAAAGAAACAGCAAAAAAAAAAAGAAAATAAAAAGCAAGGTTTAAGGCTCTGAGCATCAATGGCTAGGAAGGTTAAAAATGATCAAAGCTCAAAGAGTTATTTTCCTAACTGTATGCTTGTGGTGTGAATGTGTCAAGTAACTCTTGAGATAGGGCACTTAGAGTCAAAGTCAAGTGAAAATAAAGAGAAGCCAAAGGATCTAAGCACCACTAACTGAAAAAAATTAATAGAAAAATCAAAGCTCAAAGGATTCTCCAGTTAAGTGCTTGTCGTGTTTCTGTGTCGAGAAAAGCTTTAGACAAAACATTTAGAGTCACGGCTAGACTCAATGTACAAAGCACCAAAGAAAAAAAAAAAGAAAATATTATGTTCAAGGATTAATTGAAAGTTAAAAGAGAAAGAATCCATAACATCATCCATATTCTAGTTCTGAATGATATTGGCATTCTTGAGTCTCGAAGTGACAGTGAGATGTCAAAACTATTCATGATCACAGTGTCATCAACCTCACTCAGAAGATAGACAGGAGATTGATTGAAAACTCAACTCAGGCAAATTTACATCTAGAGTTTCTATTGTTTTCAGTTGCTTGATGACAAGCAACGATTTAAGTTTGGTGTTGTGATGCGTGAGTATCTTTCCTATCTTTTCTTAGTAATTTAGATGTGGATTTGTTGAGTTTTTATGAGATTTGGTATTTTAGACCATCATGAATGCTACTTTGAGTCGTACTGCTATTTTGTTAATTATAAAAAAAATTCGGACGAGTTTGACAGAGTTTATATAGAAGAAAAGTGAGAAAGATAGTTACTATCAAGCTGGCGCTAAACGCCGAGCCTCGTGATTTGTGCAAGCATTCTGTGAAGTTGGTGCTAAACGCCACGACTCGGCATTTAGCGCCAGGTGACTCGTAATTTGTGCAAGGACTTTGTGAAGGTGACCCGGCATTTAGTGCCGGTGATACAAAAAGTTAAAATTGCATTCTGTTTGGTGGCGCTAAACGCCACTACTCGGCGTTTAGCGCCAGGTTCGTGTCAAGCAATTCCACGAAAGATAGTTTTTGGTTTTTAATTTAATTTTTAAATTAAGAAAAGATATTTTATAGGGTTTTAGAAATTTAATTTTTTATCAATTAGGATTAAATATAAAAGGAGAAAAGATTCAGCCCTTCGAACTCTCTTCTCTTTTTCTTCTTCATTCGGCACTTTTACATTTTTAACTCTAGGTTTTTCTCTGAGTCATGAGCAACTAAACCTCCATTGCTAAGATTAGGAGCTCTGTTTATTTTAATGGATTAATACTATTGTCTTTCTACTCTTAATCAATGCACTGATTTAAATTCAAGGATTGATTTTGTTCTTTATCTTAGGAATTAGAATATATTGGAAGATAACTCTTTTTCTATTTTAAATCTTATTGAATTTTGGAAAAGTTATATCACTAGAATTACAGCTCGAAATCAATTCCTCACAACTCTCTAATTATCTGGATTTAACGTGATACGTGATATATAATTGCCTTATTTTTTGGTACTTAGGGTTTGTATGGCTCATAAACTAGAATTGGACTTAACCTTTGATTTAAATTAGGGTTAAGTATTGTTTTCATTCTTAACGTCTTGGGTCAAAATCAAAATCGTCCCCGACCTTTTTTTGCTATTAAAATCATCCTTAACGTTCAAAAACGCTTTAAAATCATTCTTTTCCGAATTTTTGGACTAAAATACCCTCATCATCATAAAAAAAAAAGGAAACAAGGGAGGGGCAGGGGAGAGGGGAGAAGGGAAAAGGGGAAGGGCAAGATCGTCGCCTTGCCACAGCCACCGTCCATCGCGCCGCACCACGCCACATTGCCGTCAGGAACAGAGTGCGCACAGGGGAGGGAGACCGCCGCGCTTTCGTCGCCGTTCCTCGCTGCCTCCGCCTCCGCCTCGCTGCCTCACCGCCTCCGCCATCTGCATCTGCTTTCTTGCTTTCCTGCTTTCTTGCTTTCTGTTTCTGCTTTTTAGTTTGGTGTTGTTGGTGTTGTTTGGTGTTCTTGGTGTTGGTGTTGGTTAGTGTTGGTGGTGGTGTTTGTGTTGGTGTTGGTGGTGGTGGTGGTGCTGTTGGTGTTGATGGTGGTTGTGGTGGTATGGTGTTGTTGCTGTTGTTTGGTGTTTTTGGTGTTGGCGTTGGTTGGTGTTGGTGGTGGTGTTTGTGTTGGTGGTGGTGGTGGTGGTAGTGTTGGTGTTGATGGTGTTGTGGTGGTAATGCTGGTGGCAGTGGAGGTGGTGGGGTGAGGAAGGTGAAGAGGAGAATGATGATGATGAGGGTATTTTGGTCCAAGAATTCGGGAAATGATGATTTTAAAGCGTTTTTGAACGTTGAAGATTATTTTAATAACGAAAAAAGGTCGGGAACGATTTTGATTTTCGCCCCTTACCTTAGGGACGATTTTAGTAGTTAACCCTTTAAATTAAGTAACCAAGAAATTGGCGGTCGATTGAATTAGAGGAGATTAAATTACTAAGGAATTAGGGTTTAATCACTTAAGATTTGTATGAATTAAATCTTTGCATGATTAAAGTAGTTAATGAGAATTGTTAATTCGAAAATTTAAACATCTCCAAAACCTTAACTATTTTCTTATATTAATCTCACCAACAATTTGTTGTTTGCTTTCTTGCACTCTATGATTTATTGTTTTATGCTATTTGAACTTAAAACCACTCATTTTAACTTGTCTGACTAGTTTAATTACTCAACCATTGTTGATCAGTCCATTAATTCTCGTGGGATCAATACTCACTCACCTGAGTTATTACTTGGTACGACCCAATACACTTGCCGGTTAGTTTGTGGTATTCAAAATAGGAGCGTTTTTTCATGAAGTCTCGAAAATGCCCCTCAAATTGGGCCTCCATCTCTAACACTGCCCTCGTGTTTTGGTGGCACAGTCACAATTCGTCCCCTTAATTTGGGCTTGATGACTGGACTCAGCGATTTCGTCCTCCCAATATTGTTCTCCATAAAATTGGATTACACACCAAATGAACTATTTTTAGCAAATATATTTAAACTGGTCCAATATTAAAAAAAAAAGACTGACTAATTTTAGTATTCTTAGACTTGAAATAAATGCAATTTTATGGACCACTTAACCCTATAAAAATAAAAAAGAAAATCTTTGTTGTAGACCAATGGCCAATTTTCAATGTTTGTCCTATGAAATAGGAAGAAGGTAACATGGCAAAGGATTCGATGGTCCCAAAACGTTTGGACCATTAAATAATTCCATAACAAAACATATTTTTTTAATTTTTTAATAACTGCTAAATAGTCCTTATTTAATTTTAATTATAAATTAGTCCTTTATATATTATTTAATTATAAAATCTAATTTTTATTTTATAAATTATTTTTTTATCATTCATCTATCATGTTTATTGAGAATCAAAAACTAAAACAATAATAAATTAGATCTTCCATTAATCGTAATAAATATTTTACAATCGCAATCGATTATAATTTTATCATTGATCCAATTACATACGTATTGGGTTGAAAAAATTGTTTTTGTTAAAAATTCAATCGATTGGATGCACAAACCAATCGATTGAAATTCAGGCTTCCTAAACTTTCGATTGGAATTGATACACAATCGATTGAATTTTGTAAGGCATGTGAGATTTTTCTTATTCAATCGATTGGTCATATTACCCAATCGATTGAAATCATCAAAGTAATCTTGGTTTAGTTAATTCAATCGATTGGTTTTGTTACCCATCAATAAATTATTATTTTCGAAAACCCAATTTTTAACTTTAATTTCCCAAATACAAGTTTTTTTATACAAAGCAAGTTCGCCGCACTATAATTTTTACAGAGTTTGCCTAACCCCACAAACTTCACTTCAAATTCTAAAAAAAAATTAGCTAATTTAAGTTCTTAAACTTCACAATAGACAATGACAATCATTATCATGGTGTACATAGGAGTATACAATAATATTGAAAAAATACTCCAGAGTACATAGGAGTATACAAGAATATTGGGGAAATAATAGGTTTTTTTTAATTTATAATGAGAAAAAAATTCTGGTTAAATATGCCTTATTCCCGTGTATTTTTTCTAGAAACGATGATAATGGTTGCTATTAATGTTGAAAAAGCCATACTTGTTATTGGTGTATGTTTGTGTACTCCTATGTACTCTTGTAGACGATGATAATGACTTAAAAATTTGAGTTTTGTTGGTTTTGAAAAAAAATCGAGTGAAATTCGCCGGGGTTAGACAAACTCTATAAAAATTATAGAGTTCGGGAGGCCAGACGAACTCTATAAAAAAAATATATAGAGTGCGGCTAACTCGCCGCCCTGAATAAAAAAAATCGTATTTGAAAAATTGAAAAATGGAATTTTGAAAAATGATATTTTTTAAAATGATAAGTAAAAATGATTTTAGTGTTATAGGAAGTGTATTGGAATTTTTTTCATTGGTAAATTTTGAAGATGTCAGGTATATTGACGGACATTGAGATGGATGAATAATACTATGAGGACGATGACATTAACCAACAAGAAGAGCTAATATGTGACCAAGATATGATGGATAAATAATATGAATCTAAACAAGATTTTGGAGATGAATATATTGAGAGAATAACAGAACCAATCGGTTGAATTAACTAAACCATATTGCTTTGATGATTTCAATCTATTGGTAATATGACCAATTGATTGAATAGGAAAAACCCCGCATGCCTTGCAAAATTCAATCGATTGAAGTTTGGGAAGACTGAATTTCAATCGATTGGGTAGTATAAGCAATGGATTGAATTTTAAAAAACCAACATTTTAGTCATCGTTCAATCGAAAACCATGTCGATTATTTTGTGAAACAATCGATTGAGTTATGGGAAACAAAATATGTTTTTTAAATTTTTAATCGATTAGAATGGCTAAAAAATTTTTTACAATCAATGAAAGATCTAATTCGTTATTATTTTTTATTTTGATTGTTAATAAACATAATAGATGAATGATAAAATAATATAAAATAAAAAATATTTTTTTTAATTAAATAAAATATATAAGATTAATTTATAATTAAAATTAGAAAAAGACTATTTAGTAA